>NW_020449641.1:2651508-2680184 GCF_003343035.1 Apteryx rowi | reverse complement strand
ATTAGAGTAAGAAAAACATGTTTAACAGTACTTTTCAGCCTAAGGTTGCAAAATACCTGCCTGTATGCAGCAGCTGAACATGCAACAGTCACATGGGATCAGCAGATTTGCGTTCTCCCAAATTTGCCACATGGCTATAACCACCCATGTAGCCCATAGGGTGCCTCTGTTTCAACATCGGCACATCAAGGATAACACTGCTTTTCTCAGCCTGCAGACATGATTTAGTGTTTAAGGGCTCTGAAACCTTTGCCTACGGAAACGCAAAGTATCAGATACAGAGAATTGTTCAGGCCTGTAATTTTGCCTCTCCTTCATCCCTTTCACTTTGAAACGTGCTATCCCCATGCTATCTGGAGCAGCTTCTCTTACCTGCTGTGGGGCACGTACGCCTGTCCCTTAGCGCATGCTAATTCCCCTTACGGCACCTGAGCTACGCAGGGACAGTGTCAATACACCACCACGCGCACTGCCAGCCCAGCGAGCCAGGCTGCGACCACGCGGCTTGGCTGTTGCACTGGGACGAAGGATGGGCTGCGAACTCACCCCTCATACGCCACCAGGGCTAAAGCAAATCCCCCGCATTTAAATCATCATTAGAAGTGACTCCAAAGCTTAAGAAATGCATTTCAAGGCAGGCATGATGCTCTCCAAACACGCTCAAGGCCCAGCACCGTGACAGGCTCCTCAGGCTGGAGTGGTTATGGGCGCCGCGCTGCAGGAGGAAAATCTTTAGTCCTAATTTACAGGTCACCCTTTTACAGCTCCATGCCTGGAGCAGGATAAAATCCTTGCTGTGGCTAGCATCAGCAGTCACAGGGTCAGTCCAGGTCCTGGAGAAACACCAGAGCACCTGCTCCGAAGCCCACGATGCCAGCTGCGGGTGTCCCCTCAGGAGGCGCAGCCGGGCAGCAGCTGCCGGGATGCTCAGCCGCCCCGCGTGTCCCCCCGCACGCCGCCCACCGGCTGGGACGGGGCCGGCCGCCCGTGAGGCGGGAGGGGAGCTTGGCCTTCGCGGTCCACTTGGTTTTTGATTGCCTTCGCTCCGGTCACATCCTCGGGGTGACAAGACGGAGCAACACATGGGAGGGAATGGCCCCAGGGTGCTCACGCGGGCGTATCAGCAGCCGGCCCCGGCCCGCTCACGGAAACACCCAGGTTTCCGTGGAAGCCTCGGCCCTGCTCGTCACGTCTTCCCACACACCGCRCAGGAAAGGGGGGAACTGCGAGAGGAACAGAGCACCATCATTTCTGACACAGAAAATCAGCCGGGCTGCCCCCAAAACGCCAAGCTCAGCTACCAGCAACAGGACAGGCTGCATCCAAACGCCGCTGAAGCCGGGACGGGCCCCCAGGCGCACGCGCATGCTCAGCCACCAGCCACACTCCTCTGCGGCACGGGGCCGACGCGGGGCCGGCAGCCCCACGGAGGGGCCGGCAGCACGGGGGCCATGCGTGCACATGGGCAAAGCGCCCCATTTCCCACCCCGGCGCCTGCGCCACCTGCCCAGGCTGCAAACCCTCGCGGACGCAGCTCGCTCCCCTCGTGCCAGCGCCAAGCCCAGCACGGTGGTGCCCAGGGCCCCGTTGAGGCCTCCAAGCGTTGCGGCGGCTCAAGCGGCCTGTTGAAACAGCAAGGATTAAAATGAAGTCTGCAGACTCCAAATACATCCCGTCTGCGGGAACATGCTCCAGCAGTCCCGTCGCTGTTGGCTGTTATCATTGGCGGCTGAGCGCTTTCCAGCTCACATCCCATCCTTGCACAAACTCAGGTGTCTTTTCTGGCCAAAAACAGCCGAGTCCGCTTCTCACCCAAAAACCTGATGCAAGTCCAGCTCCCTCAGAAAACCTAAAGTCGAACCGAATATTAATCCTCACTTAAAAGGGCAAAGGAAAACCAAAGGTCTAACTCTTTAACAAAGCTCTAAATTTAAAGCAGGGAGAGTACAACAGCAACAGGTCTGAACCAGTCTAAAAATACCAGCTAGCGAAGACGACGCACGCATCACTAAGTACCAGCGCAAGCCGTTTTTCATCCGCGCCCCTTCCCAAGTGAAAGGATGAAGCGCCCTGCTTTCCGTCGGAGGCGCAGGGCTCGCTGCTGTGCGGCCCCCAGAGCCGGCGTTAAAAGCACTCTACGCGCGTTACATGCTCCAAATGACAGGAGGAATGCGGGGTGGTGGATCTCCACTCCAGGTTCCTGGGCATGGTTTTAGCTGCCATGAATAAAACAGGAAGCAAAAGGCGCTCCAGGTTCCCCCCACACCCTCCATCCTGACTTTCTGGATGAACTGCAGTTTCCTTTCAGGAAAGAGAAAGGAAGGGGGGAAAAGGAGAATCAAACAGCTGCAGTATCAGACAGATTAAAAACCTCAAACTAAGGAAAAATAAAGAATAATAGGAAAAAACATGCACTGAACTGCCATCCAGTTACAGCAGCTAAACTTCTTCGGTTCCCTAATGAAACAGAGTTAAATATTAACATTCAAGATTCATGTTATACAGGCTTTTTAACACATACTTCTTGCTTTTGAGACAGAAATCATATTTAAGCTATATTTTACTTGCTGACCATATATACACATACATACTCAACTAACTCACTAATATGGTGCTTTGCTGCCTTGCTGGACTAGCCAGTGAAACTAAAGGGAAGAACATGACTGAATGGAAGCTGGCTTAATTATCTTTATACCTAGGCCTGAAGAAACAACACAGGGGAACGTTTTGCCATTGAGAGTAATCCACCAAGCTATTTTTCCCTGCTACAGCAATTTTCATTGGGTCCCTTTCGTTGACTGGTGTGCAGAGATCCACATGCCTGCCTCTACCAGCAGACACGCACACACTTTGATGCAATCCATCTGACCAAACAAAACAAAAAAATCCCAAGTCACTTGCTAAAGCAGCAATGATGCACTTACCAGCATCCAGGCAAGCTCCTTCACTGATACGCTTCTCTCTTGAGCGGATCAAATTTGGAACAAGGTCCAGGAGCAAGAGAGAACTGAAAACTGACCACAACAAGCTTCCAAAACAAGAAGGGGAAAAAAAAAAAAGGAAAAAAAAAACCTTACTACAGGAATTCAAATCCTGCTTCCACCAGACCCTGAGTCACCTCCCCTCCCTTGCAATAGATCAGAGCAATGGGTAAACATTTCCAAATATGGAGATCAAAACTCCAAAGGATGTCAAAAAAAATCACCCTTCTCTCCCTGGCTTTGGCACTCGGATGACTTGCCCCCCTCAAGACTGAATTCCAGGCGCTGCGCACATTATCCACACCGACCCTTGCGCAGCCTGAGCCCTGGGTACACGTTACCGGTGCCGTCCTGGCCTGCGCTTGAGCAGCTCCTGGCCTGACCCACGACACGCAGAGCGCGTTTCCGTCCCCTCCTGGGACACACGGGCAGCGCGCACGCACGGCGCGCGACGGGGCGAGCTCCGGGAGAGCCTTCACCCCTCACCCCAGGCTGCTGCAGCAAACCTCCATCCCTCACTTGACTCATCCGCAGAAAACAGACCAGAACTGTTTTTCAGAGCGTTATTGGAAGGCAAGTAGGCAGAATCAGGCTCTGTTTATAGTGATGCTAGCTCAGCAGCAGAAGAGGCAGCGCACAGCAATCAGTCCCCCTAGAGAAAGGGATCAGACCTATCTGGCAAACGGGGTACGCCGGCACGAGCAAGATTGTGTGTGGCCGCAGGGTCGCACTTGCCACAGCCAACTCCAACTGCTCCCTGGGGCAGAGAAGAGCTCCCCTGACCTGGCTCATCTTAGCTGGTGCTTTGTAAAACTAACTGTATTTGATTTTGCTTCACGCAAGGAAAACACGGATCTGTGCAAAGGAACGTGCTCTTTGGACAAGCTGACATCTCCCGGCAGGGAAAGGCAGCCCCAGAAAGGCAGCATCCCTCAATTCTTGCCCTGCCAGAACCATTCTTCCAGCCTGAAACCAAAAGGTTGCCTGCCTCAGCCCAAATGACTGTGCCCCTGTTGCACAAGCAGTACGAGCACAGTTAAGAAAAGGTTTGTCAGTGCCCCAGAAGGCTGCCTGCTGGCACTCGCGATGGGGGACCCCGCAGCTGAAGGGACCCAGCGGGCACAGAGCCTCTCCTCTACTTTAAGACAGGCTCGAACTTTGATGCTCATCCCATGAAGCGAATTTGGGAGGCGGAACAGTTATGTTCACAGGGCACCAGCCAGCCACAGAGCCTGCCTGTGCGCAAGAGCCATTGACCCATAACAACGCTCCCATGGGGTACCGGGACAGTGCTCCTTTCCCATCCTTGCACGTCTCCCCTCAGCTGCAAGAGCCGATCCGCAGGTGACAGGGAGGCAGACACTCCTGCTGGCATCCCTGGCAGAAGAGCAGGGGTGAAACCCTCGCAGCCCTTCTGCCCAGAAGGAAAGAGATCCTCCTCGTAGCTGCAGCCATTAGCTATACTGAGCACGCAGCGTTTGAGGAATGTGCAAATCAGGACGTTTTCAATGGGAACAGACTGCCGAGTTGATACTACCAGAGCGATCCCCCACCACCACCCACAAGATGCTATTGAATTTATAGGAAAGGAATTCCAAAGCTGACTCTGCCCATGTATGGCCAAAATAAACTGTAAAAAAGCGACATTACAACACATCTGGCTTTTACTGATACTGAATCACAGAGTGAGAAGAGGTGAAACCCTGCAGCAACAGAGGCCATATAATTACCTCCAGTAACTATACAGAGGTCAGGGATCCACAACAGCGTGAGTTCAGCCACTGATACCACAGGTGAAAGAAAACACATAAGCCTTTGCCTCAGGAAAAAAAAGAACAACAACAAAAAATACAAAGCTTTCTGCCTTTTAGAATAGGAATCACACTTAATGTAATGATCCATCATTACCACTGCAAAAAAAATAAAACCAGATTCAGGCTCTGTTTATAGGAATGCTAGCTCAGCAGTAGGGCAATACAGGGCAATTACAGGGCAATACAGGCATATGTCCATTACACTTAAGTCAGCTTCCATAAACAACCAACAACTCAAATGACAGCAAGAGGTACACCAGGGCAACACCAGTACAACATTTTCCCCAAATGCAGGATGGGACAGAATCATTCTTGGTGAGCAGCTGATTAATTATTTTTCTAAAAACTCAGTAAAACCTCCCCAGGGGCAACATACCCCAGCCAGCAGCCTGCCTTTCAGGAGTATTCTCCACGGTCAGAAATGGAGATATTCTGAGCACTGTAGTCACCATGGTAGAAGATGCTCCAAAACTATAGTAAGAAGGGTCATATAAGTGCCCGGAAAGATTTTGCAGACTCTGACCAAATTTCTCTGCCCTTTACAGAAAGCAACTCCCAGGGCATTGCCTGTGTGAATAACATGAGTTTCAACAGCAAGATGAAGTTGAGAATAGCGTAAGACAAGCAAGGGAACAAAAGTGCTGGAGAAGAAGCAACTGGAATAGTTGAAAGCTTGTCCCGGGAGCGCATCAGCTCTTACTGATCTAGGCTGCTGGAGCATTAACAGACTGAGGTTCTCCTTAACAGTTAAATGCCACTAACGCGCCTGCCCTGCCAGCAGGGGAAATATTAGCTGTGTCAGCTCAAGAGGCAAATGGCTTACCAAACCGGAGAGGAATGCAGGCTGCAGAGTGGCACAAACAGTGGGGACGGGAAAATGAAACCCAGGGGAATGCTGGCTGCTAATACCACCTCTTATTTACACAGGGGTCAGGCAGGATACATTTTATGGYGCCTGGGGTTGAAACCTGGGACTAACAGCTTTGTGACCTTAGAGGGACTCCCATGCCAGAAACAAATAAAGTTGTTAGAGGGACTGGGAGCTTAGGGCCTGGAGCATATCAGGGCAAGCCAGTTCCTGGCTCCTGGCAGGCAGCCTAGTGCTGCTTTTCAATAAGTGCGAATTGTACCCACCGGACTGGAAGCAAGCACTAACTTCACCCTTCAAGGACAGCGCACAGGGATGGGGGCACCCTCAGCCCACGAGGATCCCTCGCAGTCAGGAGCAAATGCGTGCGTCTTCGAGAGCATTTGCTGATTAGAAACCCACCACGTGGCTATTTCCCCAGCTTCATGTTCCTGAGGGACAGCATTATGATCTCCCTTTGGTTTCCCAGCTGAAATGGCATTATAGCCTCTCCCTTTCCACCCTGCTTGTTTTAAACAGTGGTACCTAAGGAGTCTGGCTGAACTGGCTCTTTGCCTTCCTCTCATTCACCCCAGGACATCCTCCCTTTTGGAGGCAGGACTGCCACAGCATCACTGCAGTCCCAGCTTTTGAATGCATGAGCCAGAGTTCGGTGCCTCTACTTTAGAGCACCTTTCACCCCAAACTGCACAGAGGAGAGAAACCCAAGGGAAGAAGAAATCAGCGCCCAACCATATCCTAACCAAGAGCTCCCTGCTACACAGTGCCACAAGCCACTCTCCTTGCACCACTTCTAACCCTGGAAAATAAAAGGTTGGGGGCCTGGTAATAAAATCCAACCCAAGCCTCCTGCATAGAAGTACGGATCGTTATCACTTGGCCACTCGGTCAGGCGTGAGGAATTTCTTTTAAATGACATTACATAAGCTGACATTACGTAAGCAGAACTGCTCTGTATATTTGATTCATAAAAATGTCTCAGAGGCAGAAAGCACAACTGCATGACATACATAACGCAAGGATTGCTGCGGCTTCACAGGCAGACAGACCATGGAAAACAGCCATAATGCAGAGAGTGAGGACTAGAGATGTTCATATGCTCACATGCACAAATACAYATGCATACCCACCCTCCCCCAACATGCACAAGAACAGATTTAGGACTTGCAAGCTGAAGTCTTCTACAGCCAAAAGTTAACACAAATGTTTGTGACAGTTCCACTTTGCAGGCAAAGGCAAAGACTGAGTGCAAAGGAATAAATATAGAAAAAAGTCAGGCAATCAAAGCAGGTGTTGGCTTGTAAAACCTTGGCCAGAAAGGCTCTCCAGGAGGTTGGATCTGGTAGCTTTGCAACAGCTCCACAGAGAGAAGAAGAGACAGAGAGAGAGAAGAAAAAAGACAGCATGAATGCATATGCATTCTTTTATCTCCTTATATAGTATATACAGACATTTGGTATATACACCCCAAGCTCATACACTTCATATAGTATATACTATATATGCATTGTGCATCTTGGTTTCAGTGTGCCCAGATTTGTACAGTGTGTATCTATAAATATATGCATTTATTATGCATGCATTTGTGAATACCCTCCCCACATCACCTATACATGTATGGTATCACACCATACACCACTCGACAGAGCATAACTAACACCTCAGTCACAGTCAGTCACGACTTCTGAACACTTGCAACTTCTCACAGGTGCTAAGCCCTTCGCCACCAAGGCCTCTGGGTGCAAGCACCAAAGTGAATCTCTATCTTTGTCTCATATTTCCCAATGATCCCAACCCCTCTCCACACTCAGGAGTCAATATAATTTATTTATTTGCAGAGAGCCACGAACAAAGTGCTACTCTCAGAAAAGCCACAAATTCTTCGGAGAAAGCTCCCCTCACGCCTGTGAGATGTGCGTACGTACCAGTTCTCGCACTACACAGCTTTGCCCAGGGGGAAGAAGTCGGTGAGGCGGCTTTTGGAGATATGCAGGGCTTCCGTCTTCCTCAGGCTCCTCCTGAGTCACGACTTTGGATTTCTTTCCCAGCCCTGTGAAGAGAGAGAGTTTTCCATGTGATGCATGCCGGGTGGGCCTCCCAACAACTCTTCTCCAAAACTTGCAGTTTAACCCACACAGCTTCTGGGAAATGGAGCATTTTCTTCTCTGGCTTTCTTAGACAGAAACCTCCATTTTTCTGGACTGCTTTACAGCAGCCACTCTGTGCACCCCATAAAAGCATCACCACTGCAAACCACGCCAATATGCAATGCTGAGTTTTAAGGCGACACATTAGGAATACAACAAAACATGCCAATTTTTAAGGGTAGGGATGTAAGATTGAAAATGGCTGAGTTACCATGCAGCAGCTGAGCTGTGATAAGGTGTTGCACACTCAGTTTGCATTTTCCCATAGTTTAAATTTTACCTTGTGAGTGGCACAGGCTGAGAAATGCAGGCTTTCAGTTACCACAACTCAGTTGACAAGTTATAACTCTTCAAGCCACGGCTACTAGACTATTATTCATGCCTCTGAGGAGAGAGAGGTAAAAGGAGACAACGTGRCAGAACAGGGTAAATCTATGGTTAGTCTCTGTGACCTGAAGTACAGTGAGAGAGCTAGGAGGCATCATTTAATTCAGGTTTGAAGCTCATGGAGCTTGCCATTGCCGTGAGCAGAGCTATACTACCATCCTGTTCACTAAAYCCTCCACCTCTATGCAGCCCTTTTTTGGAGGCGTTCTGTTAAATTCCCATTCAGGGGTTTTCTCACTCCTTCCTGCAGGAGCACAGCTGCAAAGCAAACACCACCTATTCTTCAAAGCCTCCCTCTACCTTTCCTTTAGGGGGACCCATGCAGTAAAAGCAAAGTGACACAGTTGGTGCTGGTTTTCCCTCTACAGAAGACAAAGGCAGAGTTAACAACTTTGCGGTCAGCACAGGGGCCAGCCCGTCAGCCATCCCAGTTCACTGAGTCACTGTGGCCAGATGAACAGACGTGCCTGCACGTGGCACACCAAGATGGACCACTGCGGCCCATGCTGATATGCGGCATCTGAAACGCACACTCCTTCCTGCCTCTCCCTACAGCCTKTGCCCTGTCCTCTCCACATCCTGGCTACCCCACGAGCGCTATCTCGCTCACAACAAATGCCATCTTCGCTCAGCACACAGCTGTGAAGTCACGACTACCCTTTAGGGTTTGTCACTTGAACCAGTTCCCCGTCATGCCTAGCAGAAGTTGTCCGCTGTTGCTTTCAAGGCCCTCACAGCTCACCTCAGCCCTGTATGCCTTCTCCCCTAATTCTTCAAAATCCACCTCCTGGGAGAACTTTGGCAGCAGTTTGACTGTGAAGCCCACCATCCCACCAGCTAATCACTACTGTCTYCTTGCACTCCTTGCCTGCATCCACCCACCGTATCTCCTGGGCACATGGACCAGTCCTATCATTACACAGAACCATGTAAAGCATCACTCTGAGCAAAAGGTTATTGCCATTGGCTGATGTAATGAAAGAAATGCTCGATTCAGGTTTGCATTTTTCCTACCTGCACTGCTCACAAGAAGGTATTTTAGCCCGTAAGGTCTATAAGCAATTCATAGCAAAACACAAGAGGAAGAGAGCTGGACAGCTCACAGTACAGGCCACCCTTCTCAGGCCTTCACCTACCCTTTGCACCCAGCACAACAGTTCCTTTCCACATCAGGACACCCTTGTCACTGTACATCAGACCTGATACTACCACAGCAAGGGGACAGGATTTTCACCTCTCCTAAGTGGCAGTAGATCTCCATTGTGTCAAAGTCACAAGAACATGCTGGGGTCCACCCTGCCCCCTCTTAGCTCAGCCCAACACAAAGACCACAGTCCCTATGACAGCACCCAGCCCTGATTCCCCACAGGGTTGGACCCAAGTCTAGGCAGAACAGGCATCAAGAGTCCCCAGAACCCTCAGGTGCAACAAGAGCAGATTCAACCAGAGATTGCAATGGCCCATTACTGGCCTCTCCCACTCACTACAGGCTCGGGACAAAGATGAGTAACTACAGGGGTTTATTGCTGGTGAACTCAGCCAACGAGCAATTTCTCTCCATCCATCAAGGAGGAGACAAGTACAAGCAAATATTATGGTTGTGCATGTTTACTTTTCATTCTAAAATGATGTAGAGTTATATACAATTTAGGTCCTTCCCACAGGCTCCTGGCAAAATGCCCTTTGGTCTTATCTGTAAAGGCTGAAGACAACAAATATTCCCCTCTAGTTCCAACATTGTCTCAATTCAACCCGCAACAGCACCTCCGGGAGCTTCAAGTAAGACAATATTCTTGGGACCCAACCTCTGCTTAAGAGRCTTTGGCTCAGGCTTGTCTTTCATCAGGTCTAACTCAAGAAGTATTGGTAAGATTAATTACAGGACTCTGACAGACATGGCTAACTGAGCTGTATCCACTTGAGTTTACTCTCCATGCTGGCTGTCCCCTGTCTGCTTGTGACTACCATTCCTGTAGCCTCAATCACACTGACTCTACTGGGAAGCATACAAGCATTGCAGATCTTTGGAAACAACAGAAAATCATTGGGCAAACCCTCCCCATCTGATCTCATCTCAGGTGGTACAGAGCTAATGTGCGGCAACAAGAGACCAGCCTGCCCCAAAGAAGGATCTGTCCCATTCCTTGGTGCATGCCCCACTGGCCTCCTCTTGGTCATGTTCATTCCTGCTTTGGCTCAGGTARGGGAAAGACAAATGAGCTAACAGTAAAGAAACTACCCAGATTGTTGCCACCACTTTCAACACAAGTCTTTCCTCCAGTAGAGCCCCCAGGGAAACCCATGCAAGACCTGCCCTAAAGATCCATCTCTGGGTTTCATATAACATGCCCCAGTAACCTCTGTGGGGGATTTTTAGGTGCTATTAGAACAGAAATATTGACAGACCAAATTCTACATTTACCAAACTCAGGTCCCTTCTAGTTCAGAACCACTGTTAACAGATGATCAATGGCCAGTAAATGGTTAATTCTGACTTTAATCTCACATCAAAGAAATCCCAGCTTCCTATCACAGTCCTGAAAGAGATAATTGCAGAAAGTTTCTTTTGTAATACACCTTTATATGGTCAAGCTCCCATCTGGCATAACTCAGTACAACTCCTGTAACTTCGGATCACCAGCTACACTGAGATTTCCGAGTCTGTACACATGTAAATGTGCACACATGCATCTTCATTTTTATGCTTAGCACACCACAAATCACTTATTTCAATACACCCTGAAGCATTTAAATAGGCAATCTAACATTTAAAACAATTTAAAGCAAATACCCAAACAGTAGGAATCAGCTATCACAGTCGAAGTACTAAGTCAAGTCTCTGAAAAAACTACAGGAACCAGAACTTTCTGAGAGTGTAAATCTGACAGAAGATTGTTTTCTTCACTATTTTTTTTTTCAACTAGTTGAAAAAAGAAACAGCTCATACAAAAAACAGCTCATAAAAAGCTGAGAAAGTGCTTAGAAGTTATAAAAGCAATCCCAAGGTGAAAGCAAAATAAGGTGAGAGGCTGAGATCTACTAACTCTAAGATCCAGAAAGACATGATGATCAGAAACTATCTGTTCACACACTGACTASAGATGCTGTACTACCAACAGTAAGAATCAGCCTTTCTTAAGAAAAAGCTGAAAGAACTTTAAAAAAAAGAAAGAAAAAAAAAAGGTATGTAAAGCGAAGTGCCCTGTTTGTTGATTTAAATCATAATTAAAAGAAGTAATTTACATTGCCTGGATTTAAAAATTAATCCTCTGGTATGTTTCGAGTTCTATTAAATTGTTCAGATGTTTTCAGAAGTGGACAATTTAAAACCTCTGCAAGAAGTCTACCTTTCAGAGAAGCAGGGTCAGCACTTTCAGAAAAATAGGTCTCTCTAGAATAACATTACTGCAGTCACTTAGAAATTGAAGTAATGAGAATCACTGATCCCATTAAAAGAAAATCTTATCCATTAAAATAATGTCAATAATTGCTAATTACACTGCTAATATAACAGCTGTGTATATATATTTTTTAAGTAACATATGTGTTTTTCTGACTGGTCAAAAGTTGCATTCATTTTTTAAGTCTGGTTTTGCACTTAAAAATCTTACCAGTATTCAGAATTCAACTTTTTTTAATCAACGTGGCTATACTTGCAGCAGCCCAAGCACGAACAACAGATAAACTGGGATAAAGCAGCCTCACAGTGGATAGTTCATTCCCTTTCCTATGTGGAACAGATGTCTCAGTCTGACTGCAACAAGGGAAGCTGTAGTTTTAACTGTTCCAGTCAACAATTTTTAAGTGCAGGCAAGCTCTCAGTGAGTCAGTCATCAACATGAGTTGACAAGGGTCTGCTGTTGTATGATTGGCATGTGCTCGTACAGGTCCCCAGATGACAACCCCATTCAACCTGACCTTTTCATTTTAAATGAAAAACACTTAAAAGCCTGCAAGGTTTTGACATACGTATTTTTATATCTTTCCCACTCTGTGCCATTATTCATTATTTGCTGGCCGGAGTCTTTCAACTCAGAAATCTCAAGTTAGTTCCTCAGCTACTGAGCCAGACCTAATCCTCAGCAGTGCTGATCATCACCACCTCCTATTGAGCTGTCTAAGGTTTCCATGTACCTCACACTTCGGAAAATCAGTCCCCTTATAGGTAAACCTGAATTCAGAGCTCAATCCTGACTTAAAATTCAACATATATATGTAAGTAGCTTTACACTTGAACATAGCTGCCCTGAGGTACTGACCTATCTTCCTATCCCAGAACACTAATGCTTGCAGAATCTGGCCTAGACTAATAACTTTGTGTGTGCTTACTTGTTTCTGTGCTTCCCAGGTTTCATTTATTAAAATTAAACCACTAAAATAAACATTTTTAAAAGTTATCTAATAACAAGATCATGCAAGATTACAAAAGCTCRAGAAGCATTTCCTCTGTTCTGTCACTTTTCAATCCCACCAGCAGCCAGCACCTGCTCCAAAATTTATCAATACAAACAGCACCAACTAATATGCTTGGCTGTTGCTTTTTTTGGAGGCGAGATCCTGTGTTGGTGTAAAGCAGYAGATGTACTAAGCAAATCAAGTTTCACATGCAGAAGAGCTGTCCCTAAGTTTTGATCCGCAAGAAACTACTCAGTACTCAGCACTAAGCTGTTTTCAAATCCACAGTCATGTGTGTCAAAATTGACCATAATGGAACTTATCACTTCCGAACTCCTGGGCCATCCTTCATTCTGAAGGAAGGCTGGTGTCAGCTGCAGCACAGACCTGCAGCATCAGCTCCAACAGGTAAAATTAGCACCAATTAAAGAACAAAATCATCAGCAGGCCCCTGCGTACTTCTAGGTAGGAGAGCTTTGCTTTAAAACATCACCCCACATGAGCCCCAGGTCCCTAGAGCAGTGGCACATCCGGCTTCTGGGCCAGATGACTCATTTGCTGTCGCACTAGATTTTCAGGTTTGTCCCAGGGTTTATAAAATGAGATTAAAAAGAAGGAAAAAAAGGAAAGGGGTGAAAGAAGGAGGCAAGACCGTTCCAGTGCATTCTTTCGGGCACAGCAGCCCCAAAGGGATGGGATCCGGCTTCCCAACACAGAAACTACTGTGTTATAACAAAACAGTTGCCCAAATGAAAAATTATTCAGGGCAGGACGTATTTATGTAATGGCCAAGGAACCTGTGAGACAGCCCTACCTACAGCATGCTGGGAGCTGCGGACAGGTGGCCAGAAGCCACCCCAGCCCAGGCTGCAGTGAGCTCTCAGCTGGAGGAGCTGGGTGACAGCGGGGACCAACCCAACAGCAGAGCCAGCCATATCACATCCCTGTTATTTTAAGTATACATAGTGCTGAAAAGATGGCTGGAAGAGAAGGGTGGCTAAGGAACGGGAGGAATCAGCATGCATATGCCAAAAAGCCTGCAGGTCCTGCTCTGGAGTGACCTTTCAGCATCTCCCCATCACTGCCAACAGCGCTGCCTGTGATCTACGTGTCTGTAATTGACACCAGGATTGGACCCTGTATTTTCAAGCACAGACTACCAGCCTCATGCTGTTCACACTCCCTCAGTCTACTGGAAGTAGAAGATTTTCAAAATAGCCTCATTGATTCCCCCTCCCCAACATTTACTGTCTGCATTTCACTAAGCCTCRTCAGAGGGACCTCAAGCAAGAGGGGGGCAGTTTCACTTTCTCACTCGAATGCACCCCAGCTCCTTGATCAAAGAAGGATAATTGATTTCACTTTCAAGTTCTCATGCAGTATCAGAGCAGCACAGAGCCTGGGTTTCAAACAAAGGATAATGTTTTGCAATGCAAAAAAAGGGRAAAAAAATCATTTTTTCCCCAAGGAATGGCCAGTCTCACTAAGCACCAGCACAAGCAGAATGCTGTTTGGTAAAGAAAAACAGATTAGCAGTGACTAAGAGCACTAGGGAACAGAGAAGTGCTGTGCCCTAAGTCACAGAGGCTGGTCAAGGGCTCCGCATTCTCCATTCTCAGGCCAGTGTCTTCATCAGACCATATTTAGGCTGAAATCTCCTAGCGCAGGGATAGCATTTTTGTGCACGTTTGTTCAGTCTAACAGCACTGCTCAGAATCACAGCAATATAAATAATGAAAATGAGGAGGAAGGATGTTTTATTATAACGGATGATGATCTTTATCCACTTTGGTTTTAAATGGCAAGAATATGAGAGCAAAGGTCATCTCCTCCCAGACTTGCTTGGGACTCACCACAATGAAACCCTTAATACCATGGCAGTTCTCTTGCCCTTTTTTTTAAAAAAAAAAATTCTAAGTGAAACTTCTAAAATTTAGAGCCTACACAACTAGACAGCATTTGCGGTTCAAGCTTTCTGTTTTACCCAGCTTTGGCCAGGTCATTTGAAAATAGCAGCAAATATCTGGCAGACAGCTGGATTCCCCACTTTCATGCTCACTCAGTGAGGTTAGATATTTCTGAAGGCATTATAATCCATCGTGACATCTAAAAAAGAACACAATCAGCCAGGACCAGTAAATCTCTATATCTGGTTTAGAAACGTCTGTCTCACCCTTTCCTCCCTTTCCAAGGATGACTACACATTAGCTATTTTGTCTCATTTTTATATCTTAATAGTAAGCTGTCACAGTTTCAGACTTGGAGAGAATAGCTTCAGATAGGACAATCAAGGTGTCCAAATATATATTTAAAAAAAAGAACTATCTCTCAGTGTAGTTATTCCACCTTTTCAACCACTGGTCCTCTTTCCAAACAGCTGGATCAAGAGGCTGAACGTGCATTTCTTCAAAAAAAGAGAAAATCTTGATGGGGCAGGGAGGCAAAGGTTAAAATGGAAGCGTGGTACTCAACCAGTGCAGAGTGGAGCAGCCTCATCAAGGACTGCTTTTCATGAAAACATTTTTGTTTTCAACAAAAGGTTGTGTTACCATCACAAACAGAAGAATAAAGAAACCTGATTTTTTTTTCCTTTACAAAACAAGAAGCTGAAAGCTGATGTTCCAGCAGAAATCTCCATTGTGAGAATGGAGCCGTTTACCAAATGTATATAAAAAAAATTTGGAGAAATTCTGACAAGCCCTAATAACTGCCATTATTACATTTCAAAAATAAGAGGAACACAGATGTCCATGGATGCGTCCGCTTTCCGAACAAGAAAGTACCATCATCTCCATTATCGATGGGGACCGAGACGTACAGAAAATACATTAAAAAAAATGCTGTTGGAGTTCCTGAATTTCCCCCAACTTCAGCTGGAATCCAGGGCCCTCACTGAATTTGGCCCTTCCARCTAAGCGGCAGGAAAGAAAACAGAGGCAGGTTTTCAGACCTGTTACTGGGAAATGCGCCTGCTGTGGCAAAGGCCCCAGTTCCCRCAAGGGAGGCCGCAAGCCCCTTTTCTCCTCCAAAGGGTCTTGTGCAGCTCACRCAGAGCAAAACAGAGGAGGAGGTGAGCCAAGGGCTGCTGGAATTGACACAAAAAAACCTCTTCTAGGTATTCACCAGCTTTGGCATGCAGGTTACTAAAGAATCCTCTCAAGACAGTGTCCCTCCATGTCAGCGAGGCAAGGACCGAYGGAGAGGTGTCTGGGATCACCACATCGGCTAGAGGGTCGGGCTCGGTTGTCACTGCTGACCCGACACACGCCACTCAACATGCCCAAATGCCCAATTCACTCCAATGGTCACCCAAGAAGCCCAACCCAGCCACCACCAAAGGACAGCACAGAGTGACCCCACATGCTCCAACACAAGCATCTCTGTCCTGACAACCCAAAGTCATCCCGACCATCTCTGGGCAACACAACCAGGACATGCAAGCCCTCCCTCGCTTCTCTCAGCCTGACACTAACTGCTAAAATAAGGTCTTGGCTGCTGCACTACAACCCCAGTATTAAAACGGCCCAGGCGGGTGGAGGGGAGGAAAACAAGCTTATATAATAGCACGACAATGGAAAGGAAACAAGATCCTAATCCCCTAGCTCAGCACTACTGTGAACAGGCCATCCCCCGGCATAGCTGTCAAACATCGATCTATCTCAATATAACAACGTGGTAATCGTCTGCCTCCAGAATGACACACAGCTCGATGTGTTTCCCTTACATGTCAATGAGTAACTTTCTCCTCCCAGAGGAAACAGAGATGTGGATACCAGGAATACAGTCCTCTCTATGCACCGGTTATGCACCATTACCTCAGCAACCTGGGCTCATACAAGCTCCAGCCCTCTCAGCTGGGTTGAGGTGGGGCTTTTGTTAAGGCAAAGGCAAAAGCTTCAGAGCTCAAATATCCTGCCAGTGTCGTGTGCAAGAAAATTAGCCTTGCAGACTTCCATGGGAATTCTACGGATTATCCTCCCACCAAAGGAACTTAATTAATTGTCTGTAAAAATGGACTGAGATTTATCACATAACTTCTTTCAGCACAGYAAGTGCAAATATTATTACATTTTTCCCTCTTCTGCTTAAAAATAAAGAATAAGAAATCCTTCAACCCCTTCATTCATGCTATTTTATCTTGATCTAGAGAAGTATATACAATGCATTTGCACTGGATTTCCTTTAATATTTGAGTAGCACCAACAGCAACTATAAAAATTGTATCTCTGGTCCTGTACAATTTAGTTCACTTTGACTGCATTCCTTTTTGCTGATGAAAAAAAAGAAGCTTTTGGGTTGCAGAATGGCAAGGCTATCAGTTAAAAATCTCTCAGCTCCTTTACTGGAGCTCATTGGTACTCATAGGAAGAGATCAAGCTTCTTCCCATGTTTCTGATAGTTACTCAGCACCAAGTTTTCTTGACTACTCATTCTCTATCTTCTTCCAAGAGTTTGCCACACAAAATCCTCCAGTCCTGCGGCACCCAAGCACTCCATTTTGGAAGAGTACGTGGCTATTTGTTTGAAACGTTAGCTACAGTGCGTGGGTGCAACATCATGCCAAAGGAATGAAACACCGAGACCGAGGAAGATCTCTTAACCCTTCTTCTATCTCACTGGCAAGATTCACAGTAGCACCACACAACATAACACCACAGTCATACCTATCCTCACCTACTCCCACTCTACCATGTTGAGCTTGTCTGTGGGAATTTTGTCCCTGAGGCCAATGTTCACATTATCAAATCAAATTTTTTTATTTRGCAAGGGGAAAAACAGAAAGCCACTGCAGAAACTTTGGGACAGAAAGATCTCTATGACTTGCTAACTGGTACTTTCAACCTCAAAGTGTGACTCAACACAACACCGAGTGGTCCAGCATCCAACATGCAAACAAGCAAGACCAATTCCATACCAGCCATCAGCTAGGTTCAAGGAGAGTCAGCAATTGCATTGAGGAGTCAGGAGAAAGGAGGGAGAGGAGAAGAGAAGAGAGAAGGAACAGGAAGGATGAGTACTGCATCTGTCACAAAAGATACGGCCACATGACTGATCACCATCATTCAACAAGGAAGCAGAGGGAATAAATTCGGGGGGGGAGACAGAGGGAAGAAAGGTACCTCTGTGGGTAACCACAACAGTTCAGATAGCAGTGACCATATACAAGTCAGCACTTGCYARGAATGACCACGCAGTAGTGTTTGAGATACCACACTTAGCCTTCAGCCTAGAAATAGGAGACATCTGTGGGGGACTGAGTGGGAAAAGCTGGCAAGCATCAACCATTTCATATCAAGCCTGCAAATCAGCACATTGCATTCAGAGACTCACAGCAACCTCATACAAAGCCATTTGCCTATAGCCAACATATCTCTAGTTACAACCCTCAGAAACACAGATGACTTGATTACCAGGCCTCTATCAGCATTCAGAGAGACCAGAGAAGGTCAACAGAGTCATCATCAAGGAACAGAAAACAAGCACAACTAGCTCAATGGGAACTTGACAAGACAAGAATCACTGCAATCACAGAGGAAGGAGTAGAGTTCACTTGTGTAGCCCTCTTTTTCTGAAGCTCTCAAAGACGACAAAACCTCTGACCTTTGATTAAACTACACTACTTTCAGAAGAGGGGGCGGTTCAGGGGCTTGGGGATTCAATAAGAAACTATTTATCTCAAGGTCATGGGTTCAAACCCTCTCCAAGTTCTTTTTTCTTAGTCAATTAAAACAAGAGACTCAATCTGCATTAAAAAAACCTGTTACTAAGGGCACAGTCAGATACTGCCTTGCAAAACAGGCAGTTTAAGAAAATACAGCTCCTCTGTTATGCCTTGCAGGCCCCAGAGCTAAGGCACACTGCATCCACTGGGCTCTGGCCCTCACCACCAAAGCTTGACCACTTTGGACTAGGCAATTCCCARCCCTTAGACCAGCAGTGATTTCAGACAGCCCCTCTGATCTGCACTGAAATGGAGTAAGAGCATTTAGGTGGATCCTTACCACATGTCAGCAGGGGAACGCTTATGATCAGCTGAAGGGAGGTAACTCTTTGCACTCCTTCAGCCRTTTTGCAAGCAATTGTGTGGCTACACTGCAAATCACACGCAGGCCCCAGCTCCTATGATGACAGATATATGACAAGTGCAGAAGTCAAGCAAACAGAGGGAAGAGAGAGGACACCTTTCATTACATCACCAGGCCAGTACAATACATAAATTAAAGTTAATGCATATCTGAAACCAATTAGATAGAAACTAAACTATCTAGGAACTCCAGCAGCTGCATTCAGAGTTCCCAGTAACGAGCACACAGACACAGTCAAAACATTTTTGTTTTGTTTTGTTTTCTAACCAGTAAAAAGTCAAGCCAAAATGTGCCCCTGCATGTGGGGTGCAGACACATGCSTGTGTCACTTTTAGTGGCTTCCCACTGAGAAAAATAAACCACCACCCCCAAAAGTAACTTTTAGGTTTTAATAAGGTTTTCAACAGCTTCATACTTTTGCCATATCTACCCTCTTGTCCAAAAGCAACTTTCTGCTGAGAAAGGATCTAACAATAAACTTGCAGTGGCTCCGGCAGCAAGCTGGGAGCTCGCCCTTCCCAACAGGACCAGCTCTCTCGCGCAAGCAGAAGTCCCAGCTCTGCCAGTGCCCTCTTGCGCGGCAGCCAGTGCAGGAGTAATGCAGCAAAATGAAGGCGTTTGGAAACAAATGGGAAGCAAGCAGAGTTTTCTTCCATTCACTGAAGATGGTAATTATTTTGGACAGGACTGCATATCCTTTGGCTTTTAATTAGTGGTAAACCAAGTCAATCTCGGTTCATATTAGTGAGAAACTATTAGGGGCTACGGTTTTGCAGCCAAGGAAAACAAATCTGTACCAGTCCTTCACCCCAAGAATAACTTCTGATTGTCAAGCACAGTTACCAGGGGAATGAATAGCTTCTAATGCAAGCTCCTCAGTCAATTAAACTAATGCAGACAAAAAGGCAAGGCAGCAGTAGCAGGCAGCAGCAGAAAGCTCAGGGTGAATAGGATGCATGTACTTGGCACACATGGAGCAATCACACAGCAGGTTAACAGTGATGAGGGACAGGGAGACCAGTCCACAGTTTCAGTGTTAGCAGAAGACATGGGAGGCCTGGCTCCAGATCYGAGCTTACCACAGGCTACCATGGCCCTGGGCAAATCATTTAACTGCTTTGTGACTCAAAATCATGCTTACAGCCTAGGAGGGTTAAACATGCTGGAGCCTGAGGTGTCTGGATAAGACAACAGGGCTGTATTATAAAATGGACAAACTTTACCCCCCCGGCAAAAAGCAAGGACAAAGTCCCACCTGGGAAAAACACCTCTGCAGTGGGATAACACCCCCAACTCACTCCTGGAGGACTCCAGGTACCCTTCCAGCGCTGCAGCCACCACAAGCGACACGTCRTCAAGCCAGCCACCAACTTCACCATCCAACGCCCGCCTGCCTCCAAGGGACTGGCGGCAGCAGCTGCCGCAGGCGGGTGCTGCAAGGCTTCTCCTTGGGACATGGGAGTTGAACAGCAAAAACTRGTAGGGTCCCAAGATTTCAAGAAGCTTTAACTGAGAAGACAGAAGCACACACTGATATTCTTAGCCATGATTCATATTTAATGGAGACTGATACACACCTGAGTGAGGAAATACCTAAGAAAAGTCCTTGATCTATTAGTAATCCAGAACTGCCCTACTGGTGCCTCCCCCTCTACTCAGCAGCCTTATAACTCTCCCTGAAAAATCAGGACAGTAATCAATCTAGAGCACAAAATAGAGGCCAGCAGAAACAAGTACAATCTTTGGCCCTTTCTGGGCGAGAAGGCTGAATGTCTAAAGCCTCCTGATCATCTTTCAAAGCACCCAGGGGAAAAGAAAAAAAAAAAAAATCAGATGCAGCAGGAGCTTGTTTTTCTTCACAGCTGCTTTTTGCAGACTAGCTGTTGGGGCACTAACAAGCCACGTGAAGTGGATCCATTCCTTTTTCTTCCCTTGTGCAGCTGAATTTTAGTAAGAGGATGAATATGGATTTCAGCACCTATAGCAGCATATACAGGCTGCCTTCCTTACTCTTCATTCTTCTGTGACATGGTACAGTTCCATTTTCTCTTTGAAAACTGTTAGCCAAATTCCCTTACTTTTAGAATGTCAAACTAAATTAGCAAGATGTTCTGCGAAAAAAAAAGCATTTTTCATTTTCTTCATCCTCCATACCTCCTCTTAGATTGTAGACCAGGTTCCGGTCACAATTCACCCCAGAATTTAAACAGTAATGACTATAGACCAGACTTGGGTCCCAATTCACCCCAGAACATAAACAGTAACTGCCCTGGAGTCAGTGCAAAAAGAGTATCTCCCTTCGCAGTCCTCTGCCCTGTACCGCACAAAACAAAGTGTCAGGCAGCTTTCAGCCCATGCAGTACTGAGCAAACTTCTCCTCATAAAAAATGCCACAGTATATTCACCATCTGAGACCTCAGAAAACTCCATACAAAGTCATTGTTGTGGAGTTCCTTAGGTGCTTCACACGTTATCTCTGGCAGCTGGCTGGGGCTGCACTTTATCATGGGATGGAGGATGCAACAATTGGGAAATGAATCTCAAATGGCAGAGCCTGGAGACTCCACGACAACCTGCTTCTTCAGCAACRCACATCTAGGTAACTTGCTTGATTCTCAGGTATCATGGGTCTTGCAACTTGATGTTCACGTTTTGGGACAGAGGGAGGCAAAGCAAAGGGTTCAGACCAGCCACRAGCATCATGCCTTCACAAACCACTAGCGAAGATGTGGGCGCATCAGCTCACAAAAAAGACAGGCAGCAAACAAAATCTACAGCTACCTCCTTTTAATTGGATTTTAACAAAGAGTGTGTGCACAAACATTGGGCTAAATCCCATTCCCCCTTGAAAGCTAAAGGAAGCTGCGTCTTTGGTTTCAATGGAGCCACAATTCGGCCCTTACATAGCTGAAAGCAACATAAGCCAATGTGGTCAGACCAGTCCAATGTAACCAAGGCAGGTGCTGTGCAAAGCTTAACCCACACAGCCATGTGAACACACCCCAGCTTAGTTGTGCTCTTCTAGCAGGTGCTATTTGAATCCTGGGCATCTCTCTAGCAAAGTGCAATGATACTTAACTTCCTTGTGGGATCACAATGCTGACAAACATCTGTTAGGATTAGTTAGTTCATGTCTGTAAAGTGCACACAAATGCTATCATAAGGAAGGGACTGACCTATTTATGGATGTGAATGCTGGACTGGGACCCAAACCCCATACTGTATGTGCACATATGGCCACATCTGCCCTGYTAGATTTTACTGTCTTAAGCTAGGATGTAGGCACTAGGTACTTCTGTTTTAAGTTACAGGCAGCCTAGTTTTGGTCACAGGTAGTAAATATTAAGTCAGCCATACAGTTCTCCCTCCTCCACTTTACCCTTTCTGCTCATAAGACTGAATTTTGTAAGCAAGCTGGGCTAAGGTGGCTCAACGAGCAGCTCCCAAATGCCACACATCCTGCTGCTTGCTAGCCACAGCACACAAGGGGACCTTTCCCCAGCTCTCTGCTCCCTCTGCCGTGGAGCCCTACTGGAGCTGCAGGGGCACACGGACTCATCCCACAGATCTCCAGCAGGCTCAAAGAAGGCAAGCTGTAGTAAATTGCCATGAGGAATTTGGGTGGCCAAGGGATTTGCATGAAGTTACACATTTCTCTTGGGTGTCCCTCCCTCCCACGCAGACCTCCTGTGACTAAGTGTTGTGGAACAAGATGGAGGAGAGCGTACAGCTCAGAAACCACGGCAGTAAACAGTCATGAGAGAGACTAGCTCCCCAGGAAGAATGCAAAAGAGCCGAACTAGGTTTCCAATGGAACCCAGCAAGTTTGTTAAAAGGATTATATGCYGTAATTGCTTGTGATTGCAGTGCCACAGGAGCCCTACATTCCCATGACTCAGAATTGCTTTGCATCAAGTTGCAGTCCTAGACATATAGCTTTGTTCTGCCAGAAGCTACTGCTCTCCTTTCCTCTGCAGATACACTTCAATACTTATCAGGTCTCCATCTTCGTCACGTTCTGCTAACACATACTTTTTACATCCTTTTCATCTTCCCCCATAATCAGTGTCTTTATGTCCCCAAGTCAACCACTCTGCTCTTCTCTCAGCATTCTCCAGTTTATCTTCATCTCTCAGGCTGGAGCTCCTCAGACCCACACATTGCTCTACCAGTGCAGCCTGCACTCTCTGCTTGGTTTCACAGTGCTTCCAACACTCTCTGGCAGACTCACTGCTCTCCTTTGGGTATCATAACAAATGACAGGCTCAGCCCAAGATGCTGCAGTTCACATATACAGGCACAGACAATACATGAAAACATTGTCTCTGGAATATGGAAGCAAAAACAGAAAAGGAGAATGAACAGGAGCCCAGGAGCATACCAATATCATACCCAGAATTACTCATGTTATTCATTAGATGGATAGGCCTTGTCTTGCTCTGGAGATCAAAAGCATCTGGAATCGTTTCCATTACATGTCAAGTRGAACGTGCACAACCAAAACATGCAGAAAGTATTCTGACCCCAAAAGCTACATCCACCAAGACAGCTGGAACTAAAGCAAATGATCCAGTGTGGGACTTTCTGAAAATACACAGCTACCTTTGTACATCCAGTTACACCCATGAAATAGGGCACACCCTTAATCAGGTATGAATCAAATCATCTGAGACATGAGAAATTTATCAAGAGCTGTTGAAAAAACCCATACAATTGCTCCCGCCTCACTGCAATTTACCTTCAAGGGATAGGGAGCAGCTGACGCAGGCAGACAACAGCCCAGAACACAACAGAGCTGGAGCCAGCACATCATTTTCGCTAGAACCTCCTGCACGTGGCAGCACGATCCAAGAGCTAAAACACCACATGAGGCATGCAAATGGATGTGTAGAGATCGCAGACGCTTGGGTTAGCGCATACAGGGAACTCCAAAAGGCAGGGAATCGAGCACTACCGATAGTGGTACAACACCCCTACACGTGGCCTGACCCTAGACAAGGTGGGGCACTACCAGAACAGATGATTGTTGCAACACACAGGAGTCTGAGTCTTCTCTTTTTCACTCCAAGGCATATCAGGCAGTGCAAATGAGAGATTATGCCAACCCATCTGCTTTGCATCCTCAGAGAGATCTAATACCTACACGTACCAGAAAGCAATCATAAAACAGCACGTGTATATTGTACGCACAATGAGGGGATGGGAGCTTACTTTAGGCACAGACTAGCTTACAAACCAATACACCCTACAGGGATCCTTGTGTGTAGTAAGGAAATGAGCTCTGTTCTCATAGCGCCTTCTACTCAGGCTCTACAACTCAGTCCTTAAAAACGTCTCCATTGATTTCCAGCAGCACTCACACACCCCGAGTTCACAACTCTCCCACACAACAGAGTAAAACATGCTGTGCCAAGCAATGAAACGAGGAACACAAGCGCTTCATAAGCTGCCATCCTTTCACCCAGACACTTCGAATACCTGGGTGGGCGGAGTGCTTTGGAATGACATGCTGATTTATATTGTTTTAAGTTCACCTGCTGCTCTGGCTTCATTCCCAATTCTCTTATGCTTAGGAAGATATTGGAAGAGGCCTTACATGCCAAGAACRTTGTACTCATTCCTTCAGTAGCATAGAGGCACAAGACATTATTCCTAACTTCTGAAATACACTTCTGCCCCACAGTTCATCATTTAATACCACTCCTGGAGACTTGCAACTTGTCTGCTTCATTAATAACGTGATCTTCTGCCCTGTATGATGATGTCTATTTACTGCAGTGAAACTACTGCTGTTCTGCATGCTACATCATCATAGCAAAAGAAAAGAAATTGGACTTCCCCAACCAGATAATTTAACCCTTTTGCCCATGGTTTCTTCCCCATCTGTCTGCATTTGAAGCAAGTTACRACTCTGGTTCAAGAAAGTACAAACACTTGCACACAAATAGCTGCACTGAGTTCCACTGGATTACTCATACAACTGAATTTCAGACTTACTACCTGCTATGCGAGGGCTCACTGAGCCCTCCTTAAATGGAAAAGATGTAACGCCATGTTTCCCAAGCTCTGTTCTGAGCTGAGTATGAAATGGACCCTCTGAAATAGAACCAAAATGGAACTGTGCTGGGGAAGGCAAAATGAGACACTGTACAGACAGGCTGCCCTCTCACAAAACAGTCTGCAGAATCAAAAGGGATGGAGGACCACCATAACTCCAAAAGAAGCTTAAACTACACTAAAAACAGCAGTCTTACTGTACACAGGAAAACAAGCCACTGAACAGGAGGAAGTATACAGCAGATGATGTGAAGCCTCTACTATCCTTACTCTCGTCCTTGAAATATGTTGTTATATATAAATACTATCCAGACCTTAACTATTTTTCTGGTTCATTTCTGGACCTCTCCACTATCACATTTCAAACTCAACAGCATTAAACTGCCCTGGTTTCTAAATGCCATAGGCAATAACCAGCCTGCCTACTCAGCTAGGCACTTCAATACCCTAGCAAGATAAATACAATCCTTGTCCTACAGTCAAGGATGATGATGATAATGCATAAAAGGCAGGTAAATGCGGAAAAGATGGGGAGATAGACTGTAAAGATAGGCATAACTGCAATAAGCAGTTCAGAGAAACCTCCAGAGTTGGGTGGAAAGGATGCTAAATTCAGACTGTAATTGCAAACAATTCTTTCAACCATTTTTCTCTATTTGATTATGAGTTATGATTGCAAACCAAAGAGAGCACACCTGGTCTAACTGGCTTTTTTTCTCCTGGATTTCAGTGTCAGGGATGACATGAGACTCCCAACTTCACTTCTGTCCAAGCCTCAGTACCCCATCAGTAAAATGGAAAAAATAATTTTACTTCACCTCAGGAGGGCACTGCAAAAATAAAGTGATCCTGACTTGCAAAGTGTTCCAATGAAAGAGGAAAGAGCAGTCCAGAAACGCACAAAAAGAAATTAATAATTCTGTATTCAGTCCTGAGTTTGAATAGTATGTAGTAAATAAGGCTTGGGGTCACACACTGCACAAAAAGAAAAGAAACTGAATAGCTGCTCATTAAGTATCACCTTCCATTCTGTGTACAAAGAATAGGTGCTCTAGCAATTAAGTGGCTGTATCATAATACCTACTTGCAGGGGGGCCAAATTAAGGTTTCATCAATAACCTTCATTCTGGCATTTCGTAACTTCAGAGCACTTGGACTTTGCAATTTTAATAATATTCTTTTAACCAAGTTGCTCGTAATTAACTACAGAACTGCCATGTGGCTGCTGCAATCACTATCTGTTTCTCCAGGGAAATCCAGCTTAAAGGTTCATCTTGGCCACAGTAGTAGTTTGAGGTATATCCCGAGATTTGCCCACACCCACAAAAAGCAAATTAAGTCTCTACCCTCAAGTGATGAGGTGTGTTAAATTCAAGCCAGCTGATCTCCTTGGGGCTGCACTGAAACACAAATGCTGCTGACACTGGAGCTAGCAAGACAGGGGAGATGCGGCAGCTGGAGTTACAACCACTTATCAGCTGCTAATCCAATCACTCTCCCAACCCAGCCACCACGTGTAGCACACTGTCTGGGAGAATCCTCACTTTCATTCAAGCTTGCTTCATTAAGTGGAGTAATTCAAGTCTGTTAAGGTGAGGTAATAAACTGCTGAAACACAGAGAGTTCCTCAGGGTAAGTGCACGCAGCACATCAAAGATGCACATGCACATTACTGAGATATAAACCACAGCAGTGGGGGTACCATTAACATGAACCGCAGCAGGACTGGTTGTAAGTCACCTGTGAAACACTCCAGGCTTCTCTTCAAAAAACTCACAGACCCAAGTTTCATGCTGCCAGCTACCTTGCTGAGAGCACCCAGGAGGACGTATTTTAAGTTTTCTCTGCTGTGCATAACTAAGGCTTCGAACTGAACTGCTTCTACCTTATCATGAAATGCATCCATATCCGTCCCATCAGGCTCCACGGCCACAACTCCCCTTAAGGTCTCTGGCATGATCTATCAGCCTCCTCCATCCTTCCTGCCTTCACCAAACAGGCCAGGCCGCCAGGGAAGCCACCAAGAGGAGCAAGACTCCGGTTACTCAGCAGCATTACAATCCCCAGCTGTAGAGCCTTGGCAGACRCTCTTCAGCTGGAACAGAGATCAGGGGCACAAATGGAGGGAGAGGAGRAAACAGCTGCAGCTCCTGACAGTGCCATCCACTGGCTTAAAAGTGGGGAGGGGGAGTTACAAATTGATGCATAAACAAAACCTGACTGCGTAATTCAGAGCTAACAGGGTAGTTTACTGAATGTTAATTAAATCCTTATTGCCTGTTACCAACTGTGGTGATCAACTTATTTTTAAATTAAATAAGCAATAAATGCTTAGCTGAACTTCTATTAAATTTCACCCAGCAAATGAAGATACAGGGCTTTTAACAGACATTAAACAAGATAGTTATGGCAAGTTAGTTGATATTTTATTACCTAGAGATAATGGCCATATTAAATTTCCACTAACTATTCCACTGGTGGCACAATCATCCAAGACTTGGTGGAAGTTTGCCTGCCTTGAAGCATCACTGGGCAGCTGTAGTAGAGGGAGGAAGGCAGTGTTGAATGGCACCTACTCAGAGGATGCTCAAGTCGCAAACTCACTTTATGCATGAAACAGGATCCCTACCACCTAGCCAGCCATGGAAACCCTAAAGAGGGCCGATAGGAGCTATCACACAGAACCAAAGTTGGCATAATGCCTGCAGAGACCGTGAAGTAGCCCACCTCCCAAATTCCCCTGGGGCAGATGAAGCTATCTGAGTGCACGCACATGTCATACTGACCAGGGGTTAGCAGAGCAGCCCACAGCCCTCTCCATAAATACCTCCCTGCCCCTGCTGGGCCTCAGGCTCTCATTTGTGCTCTGGTGTGAACAGCCTATGCCATCCGAATGCTCCTGGGATAACATAAGTACTGCTCCATAAATGAGGGCACTAGAGAGGACACAAGTGATTTACGGGGGTTCACGCAGGGAAGGCTGGAGCTAGTCCAGGACTGAACACGTGTCCCAGGCAAATGCCCACCAGACCAGGCCAGGCCAGAGCCCTACAGAAGTGCCCTGCAGGCCAAATGCAAACACAGCCCAAAGACGCAGAGATGTGGCTCTCTAATCCTTCTCCCCCTTGCCCTTTCTTCCCAAGCTGCCTGCCCACTCCTCATCTCCACTGCTTTCTGATAGCAGAGGCTAAAGGAGAGGGCCAGCATGTCCAGGGAGACTCCACCCATCCCTTGGACACTACCCTTAGCTGGAGCCACCTGGTCCCAAACATGCTGCTATTGAGAAAACATTGTATTACACAGTTCCCTTATGGCATCAAGGGCTACAGAAAATGCCCTCATTAGGAGCCTGCAATGCTCAAAAGCTTGTATCTTTTTCTAAGAAAAGGTTATCAGCAGCCCACAACTCCACCGATGTTTGTTTTCCTTTCTTGAGCATATTGCAATAGTTTGGGAGTGCTTATGAGTGACTCACACGTGTGTCACTGTCACCCACAGATCCCAACAACAGATACTGACAATCTAAAATGACATATAGTTGCTGACAGCTACTTAAAATGATCATTTTCATGCCAGCTCTTGCACTTGCTCAGAACGTGATCGAAACTCCCTTTGAGATTAAAGCAGAATCTCTATCGAAGTGTCTTTACCAGTAACCTTAATCACAACAATTAGGTGTGGGTAGCGTTTTTTTCATATTTGGCTTAGAAACAGTACCAACCCTACCTGCCTTGCCGTGCCCAGAAGTAGGAGGAACAGAAAGAGCTGAGCCCTGCACCCAGCTAACCCCCATTTCTTGGGCAGGCACAAGCTGTCAAAAGCTTTTAAACTTTGTGGGGTTTTTTTGGTCTGTGGTTTTCGGTTTGATTTGTTGTTTTCTTTTCTCTATTTGTTCTATTTTACAAAACAAAAAGCTCCCCAACCAAAAAAAAAAAAAAAAA
>NW_020449641.1:2646672-2651491 GCF_003343035.1 Apteryx rowi | reverse complement strand
ATCATTAAAAAAAAAAAAAAAAAAAGGAAAACACAGAGCTTTTCATATTTTACTGACACTGTCCTTTACAGAGACCCAATTTACATGTGAAAGTTGATTGCAACATTTTCCTTCCAATCCCTCCTCTGGAACCATTGTTCATAAAGTTATTTAAAGTCCTGCATTTTCATACATGTAACCCACACTCTTTAAGGGTATTGTTCCTTGCAAATCCGTCCCTCAGATAACCCACATCCTTAGATAAGCTATGGTTTCTGTCTCCCCCACTCCTGCCTGCTTTTCAAATGTGGCTACAGTTCCAGTAAGCTCTCTAGCTTTTAGCAGAATTACCTTGCTATGAGAGTGAGAACAAAGGGAGATAATGAAGTTAGTGGGGTAAGAAAGCAGGCTAGGGAGGACCAAAAACAGGTAATATTCTCACCTTCTTGCTCACAGAGGCATAAAACAAGCACAGATGCTGAATCCCAGGCTTCTGGCAGATCACATACACAAGAATTTGTATTCATATTGCTTTCTTGAAGCTTTCTCTGTGTCAAGAAAGTAATGTACCTTAAAGGCACAGGTGTACCTAAAGCACATGAATATTTCTTTGTCATCACTGTGTCACCTCCTTTAAAACCTCCTAATGCATCCACAGGGATGAGTATTTGACCTCACCCTCACCTGAAGGGTTTAACAAGGCTGCTGGAGTCACGTGAGACCTCAGGCAGCCACAAATTGCATGTTCAAGAGCAGAGATGACCAGTTAGCAGCCCAGAGGCAAAACCCAGCTCCAGCCTCGCGTGGCCCCAGGGCAGGCCAGCCAAACGAAGGCGCTGCAGCACGTGGGTGCCGCGCCGGGGCAGGGAGAGCTCGTTAGGAGAAACGCAGAGCTGTGTGGGTCAGGCTTTCAGACGCTTGACTAGGAACGAAACGCCACTGAGTATGTATTGTTCACATAACCATGATGGGCAAACGAATAGAGAAACTACTGTGGTCACCCTCAGGGTATATGTTTCCACAGACACACGGAAACTGTCTTATTGCAAACAATTTGTCATCCACCGAAGCTACTGCTTTTCTCCAGCTACAGTCAGCAAGAGATACTTAGAGAAACCCGCATGAAACATTCTCCTCTTTACAATGAGATGCTTATGAAATTTGTAAGAGGCACTAATATTAAACTGGTATAACTTTGAATGTACCTGACATTCATGTCATTGTCCTGTCTTCTTTCCAAACTTGGCTACATTCTTGTCCTTGGCAATGCTCTGCATGATAAATTCCACCATTTAATCACATGTTACATGGAAAAGCATTTACTTCTCTTCGTTTTGAATCAACCACTTTTATCGTGGCTCCTACATCTCACAGGCATTAGTACAAAGGAACAGAGTCTCCTTCGACAGTATTCATTACTTATGGGACACCTTCCCTAACGTGTGTGTCCTTTGTATAGGAGCAATCCCAACCTATTGATCAAAATCCCTCAGGTTTTCCTGCTCCCTGTCTTTTTTACTGTCCTTCCTCAAAACAGCAAACTTCGCAAAGCAGAAGGCAGTCACTTAAGTTTTACAGTCAGACATTACACATGTTAACACAAATAGTAATTTCAACAAACAAGGCAACAGTCAGGCTTGAAATCAAGTAACAGGTGTCTCAGCTCTGACCATGGCCTGCCATACTCTTATTTGCACTATAAATTGTAATTAAAAATATATACTGATGATCATACTATATTTAAAAGCACTTCAACTCCACTGAGACTGTAGCCAACACTATTTTGTGCCTTGCGAAACTCAGGGATAAAGTTCTGAGGCATTACGCAGCACTATTCGAGCTCCGAACTTCAGCCCCTTCATAATCTACAGAAACAAGAGCTTTGGCAAGTGATGCAAGACTGAATCTGCACTTAAATTACTTTAAATTTTGAATTACACCAGACTGGCTCCTGATTCTAGTAAGACAGCAACCCATTACCTCTCACAAGGACAGCACAGTCAAAGCTGAGATTCAGAGAAATGCAGCTTTGAGATCTGATGTGCTCTGCAAGTCTTTGTGACACAAGGCAGCTAAATTGCATGGAAACCGGAATTTCTTATACCTAACTGTGACTGTTAGGATATTGGATCTGAAAACTACTGCTGGCCCACCGGTCTAGAGGCAGGTGTCCATACAACAGCACTAGCTTCACAAGAACGTGTCCCACTTGACACTTTTATCCCCGAACACTGGACAACTGTTAGTCTGAGCAGTGACTAACTAAAGGGGCCAGGACATACAGAGCTGGAAGAGCCAGGCACACTCCACAGCATCCCTGTCCTGATGCCGAAGGGAAAAATCTCTCCTCAGTGAGATGGGAATTGAAGTTTCTATCATAGTTCAGTTCTAGCTTTTCTGCCAAGACAGCTTACGAGGGTGGCAGTCAGTACCAATCATAACTGGCAATCGAGATTCGCATGCTGAAGACACATCTGTTCAGCGACGGGGGAGAAATCTGGAGCGCAGCAACTCTGACAGACCTAGACAGCAAGGCACATGGTAGTTTATAACAATAGTGATCCACTGCAATTCAGGGCTGCACCTACAAAAGCATCAACGAGATACCATTTTGGCTACTGTACGCCTCATCTCCCTGGACACGGCCTCCTTTTCCACCCAGAAGTTTATCCAGGCAGAATATAAGGGCCACGTATTTCTGTCTGAGATGTCTGGACTATGGGATAGCAGGTCATACCAGACACACGCACTGCCCACGTGCCAAGGGGCTCCAAACAAAGCACACACAGTGGGCCTGACTTCAGGGCAGAGCACCTCAAAATCACTTGAGCACCTTCCCAGTGCACCCAGCACAAGGAGTTCATTTCCACAGTGTGGCCTAGGCCCAACAAACTCATCACATACCTGCTACCTGCCACCAGGCACCTCTGTCTAGCCAAGAGGTCCCAGAAAGACCTACAGTGACCCTCAGCACCCGTGTGCTCCAAAGGGCCTGGAAAACTACGCTCAGTTGTGTCACCAAGGTGTATGGAGCACCACGAAGTGAAACACCACAAGCTATGGAGACAGATTCCCCAGGAACCTAACACAAGCAGACAGACAGCTCAAGCAGCAGGGACAGGAGGAGAGCCTACGAGGAGCAGCAGGGCATTGGGAGGCAGGGAGAGTTCCCAGCACTTTTACCAACGTGGATTTAGTGCTGCTGCCATCCCGGATCAGGTGCCCACCTGATCTGGTAGCTTTTCCCAAGAAAAGCCAATACAAGCTGACTCAGCGGAAAGTGGAAAAAAAATCCCTGAAGAAAACAATTAAAGGAAAACTTCATTTGAAACACTCAACAATTAGAGGATGGCTTAGTCTGCACACAGCAGGCTTGAAGGCCCACTAGCAGCACCACCATTTTGTCACCGAACTCCAAGCAGGGTTAGACACACAGGGTCACAGCTCGCTGCGTCAGGTGCCCTAGGGCCACCACCCACATGGTCACCCACTGGAGCTGGTCCCACCAGGGAAAAAACAGCTAAAAAAGGCTAAGCAACTGAAAAGGGGAATAACAGAGCTAATAAAATTAGGAGTGATGGGATGAAATGTCATGTTGGGGGTAGGGGGGCAGAGCAGGCCAACAGTCCAAGAAAAAAATTTCAACAGTAATACTTTATCCTTGTGCGGATGTATTTACCAAGGAAAAACCCAAATTCTAGAGTATTATCTAGCCTTGTCTGGACCAGTCCTGCTACTGCAAGGGTGTAGAATAGAAAATCAAAAAGTCCCTTGCATCCCTAAACCGCGCTGCTGTATCTCTGCTATACGGCGGGTTGGGCCAAGAGATGCACTTCGCACAGGACACTATCCAACATCTTCCAGTGTGAATGAAGTTGTGTTGCCGATTTGCAAATGAAATGATGTGTGTCGCAGTCTCAGCTTCCAAGGATTCCCCTGCCCTCCTAATATACAGATATCTGTAAATACTTGATCAGTCACTACATGTTACATCACCCAGGTCCCAGTCTTTCAGCAACCCCCTGCTCTCTTTCAAATTTTGCCCAGAAATCATTCCTGGAAGATGTGAGCACAAACACCACAGGAAAGAAGAGTCAGAAAGCAGAGAAATTCTCTAATCTAGAGCAACTCCCAGCTTTGAAGACTTCCAGGTGAGACCTCACATTCCATGTAGGTCAGAAGTATTTCTTCATAGGGGCCAAGGTCTTGTGGATGCATAGGAAACGACACAGCAAACTTGATGGTTCTCTCAAGCTCCTGAATTTTTGTGTAAGCAAAGGCTAAAGGCCTAATAAGGGACAGACACCACACAGGAACCCAACCCCAAAAAAATGAAGAACTGGACCCAAAAGCCAGCTTTTACGGGCATGGAAACAAACAAACAAAAAATCCCCAAAAAAAGCAGAAGGATCCAACACTCACTTCACCAGTGGGGCCAACTGCACCCCGAGGTGCAGTGTAGCCAGCACAATTACGCGTGAGTTTTCTCCATCAGCGCCTCCTACTCCGGAGCACTGCCTGCTCCCTAGCACAGCCCCGGGGCGTGGAGACTGCTCCCGAACAATGGCAGGAGTAACGTTTGAAAGGAGAGGGGGGAGGAAAAAAAAGAAAAAAAGAAAAGCCCTGGGTGACGTAAGAGTGTGGGAAATTTTTACGTACTTACCTGTTTGGGAAGGGTGGGCCTCCCCTGCTGTATAAAAGGGTGCTAGGGCTTTACTCAACTTGTTGTTGTTACCGCACTCGCTATTGTTATGCGGCCGAGGGGTCCCGCCACGCAGGGTGCCACGCGGGGCCACAGCGCGGGAGCGCCGCACTCGGCGCAGCGCGGCGCGGCCCGGCC
>NW_020449641.1:2483593-2645967 GCF_003343035.1 Apteryx rowi | reverse complement strand
GCTCCCCGCCTTTTGCACCCCTCCCGCCGGCCCCTTCCGCGCTCCCCCCTTTGCCTCCCCCCGCCGCCCTTACCTCCCGCCGGCCGAGGGGGTGGACCGGGAGCCCCCAGCTCCGAGGGACGCCCCCGAAACAAAAAGCGAAAGCGGCGGCCGCTGCCTCCCGCCCCGCCGGGCTCCTGCGCTCTGCCCGGGGCTGACGTCAAGGCCCCAAATTCCTGCCTTTCCCTGCAGGCAGATTTGTCCATGTAAGGGCCGGGGCCGGGGCCGGGGAGCGGGCCGGCCCTGCGGGGCTGCACCCCGGGGGCGGCCCTCGGCGGGGCATCTCCGGGCTCGGCTGCCGCGGCGCCCGGTCCTCCGCCCCCGGCTGTACCCCGAAACGCGCTCGGGGCCCCGCGGCACCGCCCGAGGGGCCGCGGTTTGGGAAATTCAAACTTCTCGGAGAAGTTTTAAGGATGATTACTCAAAGATGTTTAAGGGCCTAAGTTTGCCCAGGGCTCCATGCTGATTTGGGGTGCTTTTCCAATCAAAGTTTCCTCTCTTCTTCCTCAACTGGGACAAGTAAAAAGATGTGGGGGGAGGTAAACGATGCTTAAGAGTTACAAAAGCTGCCTGCTCAGAGAGTCAAAACAAAACCTGTCAAGCATACTAAGGAGAGGGGGAAGGGAAACTATTTTCTAATCTCTTTCAATTTGATTGTTTTGTGGCTATTTATAATGACTGCAATTAAAATAATTTGGATTTGAATGTGATTATTTTTATAATGGAATGTTACCCTTTAAATAGCTACGTTAGAAATTTGCAGTCTTCTATCAGGCGACTGCATTTGCACTGAAGAGAAGGCAAAGACAGAAGGGTTACATTGCATTCAGGCTGTGGAGGGGAGACTTGCCAAGCCTTACTTACTTGGAAAGAGATTTCTGGATGAGTTTTTAAGCCCTGTAAATGTATTTCATTTTGACAATAAAAGACTTTGCTGTGCACTTTCAGAAGATGTTTACAGTCTTACCCATTACCAGCTTTAAGGTCCACAGTCACTGTTTGATGGCCCCAGGAGGGAACATTTGCACGTAAGGACCCAAAAAAGGATATTAAGTGCCTAAAAGACTTTAGGAGCTGAAGTAGACAGATGTGATGCAGCACTGCCTCCTCCTTCCCCTGGCTGCTGAAGTGTCTAAAACAAGCAAGTGCTTGCCCAGATTGACCCAAGAGATGGGTGGGGGCCACAGAAGATACCACCACATCCCAATGGGCAACCCTTCCTCTGCCAGCCTCACAGCAGAGGAAGCAAAACACATCCCAAATTCAGTTCTAGGTGCAAATCCTGTGGTTTATTCAGTTTTCTGCACTGGGTTTGTTCTGTTTCCCCCTTTAACAGGGCTGCTAAATTCCTGTGAAGGGACAGAGAGGACAGCTGAGGCCAGATACTATCTTAGAAGTGCTCCAGCTAAATCTGTATCAGCCTGTCAGTCACAGCCACACAAGTTTTCTAAGCATTATGACTATGACTAGAAATACCCTAGCCTAGTCCTAGCCGCCTACCCTGTGTTTAAACCCTGGTGAGATCCAAAAACAAAGCAGAATAGTGCATGAGTCACACAGGTCCTCATCCTGTAGGTGTACCTTGGAGTGCCAGTAACACTCTGCAACATCAGGCTATTGTGAAAGATAGGCATGGCTGCTTTTTAAAGCACCAGCGGATGAGATGGCAGCACTATCACTAGGTAGCACTATCGCTAGTCAAGCGGCCAAAGCCTTTGCCCAAGGTCTGCCCTGGTCTGAAGAGCCCCACCTGCCCAGGCGACACTCTCACCTGCAGTCTGAGACCTCTCTTGTACCTATTGCTCCTGCTGCAAGAAAACAAACCAAAACACCCCAGATACCATCCTGAGCTCACAAGCTCAAATTCAAGTCTCTCCTTCCAGCTGAGTGCTTTGACCATTAGGCTGCAGGGTCAGGCACCTTCTTGACTGGACTCTGAAGGAAACCCATGATGGTATTTCCTGTAGCAGAGGTCCAATGGTCATCACAAGGGACTTTCTGGCAATAGAATCTGTCAATCTCAGTGGCATGGCTCTTATCAGAGTCGTAATTTGTAGTACTTCGGCAAAGTAGATTTATGAAGGGATTAATGCCTATTCTTAGTTCAATGTTTTATTCAAACCTGCAATGGAGCTTCTGTGATATCAACAGCTATCTAAGGAAAGCATCTGAAAACTGAGACTGTTTGGCCCAAGATTAGAGRTAAGTGTTCTCCATTTAGTGTTTGAGACAAAGCAGTGGTCAAATATTTTCTTCGTTCCATATCCAACAATTATTGCTTCTTTATCCATCAAGCTCATGCAATTTTCCAGTCCTGTTAACAGAAGAGAGAATACTTTGCACATCTATAGCTGCCTTCTTCAAATGATCGCAAAAGTTTTAAGCCTTAGGCCTCCAGTGTGGGATAATAACTACTACCTCCATTCTGCAAGTAGCTAAACTGTGACTAAACTTCCACTGTACAGCAACAGAAGCTTGATTCCCAGGCCCGTACCTTTTTAACATGCTGTCACTTCCTTGTCAAGTACAATGTGAATTTTCTATTTTTTCAGTTTCCTATTATGACCAAAATCATACATTTGGAAACAAAGTAAAAAATTTAGGGTATGGAGACTGGGTGCAAAAATCTGCTTTTTGCCTGGAAAAAATCAAAAATACTGGCAATGTGCAATCATTCTTTCAGTAATATCTATAGCGCCCTGCACCATAGCAGTAGAATGAATTAAACAGCAAAAGACTGCAAATGCCTTCCATTGCACAGGCCACTCAGGAGACAGTAACACAAAAGTCAGCTTGGGCCAATATTAATTCAAGGAAATGAAGTTTTTTAGTGGTTAAAGTGCATGACTAGAAGCCTGGAAACCTGGTCTCTGTTCCTACTTTTACTGTGTTGTATGACTTTAGACCAGTCAGTTCACCTCCCTCAGCTCGAGGAGCCCTTATAATCTGAAGTGTGCACGCGTGTTATCCTCTGCAAGAAATGAAATACCACAGCCAGCCTGAAGAGAAACCGCAGATCAGGCTACAGGCAAAGGGATTCCATGCAATGCTTCCAGAATGCAGCAGGTGAAACTTTGCTTTTCGGAGTTTTGGCCTGTCCATTTTGGTGAGGTTTCATATGCAAAATCACAGAAAGCAGGATTGGGAGAGCCCTGGGGAAGCCATCTTCATTTATCCCTCTGGCTTTAAGGAAGGGTCAGCTTTGCCTGAACCATATCTGAGGTGTGCCTACCCTGCTCTTAAGGATATCTAGGTGATCCATTCGAGTGCTTCACAGTTAGAAAAGCTTTCCGTATCTCTAACCTAAATCATTTTTGTTGCAATTCAACTCGTAATCAGATGAAGTTGTGGGGATCTGACATATTCCCTCACTAGCAATAATTCCAGAACAACAGGAAAGTCACCCACCTGGTGAACTAATCCTTCCATGGGTAAAAGCCAGAAAGGCTGGAAAACACACTAAGCATGTGTTCTTGGGAGAATTGCCACCTAATTTCCAGACAAGGATCAGATCCAATTAGCATTAGATCAACTGGAGGCTCCTCTGTCCCAAACCGCAGAACTTTTCACCCACTTTGCCATGAGGATGCCTCTCTTTCTATCAAGGCACACGCTGCAGCAGCATGTTTGACCCTTTGGTCATTAAAGGATATTCTTGGAAGCCTATACAAAACCCGATTCCTCAGCAACAGCATTCCTGCGGCATTGGGGAAGGAATGAGGAAACACCAGGATGGATCCTGGGCAGAGAGGAGAGAAGAGACTCAACCTGCAAGCCTTAATTCATTCCAGAACAGGATATGTGTTCCTGATTTAGAGATACACACGTACTTGCTGACTGGCAGAAGAAATCTAGGAACAGCAGCGGGCCAAGCGTTGTCATTCTCCGTTTTGCAGGTACACCTGCATCCAGACAGGAATGTGAGGCATGTACTTGGCAGGCGTTAGTAAATTATAGATCACTCACAGTGATCGAGTCTGGGCCAGACCCTGAGGGTATCCTCACTGATTAGAAATATAATTTCCAACACCACCCCCCCATAACTTTCCTTGAGCGTATCAGAGAAAGTGCCACCAAATCCCTCTGCATCTCTGTACACATTTGAGTTTCACATGGTTCACCAGATTTGTTTGTTTTAGTTACGCTTGTTCTGTACTTTGAAAGAATAGTAAAGCTTTGGAAAAACTGTTAAATGCCAATGCTGAAAAGTGCAGTTGAGCAATGTGGCAGTATAGCATACTTAATTTTAAGGACATAATTAAATCCGATTTCAGTCTGGTGAGATTTTAGCTTAGGTTTAAGTGTTCTGTTGAACAGGGGTGGATTTAAGGATTGAAATATTTTGCTAGATTGGTTCTTTGGTTAATGAGGAAGGAGTGTTGCTAATGTCTAGAAGAAAGAAGTGCCTGGTGCTCCATGACCTCAGGCAAGCTTAAACTAGAGCTAGTCCCCACTGCTTGGCCATTTTTCTAATCAAATTTGATGAAATTAGCAAATAAAATTAGCAAAGAAGTTGACAATTTCATTAAGAATCCTCACTTACTCTCTGGGCTTCAATTTACTGGAAAAAAAGCAGGTTTATAGTATCTCACCAGGGTAATATGGTATAATTAAAGCAAAAGTCACTAGGCTTTGTATTTTACACCGTCTGGTATCTTACAGGATATCTTGCTAATGATGAATGCCTCATACATCCAGATTTTAGCAGAGAAATCATGAGGGCTATTTTTAAAAAGAAGAGAAAAAAGAGAATTGATCAAACACACTAAGGAATTCACACTGAATACACAAAGAAGTGCCCAACTCTTAAAAGAAACATTTGTAGTAGTAAATATTTTGAGGGACATTTTTATATAGGCTTAGACCTCCCTGTTGAGAATCAAAGCAAAAATATTGAATGCACTGAGCAGATGTCTTCTCCTAGTGACAGCAAGATGAGCAGAGACAGCTGGTTAGAAGAAGAACAACAACAACAACAACACATCATCATTCCTACTGCGGCTCCAAAAAATCTTGGACTTGTCAAGGAAGAAAGCTATGTTGTAAGAAGCCAAGAAACAGACAAATATTATTGAATCTGGTAGCATTTTAGTCAATGTGCTGGAAATAACTTAAGTAGGAAGAAAAACTGGATGCGCTCCATTGTTTATTAAAAGAATGCCTCTTCTTATTTCCACAGAGACCTATAGCCCATATATTCATTAACACATTTACAAGACGTATATTTTGAATATGTTGCCTCACTCATCAGTCTTGTGGGCTCTTCTTCTGAAGTAAATAAAATTACAGGACAGAAAAATACGTACAGCCACATAAATATAGTCTCTGTAAAGATGCCAACTGTGAATTTGACATATTAACTCCTGCAACCAAGGGAGATGGGCATAGTACAGACATATCTAAAGGGATCAGAAATATTAGGAAGGGAGAAGAACAGAAAATTAGATTCCTCTTGGTGGAAGAAAAAGAGAAATAATTCACAAAAAAGGAAAGAGTTGAAACCAAAATTAAAATAGGAAGGACAAATCTGTTAAAAAAAAAAAAAAGAGAGCGCTGTGGTAAGCAACAGATCAGAGAGGAGTTGTTTGATAAGACTGCAACATAAGCCACTGACCTTATGGCCTACATGCTCAGAGGTATTACAATCTTCCTCTTGATGGCTTTCACGTGAACAAAACTGGAATTCTCTGCTTGACCTCTGGACAGCTCCTTTTCCACAAGTTGTGGGCAGACTTGAGGGAATAATAAAAGATCAATGGGAAGAGTTTAAGAAATCAAAAGCTGTGCAATTTGGCTAAGCACCAAAGAAGAAAAACTTGAGGTGGACATTTCAGGATGAGTAGGAAGGCCGAAATCCCACGTTATAAAACATTGCATTGTGCAATAGCAAAGATTTGGATTTGCTGACTCAGGAGGCTTCCTCCATGGAGTGCTTTGAAATCCTTAGCCATCTCCTACAAAGGTCCTAACCAGTTTAATGCCCCAAGGAAGCAAAGGGTTTAGCATGGTATAAGGGATTAAAGTTGAGGGGAGTGACCAGTGTGACAGACCAGCATGTAAACAGAGGACAACATAGATGGACAGACAGCCAAAGAGAAAGGACATTCCTGCTGGGTCTCCGGTTCTTGTCTTTCAGCTTTGCCCATACTTAACTGCATGAGCAGGCAGCACATGCACTATCATTTCCTTTGTAGGGAGCCAGAGTTAAGTCTTCTACTCTGCAACAGAGCAGATGTGGGACCTTGGGAAAGTTGCTGATTGAGCTGAGCTGGAAACAGTTTCCCCCATTTGCCAATATCTTCAAGAGTTTAGAAACTTTTCTATTCTCTAGTGTGACCAAAACAGGAGTTCTCAATGGTTCTGGAGAGCTTTTCCCCCTTGTAACAGAGGGAAAAAGCCCACCAAAAAATAAAAAATAAAAATCACAGTGCCAGAATCAACCGTGGATCAGGACACAGTTCTGCTTTCTTTCATTCCGCATCCTGCCAGATTCAGCTGCAAGAACTGACCTGTCTCCCAGCCACCCCAGTAATGATCGTGCCATGGAGGAAAACCATTTTGGCCAGAAATTCCATTCTGATTCTAAGAAAATGTTTCCTAGAGTGTCTTGCTGAAATGGATACATTCCCACACACACAACATGAAAGGATCATTTCTGAAAAATAAACATTTTCTAATGAGAAACATTTATCCCAAATGTTCCTTCCCAGTGACTCAGGAACTCTATGCCTCAGTGCATCATCTATAAAAAGAGACAACAGCACTTCCCAGTCTCTGGGAGAAAACACCTGGATAATAAAGTGATGAACTTACTACCTACATCAGCTACTGTAAGAGCTCCATGTACCTTATAACATACAAATATAGACTGAATAAAGAATTTTTATAGGCACAATATAGCCCAGGTGGTTAACTTTCTTGACCACACTATCTGCATACCAAAATCTTTACCTGGCTAGTTGTCACAGGGGACCTACATCATATCTCAGAGAGGAGAGCCAGGAGAGATCTGGGAATGGTTGACAGGGGCTGGTAACAGCATCTCCTGTCACGAGCTGCACCATTCCTCCATGGGACGCTGCAGAGACCCAGCGCACGCCAGCAGTCCTGGGCTCAGCACTCCCCGCTTCTTCATTTCCTCACACAATTGGGAATTTGGATCACTGAGGAGCCAGTATAGCCTTGCTGCCAGTGAGGTGACAGATCCCTGGCACTGGAGCTGCACTTGAACTGCTCATGAGCTGCTTGCGGCTGGAGAGGAATGTCTGCAGAGAGCTAAACCAGATTGTTAATAGATCTCTTCCAAATTGCTCATCTCTAATCTAGCAGACAAATTGAGAGTCAATGTGCACTGGTAGCACCATCTTTTTCCTCCCCTTCGGTATAAATAACTTGTTAGGAAACAGGAACATGCACAGGTATTACTGAGATGGTAGCACTGGAGAAATCTTAGGATCTCGCTGATGCCTTGGTAAGCGCATAAAATGTCAGACCGTTCTACATGTATTCTTTCTCCTCTCATAGGATGTGTGCACTTCAGTTACCCATCTGATACTACAGACACACAGCTGCACCACAACCACCTCAGCTGCAGAAGCTCAGTAATGGACCAAGCAAGGGCTGGCACTCCAGACCGACCTTGTAAATAGAAACAATACACTTACAAATTTCTGATCTACACAGAACTTGTAGAGAGGCCCCCAAAAATTCAGGAAAGATGACAGTCTGACACCTGTATTTTTCAGGCCCACACCTACCACAGAAAAAAAGAAAACAAAAGTTTTCAATAGGTATCCCCATTATCCTGCCTACATTTCAGCCACACAGTTCGAGTGTGCAGAATTTCTGGCCACTCTGGACACCCATCTCAACATGTTCAGCATCTTACTCTTACCCAGCGTAGGCTGAAAAATGTCACTTTTCTCCACTATTAAATCAAAAGCTGGCTACGCCCATGTGTCAACTGTTTACCATCCTCTGTTCCCTCCCTTTGGGCAGCTGACCAGGGATAATGACCTATATCCTTGAAGTATTTGTATTTAGCATTACAGAGGAGGAGGGTTTAAAGCGACACGCAATCTCAGAATACAACCGTTCCCACCCTATCTTGTTACGATCAGAGAGATCCGCTTGCGTCTTCGCCTGTGGGAATACAGCAGAACCAGCCAGCTCAACATTCTGAGTGTTCAAGACTTCATCTGGCCCCTTTCTGCTCTCCCTTTAGCCCGCTTAGACTGGTTCCAGCACTTTCCAGTTAAAGCTGCTCATGCTCTTCACCCCTGCTTTACCTTCAGGTACAAATAACAAGCTACTCTGTCTTGCTTCAGGCATGTCAGCTCTCCTCCGGAGATGCCTAGATGAGGTATATGTGGTACCAGCGTGCCTAGGGATMAGCTGAACCTCACAAGCAGAAGCACTAAAAAGCCCCGGGCCGTTGTCACAGCCACCTAGAGCGTTGCACCCCTTGCCGTCGCTGGTGTTCAATGCCTACCCAAGCTCCGCGTGAGGATCTCAGATTGGTACACACCCTGCGTCAAGCCTCACCCCACGATGAGACAGGCAGACAAACGAGAAAAATAGGGCCCTGGCCCCTTCCTGTGATTAGATCATTATAATGGGTAAATATTTTTCTAGATAGAGAGCTGAGATAAAGGGCTCTCCTGATGTCTGAAATGGAGTCTGAACAAGACTCAGAAGGACTATCTCTGCCTTGTAGTTCTTTGTAATGTGCTTTTACCAAATGAATACCTTCTTCCCAGCAGTGTCTGGGARTGAAATGGGAACTTGTTAATAGCTAAAGATGAAGAAGTCGTATCTCGCAGAGTAAGATTTTTATTGAATAACAATAACAACATTAGAATTGTAGCTCAGTTTTAGTTTGCAGTGAGATTGTTCACCGGTAAACACATGGAATGGATTTAGCAGCAGGTACCAAGGGTTAATTCCCAGACATCATTACAGCTCTACACCATTCAGTCTAAATATTTACTGAGGAGTAAAGAAAAGTGTCTGAGCTGTAGAGGCAGAGTCCCAGAGACTGGCTTAGTAAAGTCTCCTTAATGAGAGCCTATTGCTACACAGAAAAATAGCTGTGATTTTTTAAAAATGAAAATCAGTGTTCTTGTGCTATAACAAATAGTGATTAATCATTCCCTATTCCTTTTCTCTGCATTATTCATGATTTTCAGACCTCTGTTAATAGCCTCTCTCCTGGCGTTCCAATCCCACTGTGTGCTTTCTCAGAGTCTGGGGGCTTTTGAATCAGAGGAGCTGGCTTATAATCCTCCTTAGTGAAAGGTTGTTTTTGAGGAACAAATCTGACTTAAATCTTACTTAATATCCAGGAATGCTTTCTGRTATTTGACCTCATCGTGGCTGAAACAATATTCTTCAGACACAATAACCTTGGTGTTTCAAAGCTGTAACCAACACCTGTGGAGCTTTCAAACAAATAGGCTCAACATTCCTTGATGTGCTTTTAGTTACTACTCCCATGTTTGATTTGCTTTGTAATTATATTTACAAAATGCGCGATGGGGTTACACATGGAAAAAAAAAAATCACATTTCAAAATGGGAGGGGATTTATGGGAGCTGCAAGACAAAGAAAAACCCACCTTTCTTTCTTCATTGTTTTCTTTGGAAACCAGCCACTGAAGTTTCCTTGTCAGTAATACAGGGATTTGTAAATAGAACAAAGAGCTTCCTCACTCTGAGCCTCATTATATAACCGCCAGTGAAGTCATGTTGTATCTTCACATTCAGTTCCCTTGAACTTTGCATCTTGCTCCTCCTGAGAACAGTCYTGCATGCCAGCTTGAACAGATGTGGTTTCCTTTAGGAAAAGTTTTCTGTTAGGGTCATTCTGACTTCCCTTTCAGAGCTTTCCAGCTTCATGCACTCTTTGCTCAGGGGATTACTGCAGTGACCACTAGCTCCATGCGCTACTGTTAAGCTTCTCTTCACCTGCTGGCTGAGCTGAACGAACACCAAAATGTCCGTTCCACAGAAAAATCTGACATTTCATGTTTTCCTGAATCAAACTGGAAAGCTGCAATTTCCTTTGAACCCAAATTCTGAAAAACACCATTTGAGAAAGAGCAAAAAGGCTTTATTGAAGCCTTTTGTTTGGGTGTTATCTATGTGTTTTTAAATGAGACACAAACAAGTTTAAAATGCATCAGCTTCCAAGTAGTCTCAAATACACCCAGACAGCATCCACTGTTCCCAAAGACATCCCAGGAGTCACAGAGCCACCAAGGGTGCTCTGCCAGAGAGACGGAATAGGGGAACATGGTTGAGACGTGATACTGAGACAGGTGGAGGTTTGTCTCGCCCTGCATAGATATTCCAGTATTGTCGCTGCCTCAATGCCACCAGCACACCTATATATTCTTGAGTTTATAAGCACCTAAACTCTTGTCCTGTCCAGCATCACTGAAAGTAAAGGCTTCCACTGTGTCTCACTGTGGATATAATTCAAAGACAATACAAGTACAAGTCTAGCTACAGTATGCTGCATATCAAGTGGCACTAATTTAACAGAGTGCAACTTTAAGAAGTTTTAATTAAATCAGGGCAAAAGGCTGTGCAGACCCTCTCATTTAAGTATCAACTGAGCTTTTCATTTTGCTTTGGCTGGTTAGAAGTTTTAAACTGAACAAGAATAAGACATTCTGCAAATGGTAAAGAGCATCAAACACAAAAGTTCACACTGCTTGAATTAAGCTAAGTTAAGCTTGCGTGTAGGCAGTTCTGAAGCAGCAACAATATATCAGGAAAAATGGCCCTGCCCCATGAACAAACGAGAAAAACAAAACAAAGAAAACAATGAGGGAAAAGCTGCTGCTACCTAGCCTCCGTGGAAAAAAAAACGGGGGGGGGGGCAATAGAAAAATGCTTCAAGACTGAAATCTCAGCAGACTCAAAATCAGCCCGACTCCCACATTGCAACAGTTTGCAGGTCTAATAGATGCAGAGCTGTTCCTTCACCCAAAAAATGAACACAAGTGTCACGGAAACCCATCATGCCAATTCTGTGGCTGCTTTCCGGAGTAAAACCTCTCTAAATGTCAGTGTTCCCTTTGTTCTGTGCACACTTTGTAATGAATCTATCATCTGTTTGGTAAAAGATCCAATGAAATATGTAATAAGGTTATCTCACAATCTCTCTCCATTGTAAAGCCATATCTCCTCTTCCACTCATTAATTATTGTCTTCCATTTCCTGTGTCAAGTCTAAATTAGAAAATAAGGACTCAGGACTTAAAGCTTAACAACTTACCACATATCAGATGAGCTGTGGTAACTCTCCATGTGCTCCCTCTTAGCCGATAATAAACAAAAAGTGGTGTGATTTTACAGTGTACAGGCTTGCAGTTTATGCAATTTAACCTTACATCCTTTTAGTCAGCTAAGCTAACACTGACAGTGATAGCTACCACAGCTAAGCTGATGTTCAATACTCATATTGCAAGACTTTGCCTTAAAATCTTGGGAGCAGAGCTCTGCCGTTACGCCTATCTGAAAAACTACAATGACTTATGTGCTGTCAAAATATGCTAAAACCAAAACCAAGCACGATTACATAATTAGCTGCCAATACCCCTTGGCTTGCACTTTTTCAGGCCTGAACTGCTCAAACTTTGGATCAAGAAGTGAAGCAATCTATTTTTGAAGTGCAAACAGGGAAAAGTTATATGAGTCTTTTAGCAATTTCAGTCAAATATATCACAGAAGCAGCATGCTTCGCCTTTTTACTGTGCATCTGTCTGAGGTTCCGAGTAAGATTTCCCTGATATATAGTAAGAGTCAAAACTCTAATCTGTTTTAACTCTTTTTTTTATTGTCTCTGCAGCACTAACTTTGAAAAATGGCCTTGTCCCCAAAGAACTGCACGCAGTCCATGTAGGGAAGCTGTTAAAATAAATGTATTACATAAAAATATTGCAGAGGAACTCAGCTCTGAGGATTTGGGAGCCACAACATATAGATATAAAACAGAACAGCTAAAGCATGAGTGGAGGTCAGAAACAGAGAACAAGGGAAGTCCTCAGTCTGGCAATTGTTACACATGATCTCTGAAATCAACAGTTCCTACTTTTCCTTCTCCGGGCTGCAGTGTTTTAATAAATGACTCTTCTCATGTTAATGTCCCTCTGCCTTCCTCCTTGCTGACCTCAATGCACGCTAAGCTGATTCACAAAGTTTCTTCTTTCTCTATATTTGAACGCTTTCAGGAGGCCTTATTTCTGCTGTTTTGCCTGTAAGACATCTCGCTGATTTATAGAGACTGAGATACAGTTGAGTGCTGTGTTGACTACCCTACCTGAATATCGTATTTCCTACACAGCATGTTCCTATCTCTACCTATGTCACTGATTTTAGATAGTCTGCAAGTTTTTCAAAGAAGAGAGTGTACTTTCTCCCTCTTGGAAAAATTTCTGAGATACTCAGGAGTAAAAATTTGTTTTTCCGCCTGTTTCCCTTACAAAGCGGCAATATCTGTCTAGACACCAACTGTGGAAATTCAGGCAGGCAATAATGTACAGATGAGAACATGATCCAGTAGCTGCAAGTACTAGGTTGTCTCAAAAGGCTGAATCACAGACAAGACAGTAGAAGATCTAGGAATGAACAAGATAATGGAGGAGCTCAACTTGGCGTTTGTCTGTTTATTCCAGCAGGATATGTGGATTCCACCCTCATGACATCACGGCATCATCTCGTCTCATCAGCGCCTCATGATGCAACCCCTTTCTGCAGCGCTGAATCAGCATCTTTGTGCGATCCCATCTTCTGCTCGGCCGCACAAAATGGGGAGAAAGGCTGCCCAAAATGGTAGAAGGCTACAACTGACCTCTCAAAAGGTCCCAAAGAGATTAAAAAAAACAGAATAATCTGATGGATGCTCCTCCCAAAAAATAAAATGGGTTCAGAAAATTTTTATGGATGGGATGTGAAGTGACACAGTGCTGTTCTTCAGAGGAGCTCCCACAGCAGATAACAGACTAACTAATACTGTGGGCTGAAATGAAGGACTGAGGAATGCCTTCTCTTAGTGCCTGGAGCTCCAAAAGTTGTTGCAAAGTACATTTTCCCTTTAACCACCAGGTACTGCTGATTCTGCCTGCCTCACTCTTCTAGAGGTTTTGAGCTGAGAGTAGGTTTCTTAAAGCATCAAGCTCAGGGTGGAGTAGTGACCCCCTGCTCCTCCTGCAAGCAAAGGCTGCTTTCCATTTTAGGCAAAAAACAAAGGGAAAGAATCTAAAGTATTCATACAAGGATCCATTTACAAGAGTCAATGTAAAGAGTAGCTTTATGTTGGAAGAAACGCAGCCATACAGAGATCAGAATACACTGGGCCACTAGCCCTGAACTTGATGTTAGACAATCGCTGAGGCTTGAAACACAACCCTAAAAATTTACTGTGTTGCACCTAACTGTGCAATTCTGTACCGAAGGACCAGGGGGAGGAACTCTTCCTGGAAACACCAGATCCAAATACAGTCAGAAGCCAGGAGGTTCTTGTCATATTTATATATACCTAGTCCCTTTTGTTCAGGGATTTAGGTCACACGAGTGTAGGAGAGGCAGCTCTGAATCACCTGGCTTTTGCACGTGTTGCCTACAGATTGTGCAAAGGTTTCTGAAGGCAGCCTCCTTTCTAGACACACCCTTTGTTTGTTACTTTCTCTTAGGGCTTTTTCGCAACCCCATCCACTGCCAACATAAACAAGCTTGCAACATCTTCCCCTGATCTGTCTTACTTGACACTGCTCTAAATGTCAACCAGCAACATAGCACTGTGCACTTGCTTAACTGGGCAAAATACCTGCCATTGCAACCCTATATCTGGACTCCCTTCAGGAGAAAGTTTCTTGGTAATGATAAGTGACAGAACCTGCAATTCAGTCTTAGTCACACTGATACCAGATACCAACAGTCTTGCACAGGTAGGAGGGCATGCAGTTGGCGTTGCTAGGCGGCCGTCAAACATCTGCGAGACACCAGGAAAAGTTAGGAAGAGCAATTACCAGGAACCACAGTGTCTATGCAATGCAATTGCAGTGTTTTCTACTTCTGCCAGCGCCCTGTGCAGTGTTCAATTTGCACATCTAGTGCAGGGGACAGAAGATACTACCCTTCGAATGTCTTTTCTCAGCTTGTGTGGAACAAGTTGTTGCATCTGGTTCTGTTCTTAATAACTGGGGGTACTTAAGATAGATGATCTTTCACTAAAGGGGTTTGACAATAAATGCCCTATGGACAGTCTCTGTAAGCAGATAGAAGACACGGTCACCATGGAGACCCTCTTAACTCCCAAGTCTCATTCACATTAGAAAACAGATATATAATGCAATGAACAGAATATACCTAGCAAGACCAGGAAAATGAAGGGTTGCACTGTGCGATTCAGCCACTCCACATAGCCCTTGCAGGGCTGAGGGAATAGCACAGCTGCCCATAAGACACCCTGCAAATGGTGGGTAATATATATTTGCATCTGTACACAATTTTGGCATGGCCTACTGCTTGTCTCAGATGGAGCTGTTCTGCATGTGGGATGGGACAACATTCTGTTATGCTCTCACACTATCTTTGCCCACCGTGCTGGAATGACATTAGCCTTTTGAGCCTCTAACCAGCCTGGCATTCCCGAAGTCAGGCTGTGTGGGTGGTGCTGGTAACAGGCTGAAGGAGGTTGCTTTTATCATCAGCCTTGATCATGGGGATTTTCTATTTCATGCTCTAGCTTCCTTCAGCCTTATATTTGCATAAGATCCTGAGCTAAGACTAATCTGATCTCCAGGTGAGAACATCCTATCTAGCCCAGCAAATCGTCAGGCCCTAACTAGCACTTGACTGGGTGCACTAGCATTGGCAACAACACCATGCAGAGACAAATGGAGGCTTGAGTTTTCCTTAGCGATAGGGAGGTGCCTTGCTTTGTATCTCAGTTAGACTCCTAGGCAATGTGCTGGATTGCAGCAGCAACTCCCCGTCAAGTCTCTCTGTTGACAACCCTTGTTGCCACAGTAGCCAGGTGCTTTCCATGTTCACTCCTGGTTGCTGAAATGAGAAGCATGTCCAGCCTCCAGGGGCTACCAACAGCTGTCGACTAGTAAGAGTACATTGTCCTTGGTGACAGAAGGTAGTATCTTGCTTTATCTACGCATTGCCTGGCAGCAAGCAGCAGCAGAGAAACAGAGGTGTCTCACTGCACCTCTAAGAGCATGAATTCAAGTCTCTCTGGCTAGCTGGAGGCTGCTCCTGGTTGTAAACAGGTACATGGTCATTTGGATCCAAGAGTCAAAGATAACAGGTCACAATAGCAGCCATGACCCCTGCTGAGGGGTTGGTTGTTCACTACAGACACTTGGCTGATATGTTTCATTAGGCCTCCCTTGACTAAATCCTTATACTTTTTGGAGAGGTGAAGGTGATAATCCAGGCAGGACTCAGAGCTACTCCTAAGATTTTCACTGGTAAAGTGACAGAGTCCTGCCTGGATTATCACCCCCACCTCCCCAAACTTGAGCCAGGTGTCCAATATAGCAGCCACCCTGTATCCTGTTCACCCTTCCATCACCACCCTATGGCCAAGACGACAGTCCAAGCTCCTTCCTTGCTCAGCTGCCTCCCAGGTTCACTGGCTGTAAGGACAATTCAGCTTCTGAGGCATCCTGACCTGGAGCTGCTTTTATACAATATAGACACAGTACAGTATGTACTATTACAGGATGTAATATGGGCATAGGTTTGGGAATGACACTGCGCCACAGCCTGCTCCATGGCCGCCAATCCCTCAAGACACTGCTGATCTACTTTAATACGTAGGCTATTTTGCTACAGCATGAAAGGATACACTTCTTGCTAGGAATGGCATGTTTCACCTGCCGACTAGATGCATTCTAGATCTGTCTCTGTCATTGCTGCATCCAGTGCCTGGCAAGCCGACTACTAATATTAGTCTGAAATTGGAGACAGAAAAATGACAAATGGAATAGTGTTGATTGGATCAGAGATGCTTATAAATGCAAGGAAAGGCACTGACCATTCCCATGAACTGTCTTCCAGCTCACAGCTGGACCAAATGGATACATCCTTAGCAGTTCATTCACTGCTATCCTATCAGCTGGAAATGTAGTCTTTTCAGATGTTATAGTATACACAGGCTCAGCCAAGATATCACTTCATGAAACTAAATGCACAACTGTAGTGATGGCAGAAGTCTACAGTGCTTTGTTTTGTRTCAGCAATGCCCAAAAGCCAAGACTTCCTGCCTAAACATCCAAGAAGTAAAACACTTTGTGCTTTGCCCAGTTGTAAGCAACACAGCAGCTCTATCTCATACCAAAATGGCCATTCTCCAAAGCCATATTAATCTGCATATTAGAAAAAGAGAAAGAATCTGCAGATTTAACTTTCAAAACCTGAAAACTCATGATGAACACAGTAGTAGCTTTCCCACCCTGCTGTTGGAAGTAGCTTTCTGCATGTGATTTGGGCATGGATTTTACTCCGTAAAGAAGTGTTTTGTTTCTCCTGGGGATTTTTTTGTCCTACCTGACAATTTTGGGTCATGCCATATCTCAACATGAGCATCTCCATTCCAAGCTGCTGCCCCACCTTCCTCCAAAGAAACATTAAACATTCCTCCCTCTCACACACAAAGTGAGCGCTCTGCCCAAAACAACAGAGAAGCCTGGCTTTCCTGGTAGCAAATACCTATTCATATAATCATCCAAAAGAGAAGCCAAGTTGGTGACAGGTCTTTTCCTCTTTTTTTTTTTTTTTTTGTTCTTTTTATGGGGAAGGGCATTGTTTACTAACAGAATTCTAGTTTCCTACCAGAAAGTAAAATGTCTTTTTTTTTAATTAATTTTTCTGAAGAAGTCAGTACCATACAAAGATGATTAAACTGCTGTTGAACCCAGATGATGATGGGAGGATGGCGTTTTGCTGTTCCTTCTTCTGCAAAGCTAGTTCATAGACTTGCAAACTGACTTGTTGGCAATAAGTTACATTCTGGGCTTGGGGCACTGTGCTGCCATGCAGGGTTGGCCCAGTATAGTGGTGTCTACCCCTCGTTGCAGAGTCTTGTGCCACTGAGCAAATGAAGTAAATTAAGAAAAGAGTTTGACAGCTAGCATGAAATGACTGTATATGATGATAAATGAAGAATGTTAAAGAATATTTATCAGTGCCTTCCCTCTGAGAATCAGGCTAACTGTAATTAAATTTCTCTAAACCCCATTTATGAAGTAGTCTATATTTGGGCAAACTGAGTCATAGAGATTTTTCTGTTGGCACAAATACAAGACAAAGCCAAAACTCCCAACTCTCATTTCTCACTTCAGACTTCTAGATGCCAGCCTTCCTTGTCCAGGAGAACAAAAACAGAAGCTGGTTCTAGAAAATATAATCAGTGTTTACATTTTATTGAACAAATAGACATTGCTGTTGGCCCCAACATGACAACAGTGCAGCAAAGACAGTCTTTCATTTCCCTGTGCTTGGCAGAAGGTGTCTGTCTTTGGTTACTCAGCTGAAGTTGACAAGTTGCCCAGTATTTTTATTATCAGGTTGTCAGCTCAATCTCACTACTGCCCTCTTAATTTAATATTTTGCATTTCAAAATCACAGGTGTGACTCATTGCACAGCCAGAGGTTATGATGAAGTATTCCACTCATCTTTTAGCTCACCCTTTGTTCAAGACAATACAGATTGCAGAAGGTTTCTGAGGAGGTAAAAGGATTGCAAAAGAGCCGAAGACTCTTCTTTTATCTAACCAACCTGTGGGCAGTGAAACTGCCTGATAAGAAACCGGCTGGGTGTAAAGGTGGGCATGGAGGTTCATTTGTCACTATTGTAAAGGCTGAAACTCAGAAGATAGAGCAGCTGTAATTGAAGATAGGCACCCAAACATAAATCACCTCACCTTGAGGATGAGGCCAAAGAGGGAATCCTAGGATAACAAACTTCTCTCAAGATCTTCTCTACTCTTTATTTTCCAACAGGACAGATGACAGCTAAGTGGCCAGCCACTTTTCAATTAGAAATTCTTACTTTCCGCATCTTACGATTTAAACTGAGAAGTGACTTTAAGTGCAARATTTTGAGCTGTTTCTTCTGCCAACTTTAAGCAATTAAGAATTTTGGTTCATTAAAGAGTTTTTGAAAAATAAGAATATGTTTCTTAGCATAAAGGATCTAATCATCATCGTTGTTGCTGTTAGGAGCATCTGATACAGGAGATATGTATATCGTATATATATATACACATATGATATATACATACTGGGGATAAGTAAGATGGAGCATAGTTTTATTGTAAAAACTGTCTCGCTGCTGACTGTGAAAATTGTGTGGAAGTCATGGTATGAATTAAGGATTTGTCTATATGGGAAACTGATTGTACTGCTTCCTGTTATCAGCAGCTCACACTAAGTGAAGGAAAAGACACTTTTATCCCAGAGTAAGTGTCCAAACCAAGAGCTATTCTGAATCAATTTGCTATTTTAATTGGCTTCTACATACAACTGGCCCCAGCAACAGAGATGCCAGTTTCATGCTACAAGAAAGCAAACTGCATAAACTTGAGAAGGTATAAGCACAATTTTTTCCCAACAGGATAAGCTTCCAAAGTGAACCTATGCAGTGTCCTGGCAAGTCTTGATCTCCTTTCACAGGGGAAAAGACGCACATCCTATTGCCAGTCAGAGGACCCCAGAGCAGTGACAGGCAGGGTGAGAGCTGTTAGCCACACAGACCTTCTTTAATTCTGCACTGTGAAGCTGTGGTAATACCAAAAGTGCACATAGGCCTCCCTATCTCAGCAGAGGGGGAGAATTGTGACTCAAAGGCTGTCCAGCAGCAATAGAGAAAATACACCAAGAGCACTTGTTCAGCGCTGCCATATCCAATTTCTGTCAAGTGCAAAATAATAGCTATCCAACGAGCTGGGACATGCTTTACCAGCATCAACAGAGTTGTGCTTCAGAGCATCCCTCGAGGTAGCAGAGAATTATCCCCATTTTATAAATGAGGTAACTCAGGTACAGGGATTAAAGCCAAAGTGTTCCAACTTGGCTGCCTACTGCTAGGTACCTACACCCATATTTACGCAACTAATGTGGCCTGATTTTCAGAAGGGCAGGGCAATGAAAATTTTGGCCTGAGGGATTTGTTCACACAGTTTACTGGCGACAACGCCCAGGATGGAAGCCTGGTCTTTGCTACCTGTCTCATGCCTTAACCACTAAAAACATCCTTTCTGCCACTAGCCAACTGTTGGCAAAGGTCCCTGCTGTCCCCATTCGCCACGCAGTACCTCCGAATGAGCAATGCAGGCTGGCTGCCCACGTACTCACAGCTAGAGACTTTTAAAGAGCAGCAGGAGGAGTAAAACTGGTATAATTTCTCTGGTACCCTCACTGCTCTTCAGATCCCAGGCAGTTTTGCTCCACTCACATTGCTTTGCTAAACCAACAATGCTGGTGCACAGACCTCCGTTCTGCCTCGCGCACAACATCCTCCTCCTCCTTCTCTCCTCACACCGCATCCTTGTCAGGGACCCTCTATTGCCAAAGCACAGGTTCAGTGCAGAACAGGTAACATGCACCAGTAGGAAAAGGGGGAAAAAACAGATATGTGGACTTCTGAACTGGTCAGAAACACAAGCCAACAAGAATGAGTTAACCCCAATGCCTCCTCACCTCTCTCCTGAACTCATTTTCTGAGCTTTAACTGAACTTCAAAGGGTGCTGCAGTTTACAAGAAACTATTAAGAAGTATGAAAATTTAGTAAAACCTCCCCCCACACCAGCAGCCAGTAGATCCCAGGAGGCAGAGCACTTGCTGGCTATAGGCAAGCCTTGCAAGTGTCCCTGCTAAAATCATCCCTGCTAGGGGCTAATGTGTTGCTTGTCTTAGCTTGTTAGAGAGCCTTGCTGTCTTGACACATGCACTTGAAAAATAACCCTGGTGGTTGGTTGCTACCTGAGGGAAGGAGGACAGAGGATTAAGACCATGGCTGTTGAACAGTCGCTGGTCAGGTCACTTTAAATCCAACCTGCAATACCAAGCGCATGCTGCAAACCCACTGCTGTCAGCCTCATGCCCCTCTCATCTGCCATGGCCTCCCACCCACCACCTGACCTCTTCCTGCCCTTCCCTGCGGTCATACCCTACTCACGGGGCTCCCACTCCGCTTTCTGTGGCAACCCCCCAGAGGGAGGACAGGTGAGAGGAGATGACAACCTTCAGCAAAGGTTAAGTCTGCAAAAGAAGAAAGCATCAGCTCAATCAGCCAACAGCTTTTGTAATCCTTCTCCCCCGGGTGTCCAGTACTGTTCTGCCAGCATGTTGGGTGCTACCGTATGAGCAGCACCCTGTTCACCCTATCCCTGCTGGTATTGCCAGCTGGCAGCGCTCAGGGAAGATGATGTGGAAAAGGGGTAAGGAGGAAGCAGCTGATCATGGGAACCTCCCAACACTGCTTTCAGCCCTCCCTTTTTCAGTGCTGGTTGCTATGGTATAATTTGCTTCTTTGCATTTTGGGAGTATGGATGCTGAGGTAGGTTCTCACTCAGGATCCTACTGAAGTTCAGAAGCCCAGACTGAACACCCTCTGATTTCTTCAGAGGGCAGCTGAAAGCCAAATATGAAGCAATTCTTGTGCTCTAGCTCAGCTCTATGTTCCCAGCTGAAAAGTGGGCCCAGAAGTATTGAGAAATGGGTCACGAAATGGTCCCAGTTCCTTGTGCCTAGTTTGAGGTGTCTGTGCTGGGATGGAAGCAATTGAGTCAAGCTAGAAGGGGAAGTCAGGAGATCACATGCCTCCTATTCGATAAAAGTTGGTGCTGTACTTTACTGTGTAATAATACACTGGCTGCCATATAAAAACAAACCTTATTCTTCTCTGCCAGATAAACACACTTGATCCTATAAAGAGCAGCATTTCTGACTATTCAGCAGCAGCCAAATTCACGATGGGAAAAATAACAGGTGTTTGTCAGGCACTCCTTGTTTATTCACAGTGCTTAAAATAATTGCTTAAAAAATCCAACAGAGATTTAATTTTCTATGCTCACACATTTAAAAAACAAAAACAAAAAAAACTAAGCTTGGCTCACAGTAGTTGAAGGCAATTCATTATGAAAGAGGTGTTCTTTCTGTTGTGGTAGCAAAGAAACCTGCTTATGAAAGCTCCAAGGGAAGAGAATAGCAGAGCAAATTCCTGCCTAGAACCAACACCTCCCCATGCTTTTCACTGAGCTCTCCAGGTGGAAGCTTTCGTTATCAAAACGTGTAATTTCATTGTCAAAATGGGACAAGCAGGGATTAAGTTCCTCCAGTCGGTGTCCTTCATCGGCCATCTCCACCATTCTGCCTTTTACGAAGCAATGATCGCCTTGGGCTGGCTTATGCCTTTCCCTCTTGTTCTGATGGTGGAGCAGGAGGTAAGTGCACTGCCCCAGGGAAGAAACTGCGCATCAGCAGCACAAATGTTGCTTCAATCAGTGCTTTCTTCTCCGGGAAGCGATTGGCAATGGATTCTGATCAATAAGAATCCTTCCCAGCTAGGCAGGCTGACACACCGGTGCTGGGGGAGAGGAAGGAGACTCCATGTCTGACCTCTATCCCCCTCTGCCCTGCTAGACTTACAGTACAGAGGTGGAGAGGTCCCTGAGCCTGCCAGGGTGCTCTGTTGCCCAGGGCCAGAGGACATGCTACACCTGACAAAGCTGTGCCACAGCTGAATGCAGGGCTGCCACAGCGGTTTAGCCATAGGAGACCTTGTGGTGGCGAATAGGTCGTGGATAAAGTCCCTGCAGATGCCACTAAACAGCATATAGCATCATTCCTGAGAAGCAGCTCTGGGTCCAGGACACCCCCCCACCCCCAGGAGCAGTACTGGCCAGCTTTGGAGGATAGATATGCTGTGGGATCCCCATGGGCACAGTCCACATTCGACTAAAACTGCCCTCATGGATAAGTCTCTGCACATCACTAAGGTTTCAGCCAGAAGGGAAGTCACAGATGGGAACACAGACATGATTTCTCTTACAAAGGCCTCATGAGACAAGGCTCATGGTGGAGGTGAAAGCTGGAGGCCTTTCCAGCCATGAGGACTTTCCCCTTCTGCAGGGTATGTCCTTCAGTTAGGTTGGCCCCATCCAAGCTGTAGGGACCAAATCCATCCCCAAACCCCAATAGCTCCCCAGGGAACCAGCAAGTGAGCCTGGAGCAGGGGTCGTCCCAGCAGTGTCCTAGTGCTGTGCCTAGAGCGTGCTGGGTTTTAGAGACAGCTGCTGCTGCCTGGTTGCTCCCTGGCTGCCCTCAGAGGCACAGATGAATAATGCTGCAGCTATGCCCCACTCATCTCCAACGTGGGGCCAGAGAACCCCATCACAGTCAACCCAAAGTTGCAATAAACTCACTAATTTTTTGATTCTCTCCCATTCCCACAAAGGTGCATGAGAGGCTACAAAAATCAAGCCTTCTCCTGGGATGGAGGGGGGGCTCTAAATATTGGGTTTGGGAGACATGCTAGATTATAGCTTGTGCAGACAAGGGGCAGAGCAGGGACACAACTTCAAGCACTGTGATTATTGCCTGCATTGCAGCAGTGTTCCCAGCTGAGACTAGACTGTCATGGTGCCATCATGCTTGTCATACAAAGCAGCCTCTAGCCTGAGCAAAAAAGACAGATGAAAGCCAGAAAGAGAAACAGAGGCACGGGGGAAAGTAGTGATTTCCCCAACGTCACACAGCAGATCAGTGGCCACTTGCTCACTTGGTGATGGTCAGCACGTGGCTCAGCCAGACATCCACAGCAGTGGTGAGCTTCCATGGAAACATGCCCTGCTGCAAGGGGGCTTGCCAAAGAGCGATCGAGACATGCTAAGGGCAAAGGCTGGGCGCAAGTTTTGAAAGGGCATTTCCACGGGCGGAGAGGAGAAGATGAAAGAAGGCCGGTTACAGCGTGTGGGAAGCAGAGATGAAAGGGAGAGCAGAGAGGAGGGAATGAACGCGAAAGCAAAGCTGGTCYGCGAGAGCCGAGGCAGCCTGTGTTGCAAAGAGCAGTTTGAACATCAGACATCCAGCAGCAAAGGTACGGCTCACAGAGGGCACTGACACAATCAGACCGACACCGAGCCTGGCTAGACTGACGGCATCTGTGTGACAGAAGACTCAGCACTGCTCTCATGCCTGCTGAGAGGGGCCTGCAAAGCAAGACAAGGCCTTGCCTGGTAGAGTCAAGTGCCGCACATCTGGTGCATTGGCCCGAGAAAAAAAAAATCAGGAAGGTGGGAAGAAAGACAGGATCTTAAAGGAGAAACCTAAAGCTAAAGCCTTGCGCTCTTCCCACACCAGTCAGGCACCAGAAACCATGGGAAGTTATCTAAGATAGCAAAACCCACAAAAACGAGTAGTTTTTCCAAGACACCCTGAGCCTTTCGCCATCCACCCATGAGCTGTTTGTCTGAATGCCCCYGAAGCAGATGCACTCGCATGACTCTTTTGCAGCGCAGGCATTTCACAGCCCTGTGCAGCATTTCATCTCCAACGGACCGATACTGGTGACTCAGCACTCCCCTGCAAAGGCGGCAYGATAGCCTTGCTCCAGCGGTGGGGATTATAGCAGTAACCAGAATATAATAACGGTGCGGCTGAGCATCAGGGATTTATGAGCGAGCAAAGGAAAGGAGAATTATAGGTGTCCAGTCCCTATGACAGAACCGTCATATATTTCCTCCAACAAAGCGTGTGACAACAGCTCCATAAATTCACATAGTAACAGAAGCAAGCGCCAGCTCGTCATCGCAGCTATTTAAGGAGCGAAGTAGCACTCTGTACTTATTACAGAAGTTCACAGTTAGTTAAAAATAAGCATAAAAAAGTCACTTTTAAACCCTGGCTGAGTAAGGCTTTTTACATCCCATCCCATGGCACTACATCCCATCTCTTTTCCTTTTACACCTAGACAAGCTCTCCTTTGCAGCATTTGGTGCGAGGCATCAGCAGCTTCCTACCAAAGTAGCTTACCTTAGGATTGCTATAAAACTTACCCCTGAGTATGAAATACTAGATCCTTTTCAATTACCAGCAACACTGAAACATGCTTTAAAAATTGTTTAGCTGCAACCCAGTAACTGGCTAAAGAGAGCTTTACCCAGATGTAATTGCTAAAGAAAACAACCCCAACATCTACAACACGCTACATTTGTTTTTTTAATGCTGTCTCATGATTAGATTATTTGCAGTACCTGCCAGCTAATGTGCTGGTTTCATTGCTAATTTAACACTTCTTCCTAAAGGAAGATGGGGGAGAGGGTGAAAGCAACTCTTCACTGTGAACTGCAATCAAAAAATAGCTGCCTGTTTTGTTGTCGCTTACACTACTCCCCTTTCTGACGTATAAAGAGAAACACACTTTATAAAGCCAAACTAACCTGTTAAACATGAGAAATATCAACTTTCTCTGAAACCTGTGTCCTTTTCCTTTTGTCTTGAGGCTTTTGCCAAACTTTGGGAGAGCCAGAAAGAGACATCTCAGCAAGAAATGCAAGCTGGAAACTCCCCTAGTTTAAGGTTTACCTTAATATATTTCCCCTCCAAGAAAAATTTAGCATTTCAGTGACAAATGGAAAGATAGGAAATGGAAATAAAGGCTTGCTGCCGGTGGAGCTGGAGTGCCAGGGTATTTGGCCCTGGGTCTATAGGCCTGCTACAGACTTGGTTCCCCATGAGGCACCGGCACTGCTGCCTTCCGCTTCCTTGGGGAGCCCTGTGTGGGGCTAGGACGAGGGGGCGAACCCGCTCCTTGGGGGGCGACAAGGACCTGAGGCACCTGAACGCAGGCTTTGCTGAGGCACATCCTGCAGTACTTTCCCAGCATCAAAATTATTCAGATTAGCAAAGAGCGAGGGGATTTTTGTTTGATTGTTTGAGTAAGGAGCTGATGTTTTACACAGGAACCAAATACCTTCCGAGGAAAAAATTAAAGTTGGTCAAAAGCCAGGCTAAAAGAAAGGTGTTTCAGTGGAAAATTTTTCAGCCGGCCCCACTCAGGTCCCGTGTTTATCTCGAGATTTGGAAGAGCTGCTGCTGTGCTTTCTGTGGTGCCTGGTGTCACATTGCACGGCTCTCCCAAAGGCAGCAGACTGCTTATGCATTACTTCTTTTGCATAATACCAGCAGCTACAGTGGGCTTGGATTTTTTTATTTTTTTTTTTAAACACGCATTGTTCACCGCTAACAAACTCAGGAAGGAAATTTACAGTCCTGAATTGCAAGCGAAGTCTGTAAGGCGTCCCCGGCAGGACTGCGTTACTGAACTCTGCGGTGACTCACACGGCACAGGAAACATTTGTTCTGAGCAGCCCCATCTCCTGTCTGTCCCCCTTTGCTTTCAGGGCAGGGTTTAAAAACAGACCTCAGGATTTTCTTTTTGTTTTGTTTCGGGGGTCTTTTTATACTTTTACTTGGACGGTCTTCACTGCTTTCTGCACGCAGGGAGATTATTTACTCCTCAGCAGGCAAACAGCATCAGATGGACAACRTGCTTGATCAGAAAGTCTTGGGAAGGGGGATCTTCAGCTTTTATGACAGAGAATCTACAATTCTTGGTCAGATGCTACAGCACTAGTTATGCTACGTTAAATCCCATAGTTCTCCACCTCTGCTCCCACCTGGGAGGCTAAATATTGCATGCGCAGTTAAAGGCTGCATACGAAGGAGCAAGGCTCAGACAAGCGGGTGCAACAAACAAGAACAGAGAGGAAAACTGAAATAAAAGATCAGCACTGGGATCTGTTTGTTTTTGTGTTCTGTTTTGTTTTGGTTTTACAAGAAGGCTTCAAYAGAGCTCCAGCTACATTACTACATTTCTACCTGCCAGCAACTCTTAGCGTTTGGCAAATTCACGCTGCCTGATTATCCCCACAACTGACATATAAAGAAACCAATTAAAACACTTGTTAAAATAAAGAAATAAAAAAAGGCACTGTGGAAGAGCTGATTATTCAAAGCTTTGCGACTCGTACTTGTGCATTTTTGTCTCCTCGTTAATCTGGTTATGAAAGGGCTTTGATTAGTTCCATACATTCAGCTTCTAAAGTTAATACCTTAGGAGTCTGAGGTGTTTAAACCAAAGGTAAAACTGAATTTTCTCTCAGCTGCAATAAACATGTAAATCRGAACTGATTCATGCACATAAAGGAGGTTCTAAAATTGAGTTCATAAATGTTTCCCAAATAATGGTTAAAATGCTATGCTAACAAATGGCATAGGACACCCGTTAGTTTATTTTGACCAGGAAGACTTAATACATCCCTGTATTTCTGTATGTATTTCTATGTCTGGTACAGTGACTCACATCTTTTTAATTATTATTCTATAAGACAACAAAAAAACCACTGCAGCTCCAAAGTTCTGTTCAGAAGTTAACTCAAATCCATAACAATCCCTGTCTGATTTGACACTAAACTGCACATACATGATCCCAATCTGGTTACCACTATGCGTTTCTCTCAGCCTATTTTAGCATAGCTAAACTTTGTCTTAAAGGAGACTCTCACCCCATCAACACTTAATCAAGGGCTTAGCTTTATCCCCATGGCTGGGGAGGATGGTTTGCATGCAAACAGCTAAGTGAATGTATAAATATTTACAGAGTTTGAGACAGGGTCTGCCTAATTAGGTTTCTATAGCAATTAGCCCAATATCTTGATTAGGACCTGAGGCTGCTTCTATTACAATAAAAAAAACATATAAACCTCATTATATAAGATGATGAAACCAGAGCACTCTTACAAGAAGAGAATAAATGTTGGCTCAGCAGCAGGCAACAGACACTACAATGAAACAAATAAACCAACATTCTGCAATGTGCGTGCAAACACTCTGCAACCAAAATCTGAATTTAAGAGCTAGAAAAGAATTAGGCATCTTTTTTTTTAAGAGCAGCCATAACGCAGCCTTTTCCTGTTCTTTAAATTTGTTTTTTGTTGTTTGTTTTAACCGGCATTCTTAGAAAAGCAATCTTTCCTCACACAATAGAGAAGCGGTTGTAGCTTTACATTTATCTCAGAGATTTTTTTGTGGTTTTATCACAGGTTAAATTCAACATTATTAGACAGCTCTCATGGAAAGTGCAAAATACAGGGTCAGTGGAGCAATAACTTCTTAGCTTAAAGAGCATTTCATGTCTCACCGGTTACTAATGTTGYACATATTAATTATCACGAGCAGCAACCCATGAAGGAATTGCATCCGCAGAGCAGTCGTGAGCCTTGTGCTGCGGGTCTCTTGCAGCCGTTAGAGGAGAGGCCAGCACTGCCGGCTGCTGGGGACCCGCAACCCCGCACRCGCCGGAGTGCGGAYGCACAGAAAACCGCCAACCGCTCAGCCTGGTCTCGCCATCCCAGTTCTGCGCCTATGTCGATAGCRAGGGCAGGCACCAACCCCGCAGAGCTCCTGGGGCAAAGACGCTGGTGCTACCGCCCGCTGAAACCGGCCTTAATCTAGAGTCACGCTGGCACTACAGAGCAGCACCCACTTTGCCTTGTTTTCTAGTTTTGTTTTGTTTTTTCCTGTATCAGTGGTTTTCCTTTTTCACATAAAGTTTCAATACAAATTAAAACAGCATTATATCCTTGGATTCTAGATTTTTTTTAAAGGAAGATCCCGCAGAATATAGTTAGATCCACAGCAAATCTAGATTAAGCAGAATGGCAGCTCATTAGCCTTCATGGACCAGCATTTAAAGCACTTAAGAGGGGACATAGAGCACTGCCCTTTACATTTACTTTGGCACTAATATCAGATTAAAAAGGGAAAGGTTATTAAGTAAAGGTAATTGTCTGTTTTGTAGAGGGAATCTTTCTGAGGCACAGCCTGAGGCACTTAACTTTAAGAAGGTTAATTGTCTCATGGTGGAAGTCAAGCTATTACTGTTATTATGGACAGTTAGGAAAAATTCAGCCTGACATCCAAAGTCCAATAACAAGCCTCAATAATGGAGCTGATTGGCTGATAGCCACAGGCCTATAATTAGAAAATCTGGCATTAGGAAAATAAAGATGAGCCAGTGGTGAGCCCTATGTGTGCAGATGTGGTACGGCAGCTGCGGTGGGAGATCGGCACGATGCTCCGTGGACAGCACTTCAGAAGCCAAGTTTATAAAAAGCTCCTGGTCTAGGTTACCAGCGGGTCAGCCAGGGAAGAGACCGTCTGGAGGTGGGGGACGTGGTGCTGCCCCCCAAGCGTGACAGAGGCTGGTAGCACTCATTCTCACAAGCAACAAAAAGCACGCACTGCCCTTCACAGCTGCAGAGGTTTAACTGTGAGGTTTGCAACTGACTGGGAAAAAGAAAACTTCCTCTAGTTTCCACACCATGGAAGACACTGACATTTTGTCAAAAATACCCAGAAAACATTTAAGGGTTTTTATCTGGAACATTCATTCTTTCAGACACAAAGCCAGAATTCCCCATACAACCCAGGAGCCCACCAGATGTGCTTGTCACGAAGCGTTGCGTTTGGTTGAAAATATGATTTCCAGTTCAAATAAAGGCTTCAACCAGCCCTCACTCCCATGGGCTGAGCATCCCAGGCGTATCCTTCCCGCAGCACCCGCTGGGGCAATCAGTGTGTGCCCCTTCCTGCACCGCACCAGGGATCAGCCCCGCTGCAGCAGGGCACGGCAGCAGCCCCCTGCTCGGACCCCTGCAATGCCTGTGTGACCGTGTTTCCAACTGTCTGGAAAGAAACAGAAGCAAGAAACTCAACCAAGGCTGGGTTTAACTCTAAGAAACATGCTGAGAGGCAAATCAAAGCCTTTGCTGTGTCTCTCTCAGGCACAAGTGGGGAAGACTTAATGTTAGGCGTTTAGGCGTACAAAAATACTAAGATGTTCATACATGTAATTCTGGCTTAGACTTACACACTCCTGGCATAAAGCTCAGCAAGACAGCCCACTGCAAACAACCCCAGGAATACAGTTTCCCTCCATTTGCAAATATTTGATTTTGGTGGGGAGGCTTGAATAGCAAAACTCCATCTCCTGGACAGCAAAGTGATGGCTCTGCAGCTTTCTACCCCCTCTCCCTGGAGAGCCCATCAAATCCAACCCCAATGGAGAGGTTCAGTTTACAGCTCTCACCATTTCTATCTGATTTTTGTCCGCAGGCTGGGGGTTCCTCAGGTACAGGAAAGCCTTTTTCACTATGAATCCACCTCTGTGCTACTCAAACCATTGCCTTACTTGGCTTTCAGCTTTCTGAGCTTAAGCGGGCATGAGATGAGCGTTTTTCACCATCATGGTTGCCATGTGCTATTACTGCAGAGGAACAGCTGTGACCTAAGCAGTGTTGGCAAAGAGCTCTGGGATGTTTTACGCTGTAAATCCCTCACCCATTCCAGAAGAAGATAACTATTTCTTCTATGTTTGCATCAATATTTAAACACCTCAGCACATCCTGCTGACAGCTCAATGATAAAAGTCAGCTTGGACATTTTCCCACCCCAAGCCAATTTGCACCCTCCAAAGCCCCCAGCAAAGCTTGCCTTTATAGCATGGCTGGGAGGCAGACCTGTTGCTAACTGCATGGCAAAGGTAGAAGGAATTAGGGCACACAGGTGCAAAAGGCTCATCCTGAAAACTGGCAGCGCAGCCAGAAATAGGACATAGAGCTACTCTGCAGCTTCATGGTCCAAGGGCAGCCTTCCACCTCAGAGGGGACTGCAGCTGGGAAACCAGGGTATGGGGGATCAGAACCACCCCAGGGCTTCTCACAGCACCGACAGGGAAAAGAACAGAGAGACAGGCTAAAGGAAGAATAAATCACAGTCACGTGGGTTAGACAGGCCAAGCAGCAAGGCAGGGACTGATTTAGGAGCCAGCCTGCTGTTCCTCACTCAAACATTGCAGTGTGCTGCCAGTAGTCTGGCCCCAAGACCCTGGCTTTTAAACTGTCTGCAAATGACTGGCGAAGGACAAGAAGAAGCTGGATGAATGTGCTTCAGTGACATGGCTTGATTCATGCACGCAGACATGTTTCGAGTAATGTCCCTAGACAGGGCAGGCCAGGCAGGCTTTTCTCATGAACAAAGTACTGGAGTTCAGACTGCAGAAAGTGTCTGGGACCTGAAACTGAGCCACTTCCCAGGAAAGAGTTGTGGATGGTAACGGAAGAATGCAGGGGGGGATGGGAGTTTGGAATGAGAGGCAGAGGCTGACGCGGGCTTATGGTCTGAGCAGGTTTTCTGGGGAAGGGGCTGTCTTTTTGTGCTTTGCGCCTCCAAAGCCTAATACAAGGGAGGACCCTGAGCTTGGCACTTCAGCTGTGACATGACTAACCACAGCAAAGACGTGTTGCACCTGCAAGGACTGGCAGCAGTAGCACTTACAAAGGTGCAACTTGGCAATAGTAACAGGAAAACAAACTGGAGGGGACCCTGGGAAATCTTTTCCTCTATTCCCACCCCTCTAGACCAGAATGAGCTCTTCTGAGGTCATTCCCAGTTTGTTTATTCCTTATTTAAGACTTTTGTTTGTTGAGTTTGGCCCCATGCTAGTGAGAAATCTCTCACACCATCTTCATTGTAGTGCAGCTGAGAAGACTGTCAGACCCAAAGCACTGCAATTATATGTTCTTGTTTTGTAGTTGCTAAGACATGGGTAAATCAAAGATGAAGCTCAGGATACGTACTGATTTGCAGCACTTATTGGGTAGAAAAGCACAGCCTCACACACAACATTAGAGTGTGAAATAGATTCAATCAGAGCCTTTTTATAACTTCGGCACTAGTGCTTGCCCTACAGCAGGGCCCCCAGTGGTGGATGGGGCCAGGTGAGTACTTTCATGTTGTGCAGTGTTATCATCAGCTCAAACTCTAGAAGACATCTTGCTTTTAACAGGGTTGGATTTCATTTCACATTTTCCTGCGTTTTTCTGTATGGATAACAAAGCTGTCTGAAACAAAGAGTATAGACTGTAGGCAAGATTCTCCCTCAAGTGGGAGAGAGGATTATCCCCCATAATAAATATTTCTCACTGGATGGACTGGGCTGATTCATACTAATGGAGGGTCTGTCTCAGTAATTCTGCCTGGAAAAGTCAGCACAATTAATCCTTCCTCCTTCAGCTCCTGAAAATAGCCTTTCATTTTTAGGACACCAATATAGGGGAATATTATTTTACTGCTGGAGAAACCAAGGCATGAGCTGATGCAGTGATTTGCCCAGGGCGCTACAGCCTTCTTGAAGCGTCATTAAGAAAAGAGGGCCAGCATATGGGGCGAGTAGATTGCTGCAGTCTCTCTGTCCACATATTCTGTGACGATGAAAGCCCAGGTCTCAGGGCTTTCAACTTAACACCATATCCACTAGACCATACTGCCTTTCCCATTGCTTCTGCTCAGCTGATCAATCCTGTCCCTGTGACTGTTCTTCCAAGGCTGCTTCTCCCAGTGTCTACAGTGCAGGGCCAGAACCTCAATCTCAGCTCAGGAGAATAGGGACAGCATGAAGCCGTGAGTGGTAGGTAGCAATTTCCTTGCAGTGTATTTCTGCTGCCAAGGAGAGAGAAAACATGGGCCTACAAACTAAGGAAGCTGGCAGAGTCCCCATGAGGCCATTCTCTCCTGGCCAGCCTCAGTGATGTGCTGATGGAACAAGAACTGGCCAGGACCCACAGTGCAAACCTGCAGCAGATTGCAGGAGACTTTCAGAAAGGTTAAAATGCTTTCCCCATTTTGCTTCACCCTCTCTGCAGCCCCTTCCTCCAGCCAGAGCTGCACTTAATTAATTGAAGAAATATCCCCCTTACTGAATAGCAATCAGAACATTTAGATCCTCCTGAGCAAGGCTGGGTTTTGTATTTCTAGCACGACTGGCAGCATGAGATAGCACTCCACTCTTTCTGCAAATACCTCCCATCGTTGCTGAATCACACTGTGGACCATTTCTTACCAATCTTTTCAGGGCTTGTTACAGAGACCCTTCTACCCCTTCAACATCTGCTATCCACTTAGCTGTATTAATTACACAGTCCAGGTTACATAGTGGGTTGTATGGAGAGAACAGGAAGCAGTTGTTCCCCAGCAAGTCAAGACAAAGGACCAAGGGAAGACTGAGCAGAACTCAGTCCTAGTTCACAACTCCACTGCTAAACACTGCTGCCGTCACTTGTCCCGGCAGAGAGGATAAGATCTGAACTCAGACGTTCATGAGATTTTAGCTCAGCAAGACTCAACATACAGCAAAGTTACCTCTTAGATCATTCCCTTCCCAGCAAAGCCTTCCAAATGGCCCTGTTTCCTCTCCTTTAGTCCTTTCATATCACATAGTGCTAGGTAGTTCTGGCACTAGTTGTAGTGCCTGGTCCCTTTCAGTACCTCTTTGAAACTGTATGTGCTTACAGGTGTGCCTATAATCACACTCAGATACCTACGAGAGGAGGCAGTGTGCTCCAGTGGGAAGGCTATCAAACTGGATATATGGGGAAACGAAGTCTGTACTTCTCAATGTCATATATAATAGCTTCAAGTCTCAGATGATCACTAAATCTCTCAGATATTAATTTTCACTACCAGTTGTAATGGGGACAAGAAAAATTCCTTACAGAATGATCTGAGATCCTCCGATCAAGAACGTTAAGTGTTATTGTCATATGGTCCATTGAAGTAGAAGCAATATCTGTATGATCAGCTGTATTTATGGCATAATCCTTATCATCATTCATTTCACCTGTGCTCTTCTCACCAATCCATATTTACTGCTTTGAACATTTTAGGCCCTTATACAGCCTCATAAATCCTACCTGGTTTTGATTCAGGATGGGCAACATTATGCCCTAAGCTACTAGCTAATCTAATACCTAGCAAAGCTGACTACAAAAACTTGAATGTGATGGAGAACATATAATTCACATGATACTGCATACCTATGTGTTGTGGAAAAGTGTGATATTTGGTAAACATGACATAAAGCTGGGGCTTAAGCAAGGTGAAAGTCTGTATCTGTAGTTTATAGTTTGACTGTTCCATTTTTAGGTGTGAATAATTCAAAAATCCTGACCCAGGTGTTAGGAATTCTCTTTCCTAAGTTGTATCAGACTTTATATTCAACCAGGCCAGATAACAATGACTTCCAAAGTTGTTTTAAAACTACTGTGGATATATATTCCTAACCTCCTTTTTCTTTTCACGGGTGTTGGGTTCAGGGTAAATAAGGAATCCTGAATTCACAGGCAGTAGGATAAAAGTGTAACTAAATGTTGCAGTGAAAGCTTCCAGAAACAATATTATTTTCTGGCAATTACATGGTATTAAAAATACATAAAGGCATAGGGGAAAAGATTATTGATACTTGCTGGGGGTGATCTCATAGGTATAATGCAGGTCACGCAAAGTCATGACAAAAAATTGCACAACAATATCCAGCCTAATTTCTCAAGTACAGACTGTGCTGAATTCTCACTGTTCCCCACCAGTCCTTCTGAAATGTCTTGTTTTGCCATGTCACTTGACACCAAGTAGAGGTCTTATAACTGAGACACTTTCCCTACCCAAAGGCTTGGTGGATTTCACAGATCTGTGGTGTGAAGTGATCAGAGAAGAGATTGGTAGGAATACAACTGACCTCTAAGGTTTCATTTTCCCCCAGCCCCTCCAGGACCCTGCAGACACTGCCTGGGAGTCCTTTCACATCCAGTTCTCCAACAGTGCCTTTCTGCAATGACATTACACTCTCTTCCAGGAGAGAAGTATGAGCATCTCCTGATTTAAAGAGACTCAGTATGTACTATTGCCACTGATTTGTACAGTTCCTGGGTGGGGTAGAGACAGTGATACCAGCCCTCATATAGGTGAGCCAGCTTTTCTCCATGGCTATTCTGCTCAGAGCAGTTTCTCCTAGTGTCTACGTACTGCTGATGCCTACCAGCCCAGAGCCTTGGCTCTGCATAGTCTCCAAGCGTTATTGTAATCAAATACATTTCTTCTATATGACCCAAGCCCTATCTGCTACAGTTTTCACACTCCTACCATCCCACCATACACCCAAGAGCTAAACCCTTTACTAACCTCATTCCAAGCTCCTGAGCAGAAGTCATCACCTATGCCCAGCTTTAAGATAATTTTGCAATGCAGAGGAACCCAAGGGACTGGCTAGCATTGACTACTAAAAGCTACTTTTATTCTGTTTGGGTCAGCTTTATGATTCTGTCTTTAGGATAAATGGCTCACAAACCAACTCAGACTTGCAGAATATATTTTGAAAACCACTGTAAGCTCAGTTGCAAAACGGAGTGAGAAGGGAGAGCATTTTTCACTAAAAGAACAAAATTGTGCATTGGTTGCTCTCTTAAGGAATTAAAGATGCTTTCTGTGGCTCTGACCCCTGCTAAGTAGCAGCCAAGATGTTCCTGAACACATTTCAGAGTGGGAGACACTTGGCTCCTTACTTTCTTGGATATCTTTGCTTCTTCCCTGATAACAAAAAGCTTTCTATCTGGGGCATTTTATCCAATTTCTCTTCTCTCTTCCACAAATGAAAAAGACAAAAGAAAGTGATTAACAGAACATCGTGACTGGGCTGGTGTCCCAGGCTGGCAGTCCCTAGTCTTGATGTCTCAGGCAACAAGGAGATTTTCAGGAAGTCATTTCTAGTTTAGATCCTCAGTCTGTAGCTGAGTATCACCACATGCATGTTTCCTCCAGTACTGCTGGTGCTGTGGTAACATGTAAAACAAGTATGATTTAGAGTCAGAGACTCTAATCCCCCAAACCCTACCAATGCATTGCTCCATCTCTTTGCACTACATCACTTCAGAGTGGATTTAGAGTTACATGGGCTTCTTGGTGATGCAGACAGATGAGTGACAGCATCTCTGGTAGGCCCCTACAAGCTCCTTTGGTAGCAAAAGCACTGCAACAGCAAAGAGCTTGGGGCAGGCAGAAAATCTGCACTAGCTATTAGGGTAGTTGGAATTAAATCTTGTTGCTGCAGCTACACCAATACTGGTACCCAAACCAGTCAGGCACCAAGCAGTTTGTTGCTAAAAACTCTGGTTATGTCGCACTACAGAAATAACCACCCAGTATAGATCCTGGACCAAGGGCTGCATCACGTGAACTGGATCATGGCGTTCCAGTGCATTGGCCGAAATGATGCCACAGGGTGCAGATGGGCGAGACAGTAGAAGAAAAGAAATGCCCACATTTTACAGGTGAGGAAACAGAGAGGCAGAGAAAATAGGTGATTAGACTACAAGCACATGGGAATCCTGAGACAGAATTAGGAACTGAGCAAGATCTCCAGAGTCCAGAGTCAGGGCCCCAATCAGTCAGTCACACACATGTGCAGAACTTCTCTGGCATCTGCCCTGTGGAAAGCAAGGAATTTCATATTTATCTCTTTAAGACTCTTTCTTGGCAAATAAAATCAGGAATATCTGTACTGAGCTTTAAGAGCCTTGAACAGAAGGCTCCATCAATGCACTGTATTAATAGTTTGTTTGTTTTTGAAAAATGGAACAGATGGACAAAATCTTGGAAAAAGAAAGAGAAACAAGATGTGATTCTGTGTTGTAAAATTCCTTTCCCTCTTCCAGAAGTGACTAACAACCTCCACTTGGCGCTATTGTACAACAGAGATAAAAGGTAATGGATTTGCTAGATTTTTTGGTATGTGTAGAAACCTCTTTATCAAGCAAAGCTACAGACTGCCAGGCCCACTCTCCATTATTTTAATGAAAACCTGACGTAGAGTTGCCAATTGATAAAGCCACGTCTGGCATTCTTTTATTCCCTTATCTCCCTTGTTCTTGGGGAAGTGATGAGGCATTGTCAGACACGGAGCGCCTGGATGCTGGATTGCAGGGGGCACCTCACAGCAGCTCTCAACAGGAAGCTCTATAAAGACAGATTTCCGCTGGCAGATCTTTCTGCGCCACTCAAGGTAGACTCACATGCTTTTTCCTATGCTTCTACAGGCTTTACTTATTTCAGAGCAGCTTCTTTGTACTCCTTCCTGTGAATTCCCAGACAAAGCCAGTTTGTCCTGGATTCACCAAGGATGTTGTTTTAGACCGGCAAGGTACCGGTAGCACACAGCTCAGGGCATGTTTAAGCTGCAAATTATCTTATGTAAGACGAATGGAAGGGATGGTCACTTGAAAGAATATGACAAGAACAGAGCTGAGATTCCCCAACTCCGAGCTCCCATGCTTGCACTGAAGCAGTTTCCACTTAGTGTTTGCACTAAGTATTCTGCTTAAGAAATAGATAAGCACTTTCAATTCAGCAGAATAGAGGAGGGTCCAACAGTAACCAAACATCTTCATAGGTAGCGAGGCAGCTTTCATTAACACCCACATAGCTCCTTTATCCTAACAATTTCCAATGAAAATTTCAAAGTCAGAAACCTCCTTCAGCCTCACCCAGCCCTTGGACAGACAACCGAGCTGTGAATTAGGCACAACACAGGCATTTGGTTCCATGGGAGATTTTGAAGTGGCATAATCAGAAAGGAATCACACTGAGATATCCTCCAGAAAAAATTGTACAGATACAAATGCTCTTCAGCCAGCAAAGAGTGTCCCACAACTCCTGATGGCCCTGAGTAGTTGGGACTCCCCTCTTGCCCTCAGTCTGGCACCCTCATCTCCTGCTAGGGTCTRGAGCTCAGCGCTGACCAGCACTGACACACAACCATCACCTGCACCTTCCTGCAAGACTTAGAGTTTCTAGAAATCAGCAGATTCTTGCTGCTGACTTGAATGATTTGATCAAAATAGGGCTTGAAATGATGCATCTGAAGTCTGAACAACTTTGCTATTAAATATGTTGTCTGGAGCACAGAGCTAGATTTCCAGCTAGTAAAAATGACCAGCCTTCACTGAAGGTTAATTAACCTCACGCAGGCTTTAAGCACCACTTCGTTGTGGGCAGAGTTTGCCTGGCACTGCCCAGGTACTGCAAAGATGAGAAGGAAGAGTGAGATTCAGGCATCACTGAGGGCCAGAACCACAGAGGTGTTGAAATTTGCGATAACCAGGATACCTTTGGGTATCCAAGCATGATGATAGTTGGCCCTGGCAAGAGGTCTGCTTTACTGCATCCCCCATCGCCTCTAACCTATCAGTGTATCCTAGCCAGAGTCCCTCCTGGAAGGCTAGCCTTCAAAAATGCTATTCGCAGTAGCATGCTGGCAAGTACACTAGGCAAAGACCATCCCTGAACTCCAGATTCTTGCAGATGCACTGCAAGGTGCTTGGTGTTGCCACTGTGAATCCCTCAGGAAATGCAATAGCAAGAAGATAACACCATTCCTGGGCCCTCTGAGGGGAACTAAACTCTCCCAACAGAGAAATGCTGAAGATACTCAGAGCAACATGCCTCTAAACTTTGAGTCTATGATTTGTTAAGAAACACAAAGAGATGACCTGAGGTACTTAGCTTGTTCCTGCGTCCCCTGCACAGTCAAAGACACCGTGGCCAGAGACAGAACTTCCTTTTTAAACAGAAGAGATGATTCCCTCTGATCCAACTGAGGAGCTATCCTGGGAAGACAGACTCCTGCTGCTGCAAAGGGAACTGTCTCAAGAGCCAGATATTCAGCACCAGGACAGGGAAAGCACTATAAGTAGTATCCTTGAAGAAAAAGAAAGCATTTACGCAAGGCTTGTTTGGGGGGCAGAGATCAGTTCATTCTCTCTCAGAAGTACAAGCATGGGACAGAAGGGAAAATCAGGGTCACTGAGCCCAGTTTCTTACTGCTAAAAGCAACCATCTGCTATGAGTTTATCAGGTTCATCTTAAAACTATTCCAGGTTGCTGGGTTTTGGTTTGACTTTATTTATATAACCAGTACTTTTGCCGGGGAATTGCTCTAGAGTCTTTTTACTGCAACAGCATTCCTGAGGTCAGCGCAGAGCTGGAATGCTGCTTTGGCCCCACGCTGTGTTTTAATCCACAGAAGCAGTGTTTATATAAAATACAGCTCAGGCTGTTTGTGCAAAGGGAAGCAAGGTGCGAGTCAGCAGCATGTCTTCTATCAAGGTAATGGGACAAGAAAAAGTCCGAGTGGGCTGCATGTGTGGCAAAGATGGGATTAGTGTTAAGTACAACTAGCTACAGTAAATGCACTACTGTCCACATTGTGATCAGGGCCTCCTTATGCTAAAGAGCTCTAAAACATGCAGATGCAGTGCCTGCTCAATAGTATCTGCGTTATACCATGTACATGTCTTCAGTGATACTGGACACTCTGCTGAGAGACCAATTTTGCTGTGCAGGCTGGAGTAAGTCACCTATCCTCTGTATCAGCAAAATGGGGATTGCTGTACTTTGAGATCCTTGGATGAAGATCATCGCTCAATAGCAAGTTCTTTACAGTCCCATTTCACCATCTGATTTCTACAGCAGCCAGTGCTCTATATAGAAATGTCATTTGCCTCATCTCACAAATCCACTGATGAGCTGTTACAGGCCCAGATGTCAAGCTTTACAGCAAGAAAAAAAAGAATTAAGATATTTGTGGGGGTTTTGAGTTATTTAATATAAAAAAGAAGCAATTCTCTCTGGGGTAGAACTGCAAAAAGCCCTGGGCTAGTCAATGGATGCACTGTAAGGAGACAGAAATGAGTGTCTTTACTACCAGAGAAATGTTTTACTTCTTCACATCAGCCCTCAGAATGAGGGCTGGGGACAGCTCAGGTGCCAGTCTGCCTTCAGGAGGAGATGGGCACAGCCACTGCAGCTTCAGTGACAGTCACTGTCAGCCCCAGACTCACAAAAATCATTGGTTAAGGCACTCTGAAATAATTTGGAGGAGGGGAAAAAAGACTGCCAGGACAAAGTCCTAGCAGGTGTTGTAATCTTACCTACATGCCAAAAACACTAGAGGTTTGCCTGTATTTAACTTGACTTCATGGGTAGAGGCTCTACAGGAAGCACAAGAGGGGTGATAAAACAGCAGGAGTTGGACATGCTGGGAGATGATCTTGCTTCACTTGCTCTGGCAACTGCCAAGGGACAAGAAAAGCAGCAATTAAATGTGATCATATTTTTGAAAGCTTTTTTCCTGCTTTGAGAGTTCATTATTAGTAAAGCCGCCAAGGTTTTTATTTTTAGAATATGGCTTTTGTTTTGACATTGCCTGGTCTTGAACACATGAAATCATCTATATGAGGAGGGATGTGGCAGGGTGTGTGGGAAGGGGGGGGTCTCTGGAATAGGTCCAGCCTATCCCCCCACACGTCATGCCAAATCTCCAAGCAGACATTAATTTCCATTTCCCTGCATAGTCCAAGTATATGCAAAGGGGTGGGAAACAACCTCCTGCTTCTTCCACAACTAAGTGCAGTGATAAAAACCTCATTCTCTCTCCTTTTATGTTGCCCATAAAACTCCACATGTTGCTCTTATATGGAGTCCCCCCATGCATATAACTGAGCGAGTGATTTCTCAGTCACCTGCATTACGATATTACTAGGCCAAATGTTGTCCATTCCCTGTGTTAAAGCACTAGTTTTCACTGAGTTTTCAGCTGTTGGTGTGCATGGTTTTTCCATAGCCAGAGGTAGAGCCATGATATAGAGCAAGCAGTGTAGGACAATTAATATTTCTGGTTAACCTCATTAGCTTTCATTACGCAATGAGTAGACAGCAATGCAAAATTTGGATTGACATTTGTTGCTCTCAATAACCCTGAAAATCCTGTGCTCTCCTTTCGAGAGCCTACATGCAGCAGGGCAAAAACAAGAGACCCAAAGTTAGCTCATTAATACTGCACTCCAGTGAACAAAATAGTTCCCTGAGCAGTGATGTATAATAGAAAGGCTGGCTTCCTGGTGCTCCTTCCAGCCTGAATTTTCTGATGTTTAATAATGTGGTTGAGCTTATGGTGCAACCTTAGCTGTATTTGGATTTTCCTTCTTTCAGGAGACAAGTTGCAAGAAAGAGTAAGTGTTCTTCACTTCAGTTTTACTTCATTTAGTCTTTTCATTGATCACTTATTAAAACATCACATGAGCGTCACTGTCCAGCTTTAAGAGGTTTGGACAACAGAAGTATAGTTGTTTCTGTTCAAGAGATGGAGAAACTGAGGCAAACAGTCACAAGGCAATCCCAACATTTGTGCAGCTGGTCAGTGGTAGCTCAAGCTGTTCCCAACTTGGTGCTCTAGCCTACCAACAGCTGCATTGTCTGACACTTGGTAAAAATGATGGGATAAAATGACAACAACCTGTGAGCTGAGAGAGGACTACCCTTTTTCTGTGTGAACATAATGCTTTGGGGAGAAGTAAGGTGCAAGTATGGAGACAAAATTAGAATTTCTCCTAGGTCATTAGAAATTAAAGCTGTATCAAAAAGACTTTTTGCAATATTTGTAATAAGGACTTGGATTTAACTTAAAAGCCTGATGTCACTTGCCAAATTATTTCTAGGGATGAAAGCATGCATGGCAAACAGATGAAAGGCACAATTTAAGCAAGAAAGACTCCTTTCATACATGGCTCTGCTACTTCTGAGACAGCCAACTCAGGACAAACTGGGACAACTGCACACAGTCTTGAAAACCACATGTAATAGCTCAAGTCTCACTGCCATCCCATGCTGACCACTCACTCCTCTGTTCATGCAGGACTGGCCATGGGTTGCATGAATTTTAAGGGGAATCTTTATTCATCTCTTCAAGTCACTACACCTGCCAGCTAACACTTCAAACAACCAGAGACCAGACACTTCTGGCTGGCAACCTCCCAGCAGCCCAAGTGTATTCAAGCTGTTATTGTGATGTAGCAGTAGGCCAAAATAAAGACTTTTCTTCAAGACAGGTTTTGAACAGAAACAGGGGTTTCTGGCCAAGCTTCCCCCCCCCCCCCCATACAATGTCTTTCCCCTCTGAGCTTTGAGTCATTTCCTCTTGCAAAGCTACAGTGCCCCACAGGAACTGTAGTTTCATCTGCTTTGCTGCTCCATTCCTCACTTCTGCTAGAGTGGATCCCTGCCCAGGGTCATAGTGCAGCACCCTTCCTCCCTGGGGAGGAGACCAGTGTCTTAGAGACAAGACTCACCCCATGAGCCTGCCTCAAAGGGGACCACAATACCCAACCTTGGGCTCCCAAAGGTGCTCCTGCTTTTCCACAGGGAAAGTAGTTTGATTTTATCTGAAATATTGCAGTTTTAATTTCTACCTACAATCAACTTCTGCTGCAGAATTTTTTTTTTTAAATCTGCTTCATTTAGCTGTATTTTTATACTTCAGACTTAGCAATGCCACCCTCAGTACATCATAGCCATGCCTTAGATAGAAAAAGAAGGGCAGCTAGATTACTATCTTCCTGGCTAGTTTAAATGAATGTTTTGATTCCTGGCAAATTCACAAATTAGGTGACAAGGGGTAAAAATGCAGTATTTAACATTCAAAATAAAACCAAGGACACACTGATCTCTGGCTTTGCGTTGCTCAGTGTAAACAAAGTCCTGTGACTTCCATAAAGGAAAACTAAAAACGAAGTCTGACCTCTCTTTGTGTCTCATGGATATTGTTTGCATCTTTAAGGTAGAGTTTAACCCATCCCTGTTGCTGTGTAGGCAATTTCTTCTAATTTCAGCAAGGTTTTCGCAGCAAGCTGTCTACCTCCATCTAAACAGGCCTACTCATCTTCCTACCACAGAAAGAGCACAGGTTATGAGAACCTAAAAAGATCCAGTAACCCTGCCATATCTTCTGCCTGGTGATGCTGATTTCCATCCTATAGTCTGTTCTCCAGGGCAGCACCAGTTTTTTTTTGAAGAGATGGGACACTGCATGGCTGCTGCAAGGCTACATAACCCAGACTGTCGGCATGCCCTGGATGGCACCAATTGAAGTGGCTGTTACAGACCATTTATTCTTTCCCCTCCTGGAAATATTGGACTCCTGCATGGTCAGTAGCAGAATCTTAAGTTGGTGCAAATTGTCCATGACTGGCTGATTAAGCACTGAAATGTACACAGTACCCAGAGCTGATATCAGTCAAGGGGTAGCTATTTTATATCCTAGAGCACCCATTTTTAATGTGTTTTTGTCTCGTCCAATGTAACTAAGGAAACTCAGTGAAGTGGTTGACAGGTTTTGACTCCACATCTTGGAAAGTAAGTTCCACAGCCTAATACACACCCCTTCACTGAACATTGAACCTTGGCATTGCTTTAGAGACAGAAATAAGGCAGGAAAAAAAAGTCTCCTTTACAGGAATAAAATAAAACCAATTTGTTCCAGCCTCATTTTCAATAGACTAACATAAAACACAGAGGAAACTCTTCCTGCTGTAACTTGTTGGCTATTACTCTGAGTTCCCCATCTAGGACATGAAAGTGCAGCCCTGGCAATGGCAGGAGGTGCCAGGGAAAAAAGCTCACAGTCCAACCCAGCTCAGCTGTGCCGGGAAGACACAGCAAGAAGCCTGTGCTTGGCAAGGGTAGGGAGCAGAAGACATGGCAATAAAATCTTTGAAGGGCAGAAGAGGATTTGTGGATGGGATACTATTCACCTGACATGAAAGAAACAAATAAGTGCATTTTGCAAGTTGGAGACCAGAAACCATTCCCTCCACCTTCCCTRCTGCTGGATGCTGCAATGGGGGTAAGTGGTACAGAAGCACAACAGAAGGGAAGAAGCAACCAGCCTGTTCCGGGATGAGACCTAAGAGGGCTGGGGGCACTGCCAAACATGGATAATAGCAACCATTGCATGAACACAAGCAGATTTAATGAAGAGCTAGCTCTTGCTGTCCTTTCTCCCTACAGCAAGGGTCAGGGCTGAGCAAGAAGGGACGTGGGTCACATTCACAGCAGATGCTGCTGAGGATGGAAGAGCAGAAAGCTACAGGAGTGTGTGAGGACAGTCAGAAGTTGGCACTAGGAGCCATCACCTAATAAGGAAATGCTGTTTGCTACCAGCAAACGAAGGCAAGAGCTGGCAGCAAACACTGCCTATTGAATTAACTCCTCACCCATCGTACAGGGTTTGCACAAAGCAGGAGTGGTCCTGTGACCTTCATGGCACTTTCCTTGGAACAAAGTATTGGGCACTCCAGAGGGGAAGAGGGGAAAAAAGCCATTTAATGGTAGTGTTATTTGGACCAAAATTTCCAGAAGATTAGCCTAGTTGGTCTGGGCAAGCATGCACCAAGGGCCAGAGATATTTATTGCCTGGAAATTTTTAATTATGGGGAAAAGGCTAATGTGTGTTTGTAATAACTTCTGAACAAAGAAATCAAGTTTTTGCTCCAGCCCTGCCCTCACTTCTCCTATCATGCTAGTGGTGACTATCCCTCCACTGACACCTTATCTGGTTGTCCCCAGCAGCTCATATTGGGAAATGTTTCAGAGAAGGAGGAAGGAAAAGGAAAGATTTTTTTTTTTTTTTGGGGGGGGGCAGCAAGTGGGGAGTAGAGGGACAGCAGCTCCTGGTACTTTGGTGTAGAGCAGCCAGTGTAGCTGCTAGAGTGATGCTTACTCTCATCATAGCCTGGCACTTTGAGAAATAACCCATTTTTAGGTGAGCCTTCCAGCCCCCTGCAGATGGGCATACATAGCTACTGAGTTTTGCTTTTTATTCATACGACATACCAGAGATCACAGCAAGCTGCAGGTAGACCCAGGCCTTCTGATCCCTGTCCAAGCCATGCTCACTAGATCAAATCCATTTTCTTAAGAATAACAAACCTACAGGGTCTAGCAGGACTAGAAAGCTGAATTGCTAGAATAACCCAAATCCTAAAGCATTTAGAAAAAAGTGGGGGTTACTTTTCTACTCTTTATTAAAATGGTTCTGCTCTCCCCAGCTCCCATCCCTCTGCCACAGGAGTCAGGGACACACTATTGCCCTAGCAGTATTCTTGTGGGACAAGCAAGCTTGCAGGACCTCACTGGCAGCTAGCCCTTGAGCTACATGAGGCAGACCTGGGAGGCCCTCACTGAGCTGCCTCTCCTCCCGCACAGAGGGCCAGAAGTTGAACCTGATGATCAACACCACAGACAGGCAGAAGGATATGAAGACAAGGATTGGGTCTAGTCTGCACTCCCAGCTGTCTTCCCCCCCACCCAAGCTCTGATTTAGTTTAACTACCAGATTTCTACCTTAGCCACTTGCACCAGATGTGCCCCAGATGAAATTCAGTCCCTCATACACCCAGTTTCCCAAAGATCTTCCTTCCAGCTCAGACACCACTGCACATTCAGGAAGTCACTGGTCACCTCAGAGGTACCCTGAAAGTATTACTACCTGCTGCCCTTGTTCTTCCCTAGCCATACAGTCTGGGCCACTGCAGGTTAATGGCTTAAATGCATCCTTTGCTGCATCCTCACTCCCCGGCAGCTCACAGCTCTGTTCCTTCCTTACTACCTTTCTTACAGCACCTCACTGCTACAGCTGTTGGTAAGGTGGGGCTCCCTCCTGCCCAGCAAGCCCCTGCACCATACCTGTCAGGGGTGATTGTGCCCCAGCCCTTTGTCCCTCCACCCTCTGAACCCAGTCCCAGTCCCCATCCCTCCCTCCGCCCTGGCTGCAAGCCATCACCCCCTTCCCTTGCAGCCTGCTGCTTGGGAAGAGTCCGGCCAACCAGCCCCCTTCACAGGCTCTCCTCAGAGGTGATTTGGGGCTCTCATCCAGGGCAAGAGCCCAAGTAGCAAGATTTTATTGTCTAACAAACCCTGATCAGTCTCAAATCCACTTCTCAGTGGACACCAGTTCCCATTCGTTAAGCAACCTAATCTCCAATCCGTTTTGGCAACTTTATCAAAAAGCACCTAGGGCTACATAAGCAGAAGTGTCAAGATACCATCCTGGGGTCCCTGAAAGTGTCCTTTGTCTGCCATGTTACCCTCCTTTGCCTTAGTGAAGGGCCCAACTCACTGCTGTCATCCACCCCTCCTCACAGTGGTGGGTAACACTCATTCTTAACAGATGTTTGGGGAAAGCAGTTACTACCTGCCCCACCCCGTTCCCATGTTATCCTTCATCTTCCTCTTTGGGACACATCACATTACATTCTGCCCTGGTGTGGGCTGCTGCCTGCAGATGCCACTGCCATCCAAGTAATCTGTGATTATTGCAACAACCATCTCCAAATGTCACTRCCCAAAGGAAAAGCTGGGGTATTTATTAGGGTGCAGTAATTTGACAGCAAACTCATCCCTATCATCCAGACAGAAAAATACAAGTCCCTTGCACCTGTCTGCAAGCCTTTTTGCCGGTATAGAGGAGCTGCACTTGATTTTTAACAGCTCAGTAGATCGTGTCAGCAGACAACAATATGCTCACTCCACAAGACACAGAATTTGACAGGCAAAACAACCTGCCAGTTACTTATCATTAGTGCAAATGACTGATTTTTTGGTTCRCTGGCAGTTCAGAATAATCTAAAGATTGATTCAAACTGATTTTTTTCCAAAATTTTCAGCTCACCTTGATATTTCACATTTCTCYTCCAGTCTCTTTAAAAAGAACCTTTTTATTCTCTTTAAAGAGAATCATAGAAAATGGAACACCTTGTTTGACCCCAAACTATTTCTATTAGTTTTTAAACTTCCAACTAAAAAGGGGGTATTCAATAGCAGATATTTCTCCCAATAAATAAGCAAATTTTGTTCAGTTGAACCCCCAGATTTTGCCATGGACAAAGCCCTTCTGGGAAAGTTTTGGATCAGTCTTAACCTGCCTTTATTTTTTCCCCCCTCCTCCTGTCATACTGCAAACACCATCGCCCACATAATTTTTTAGGTAGGCTCAGCAGCAAGAGACCACAAGTCAAAAAAGCATAAGAATTGAGCAGTTCTTTCCCTTCTCCCCCAGTCACAGCARTCTCCTTCAAGACTGTTTGCATGTCAGTATATCCCATTCTGCCTCATCCTTGTCTATTTTGGGAAAAGAAGGCTTGGCCATCTAGAGCCAGCCAACTTATGCCATCCACTGGCATAGAAAAAACCCACATTGAAGAGTCAACAAAAGAATAAAAAAGCAGCAGGTGTGTGGGCCAACCCTGCAGGTGCTTCTTCTGCAATTGAGTCTTGGCTTGGGGCAGCAAGCCTTAGTGGCTTTTAATTTCCTCTGTCCCCAGGCATCCTGGATAATACCACACAGAGTACTGATTCAACTCCTGACCTGGCAGACAGTGCTGGGTGTCCCACCACGCTCCATTGAGTATTGTAAGCTCTGCACAAGCCCACTCAGACACTTTGCTAGTTTGGTGAGACATTTTAACAACACTGAACACACTTTTTCTGACAAATTCTCAATGAGAGAAGGAATCTACTGCTAGTGCCACTGGATTAAAGACCCCCACCAAACAAGTTTTAAATATATATATTTTTTTAATTGGACTGGAGTGCTGACCTCAAATCAGATCTGAAAGGAGAAGTAAGAAGTCAGTTGGCTCTGGAGGTTTGTAGGGGGGTCACAGGTGCCTTTAGCAACTGATTCTGCTAGTTAATAGCTTGGTTGGAGATGGGAATAAATTAAAGTTGATACCAATAAGCTGAAGTTTTAATCCAGGTTGCTTTAAAAGAAAAGAGCTAACATCATAGGAAAATCAGAACTGGGACAGGAGATTGGAAAGTGATCCAGGATCACTACCTCAGTCTCTTGCTATCAAACCTCCGCTTCTTACAATTGTTAAGAATTTATGCTTTACAAGCCCCTTCCTGTCCTTTGGCAGGGCTTTCTTGCCCTCCTTACTCCTATTAGGAAGCAACTTCAAAACCTCTGAGAGTTAGAAACTTTCTCCTAATTAGCAACTGAAGATTTTTCATGGCTCAACAACATTTTCCTTTAGCTTTAGYAGCAACTCTCCTTGTCTGTTAGGAACAACTGCACTGAGAGGGTCCAGACCTGAAAGAGAGCAAATTATTTGTCCCAGCTTTGAGGGGAGACCTGTCAACTAACTGCTTGATCATGACCATACTGTTTTAGGTGATGCCTGTCAAACAGTTGTTACCCTGAATAATATGCTGAACCATTACTTGATCTCAATTTCCCAGAGCAGCACCTTCTAATGGAGTTGCCCCAATTAAAAAATAAAAACACACATCAGAAAGATTGCAGGGTGCATATCAATTGTCTCAGAGGTCCTTCTACTGTTCAGAAGGACAGTATGATTTAATATTAAGGTAGAGAGGGATTTGCTAGTGTCCTGGGCTCACTGCTCAAGCAACCTGCAAGCTAGATTAGCCCAACCTGCCAGTCCTATTGCTAGCCTCCGTTGCCTCCCACCTCAGCTTTACTCTGCCAAGGCTGCACTTAGGTGCACATTTCTAAAGGTATCAAAGAGATAAACCAAGTCAAGAGTTTGCCTGTAGCTCCCAGGAGCTGCTTTGAGAATTGCAGAGTTAGGGTAGTCTTTTAGAACTCTCAAGTTCAGCACTTCACACACAAAAACACCCACACCCAAGAAAATCTTTGCAAGTATCCAAGAGCCATTGAATTGCAAAGTACTGAAGTATCTGGCTTCTACTGGAAATCTTACCCTAATGTTTATTCAAGCTATGGCTTGAGCACCCACAGCTCCCTCCAAATGAAGACAAGAGGAACACTCAGCATCTCTGAATATCTACAATCTTTTAACTGACATTTTCTGAAGAGGAAAAGCTTTTGGGTTGACTGCCTAGGATAGAACAGTCCCTCACCCCATGGCCAGCTCCTGCAAGGGCCTTGGCAGTGGGCCCAGAGGCCTGTCAACAAGCTTCAAGCTTGACTTGATAGGACTGAGACAGTGAAGGAAGTGGAAACTCCCATGACACTGTTCATGTTTTGGTCTTGTTGATGAAACTACTGGTCATTAATGCCAGAAGCAGAGATTTTTACAATGTGAGCTTCAAAATTCACATCAACAGGCAAAGTAGCATCTTTCACATATCTCCTTAAAACTCATCCGTGCCACAAAGTCCACATTTCACACCCATCTGGCACCAGGTTAGTTCATTGCAAGGTGCGACTTCCTCTTCCAACACTCCCATTTGCATTTTGTCCACTTGTTGCATCCTGTCCAACTCCTGTTCAGGTGTTCTTCAGGGAAGAGATGGCTTGTTTTTGTTACTTGCCTGTACTGCACCCAATGTAATAAGCCCAGAATCTTTATGTGATCTCCTACCTGATACTCAAATTTAAGCTTGGTCTACAAGGAAGATTCTTCCTTCCCCCCCTTGATGACCAAGTGGAAAACATAAGATTCTAGCAAAACAAAGAAATGGGAAAGTTTCCCTCAGGGTTTTCCAAAACATTTAATTTGTCTACAAGCAAGATTTTTGGTTTAGAGTTATTTAACTTTGCCCTCCTACTTTCCACACTTAAAACAAATTCTTCTGCCTATAGAAAATATCCTTTTGAAACAAAAGTCAGTGTTCTATCTACAAACTACTGGAAAATGTTCTGATGTCAAGAATTCCTAACCTTCTCTTGACCAAAACTATAAATCATACTTGACATGAATTGGCAAATAGATTGGGCCTTACCAGAATAAGTTCAGGCAAATTTACTGCTTATCCAAAAATTTTGCCCCATTCTTAGCTCAACGCAAACAACAACTATGACTTCAGGTCATTTGTGACCTTGGCCTGATCTGAAACAGCAAACAAGAGCCTAATGCTTCCAGATTCTAACTTCTAATCCCCCAAACATCCAATACCTCATTTTGTTTGCTCAGTATTTGGAAAAAAAATTTTTCTTTTCAAACAAATCCTTTCTGCCTTGGGACAAGCTGACATTGTGTGTGTCCTTGAGTGTGTTAAAAAGCAATGCAGAATGTTCCTTTCTCATTACATGGCTTGGCTTATCAGCCCAGTAAAGGTTGGGTTTCAGGTGTGGCTCTGTGCCAGATGTGACAGGCCACTCACCATGCACTGAACACAGAGGCTGGTATGGAGTATATATAGGCTTACAGACTTTATCACAGACTCCAGGAAACTGCTCTCTCACCTGCTGATCCTCACAGACAAGCAAAGAGCCTCTAGCCCCAGAAGATGGTTCAGGAGGAATTAAATTATATTTAAACAGGTTGATTGAGAGATGTTATGCAATTTTCCCACTGTAAAACTGGAACAGGTTCTCAGCTGTCATACTTCAGCTTCACTGCTCTGCAGCCAGAACCCATAGAGGAGATGGGCTGATAAAACTTGGGCTAGCTGTTTGCTTTTTCTAATGTATTGTCAAGAGCATTAATGCAGAGAATTTACCTCCTAAGTGAACTGGAAATTATTTATAAGAGACAGACCAATCAAGGAGATCATTTGTAGACAGACTGTTGAGTTGACGTCCTAAATAATGCCCCAGCAGAGGCAAGCTGCCTGGGTTACCCATGAAAACTCAGGCACCTTGAATCCAATGAAGTGTTCTCTGTTACTGCATGCTAGTAACAAAACAAACTGATATCTTAGCTTCCACCTACTGATTTGGAAACTGCCTATTGCATTTACATATATAAATGAAAACAGTTCACATGTAGAGTATTTTAGATTTATCTCATAGTGAAAATTGGCTCAGTATGTTGTCTGGATGTTCTGCAACAAAAGCCCCAAGACCTTCTACCACACATTCTTGCACCACTTTTCATTCACCTCAGACTTCAGTTACTCAGATCACTACTAGGATCATTCAGGACATTCATCCTGGGCATAATTTGTAACAAATGGACTACATCTCTCCTTTTGCCAATAAATCATTAGAAACCACACCATAGTATTCTTCAGATTCCCAAACAGCAATGCACCCTTGGCTGGATCAAGTAGCCAGAGCATCTTTTGGCCTGTAATGGGAGGGAAAGCAGTATCATTGGCCAAGGGGCTATTTCTCTTCCCCAACAGACCCACTCTCAGACAGGGATGGAGATGGTAGGACAGAGGTAGCTCCTCAGGGGGTGTTGGGCACATAAGCAGATTGTAAACTTTGAGGGTGGTGCAGCCAGAGTTAGTGTATCTGAATTCCTAGTAACCCATGCACTCTTTTGAGCTAGGTGCCTCTGTACCTTGGAGAGGTTGTAAACATTTTCAGGCACTGGGTAATCTCCAGAGAGGTAGTTTTGGATGGTTAATTATGCCCTGCAGCTCTTCCTTGCTTGCAGACTGAAGTCTCCTCTCCTGATTTATCACCTGGACAGAGCTTTTACAGGGGAGGAAGTTTCAGGAGCCTGGTGCTTCTGGTGAGATCTCGGGAGACATGCCAGTTCAGCAAGATGTTCAGGATTTGACAATGTTTTCACATGAGGAGGTACTGAACGGTTACCTAGTGCCTTCCCATACCTCAGGGCAGGTTCAGCATTTCTGAAGCTCTTCCTAAAGTCAAAATGATCCCTGAAGCATTCAGCAAATATAAGAGCACAAGTCACTTTTTATACATTAAGTGCTGATGTGGCTGTCTCAATCATAGTAGCACAGCATCTTGCAGCCTCAGAGGTGTTTACCATCACAATAATCCCACGAGTTAGGGCAGTGTTGCTATTTCCATTGTACCACTAGGGAATTGAGTCACAGAACAGTGATGTAAATTGCCTGAGGCAAAAGAGGAAGTCTGTGGCAGAACAGGCAACTGAGCAAGAGTCCCTCAAATCCCTGACAACCACCCCAGGGACTGGGCTATCCTTCCGGYCAGTCACATTCATGAAAACATCTGGCAGGACTTTAGGTAGAAAGACTCTTCACTTGCTTGAGCATGCATGGAAGTACCAGCCCTACCTATTTGGATGAATCTGTTGCAGCAGGATGCAATGCCATTGCATCACAGCGTAATCACCTTCTGCACAACCCGCAGGAGAGAACGGGATTGCCTGGCAAGCCACAGGCAGCCTAGGAGCTCCCAGCACAAGCAGCATCATGTAGCACCTGATCCAAAACCCGATGGGGCTGACAGCAGCCACTGTCTCCAGCACACTTCGAATAGACTTGTTCAAGTGATCACTCAACACCTAAGGTATTCACAAGAGATTTGCATGTGTCAAAGTCCAGCTGGTCAGGAATAACAATTAGATCTTAACAGTGGCTGCACAGACTCTGGACCAAGCAAACCCTGGCTTCAGAAGTATAAATTGTAGCACAATGCTTTCCCTTCCCAAATGAAGCATACCTTTAAAACTCAATTACAGTGTAAGGCCCAATTAAAGGTGCAGAACTCACTTGACAACTGAACTTACTAGCAATGCTCCTCCAGACTGAAATGCCCCCATCCATTCAAAAAGCTGTCAAGAGATGACAACGCTCCAGCTCTGTCTAACTCTCCACCTGGAGGCTTTCTTTCCTCAGTGCTGTGGCCTCAGAGTTCCCTCAGAGAAAACAGGATAATGGAGAACATGGGATGAAAGTACTGTTGAAACTGATGGAAGACATTTAGCACACTTCAGCTCAGCTCTCCAGGAGCAGGGCACTAACCACTAGGCAACAGGGTGGGCTATGATAGCTTTTACTTTTTATTTTACAAAGATAAAAAACCCTGCCTGGAGTTTGCACAGCTGGAATGTGAATGGAGTCACTGCACAAGAACCACCCACCACTAGCAGCAGAGAGATAAAACTTGCTAGAATTTGATTGCACTCATTATTAAAGCTTATCTTTAACCATCTCTGTCTATTGATTTCTAGCCAACTATTAACTAGCAATGACCTTAGTGGCTTGAAAATAACTGGGGAAGTCAAGTAAACAAAGGGGGAACCCAGCTGCATACAAAGAATCAAGATATTTACAGAGACCCTCTTTGCTTCTGCTCATTGCAATAAACTTGAGCTGAGTATTTTTCCATTTAAATACCTAAGCCAATGATCCAAGAAGCTGAGGGTGTGGACATGCAACTGGGTAGAAAGAAGAGCAGAAGAAAGAAATAAGAGTTAATTGTAATTGTTTCTAGAATCTTGAATTAAAGTAGTTTGCCTCAAAGTGAGAAGATAAAGCCTCAGGCTTTGAATGCTAGCTCCACTGGCTATACATCTGCACATGTGTTAAGCAGAATACATGGGTCAGTTTGACTCTTCTRGGACGCACCGTTATATTGTATCTACTGCCAAATAAGGCCACTTTGTGTCATTTAAAAATCTGATGAAAATGGGCAATAGAAACTTTTCTAGAAAGAGAAGCCAAGTATTTAGTAATTTAACACCTGTATTTTAATCACCCCCACCCAAGCTATTCCAGGCCTCATCATTCCGTTTTTCATGACTAAARATTTACATCCTATGCCCCTTCACTCCTCCAGCACATCTCCCCTTGCTTCCCCCACATTTTCCCTTCCTACAGGGCTCTAAGATCCCCTCTACTGTCACTATGACCTGCCCATTTCCCATCCCATACCTCCAGTACCTATGACATCCTTCCCAATATACTCAGCTCCTTCCTATGTCCTGTAACTACCAACTGGGCAAGAAGCAGCATTTGCTGTGACTTGCTTCAGGCTGTGTGCACACCAACAAGACAGCCATCCAGCTGGCCAAACAGCACATACAACTTCTCAGAACTCCAGCAGTCTTTTTGTATGCAGGGCTCGCTATTTTCCAGTTGTTGGTTTTCAAGAAGCTTTCAGGAACAATTATTTGAGACTTCTGCTCCCCTGTTTAGATTTGTTGAAACTGGTCAATGGGTTCTATAATTTCCTAAGGTGTACAATTAAAAGAGACTACCAGTGTTACTACTATAGCAATGAGTTGACATTCTTCTACACCACCTTCTGCACTGCCTCATTTTTGGCCCCTTGCCTGAAATTATGATCAGGGAAGTAATTCTTAAGAATTTGTCCACTCTCTCAAAATCCTGGAAGAGTATTGTCAGCACATAAGCCTGTCAATTTAAATTCCATCCTGGACCTCCCAGCCATTCTGTATGCAAGAAGAAAGTTCAACATGTCCAAAATTGGCCCAATTTATGGTGGCTATACAGATCAATTGAAGAGTGGGTAATTCCAGAAAAATATGGGAGCCATTGGTTTTTGAAGGTCAAATGCAGGTCTGTTTCTCCTTAAAGAGGAACAGAGTCAGGGGGATTCACATACCCAAGTTCAAACAGGGCATAGTCAGCTATAATGGAGCAAGAAGAGCCAAAAACTCGTTAGTCATAATCCCACACTACAGAAGAAGCTCTTGCAAAATTCTGGTGCTTCCAGTTTGTGGGGAAATCCTTCAGAAGAGCCTTGTGTGCTTTTTCATCCTTACCATAGGCAATCCAGAACTGCAGAGGCAGGGGCAGCATAAGTGGAAAAAGTCATTTGAGGTCAGAAGAGGAAGCTATCCAAATTCTTCTGAATTTCAAAGGTCTAGACCCAAGTAGAAGTCTGAATATTTTGGCAATTCAGCCGTCCACACAGATGATGATTCTTGGACTGACACTCAAATGACTCTGCAACCATCCARCCTCCTTGAAAGCCTTCTGAACCTGTTGACCCATTTTAGTCTCATTAGGAGGAGTGGTAGGAGTCTCAGCAACAAGAGGCTCCCATGGGTTTGTGAGAATTAACATGAGAGCAGAGACAGAGACCCAGATGAGTTCCCCGCTGTGGAAAGGCAGGTGGTACTCAACCCTTGGGAAACAGCTGCCTGGCCGAGCAGCAAACATGCGTCACAGTTGGCCAGTTAGTACAGGCACAGCTCTGTACTAGCCACAGCATTATCTTCTGTGTGCAGAGTCACAGGAAGAGCGGCAAGAAAAGAGCTGGAGTTATTATGCTAGAAACAGAAGTGGGATAAAAAGGCCAAAGGACAAAAATCCACAGGAGGCTTCAGTAACTCTGGTGTTCAGGAAACAAGGCTCTTTCCCATCCCTTCATCTTCTTCCTGTGAAGAGTGAAATTACCCACCCCAAAGGCAGGAAGACACATACACCTCCCTTACAGAAGCAGCATGGCGTTATAATAGCAGGGCTATTTTTTCCCCAGGAAAAAGGATGAAATCAGCTATTTACACTGGACAAATTACAAGCTCTGGAAAGCACATGAGGAACACAAAGAGAACAGTTATATCACAAATAAATATATGGCAGGGGAAAAAAAACTTATTGATTAGCTTTGTAAACCTGGTTGCCCAATCAATAGCAATTTCTGGAAATACCTGGTACTTATTTGGTGCAGGTTGTACAGCTAGGATAAGTAATAAGAGTACTTAAGGAGCATGTCTCCTGACACCATTGCCAAGTCCCCTTACAACACAAAAACAGAATATGGTACAACAATTGCACAAGCCATCACTAATTCAGTACACCTTCAAAAAAAGAGAAAAGAACAGAACAAGTGCAAACCTGACACAGCTATGCTATCAAAATAAGCGTCTGGATCCCAAAGGCATCCACACAATGTTTCTACCGTTTTTGCTGCAGACAACTGTCACTGGTCCCAGGGCTGTATTAAATTCACCCGTTTACTGCACCAGATCGGGAAGAGCCATGTGGCCTCATAGGAGCCACACTCTGGAAATATCCACATCTGCCTGCATGACTGCAGCTGTGGGGAATGCCCACAATTGCGCTAAAGGCCTCAAACCCTGATCATGCAGGGAACACATTTCCAGTCATGAGGGGAGAGAAAAAGGGGCAAAACGGGTTGCCAGAACAGCATACCTGGCACCAAGCCCTTCCAAAGCAGCACCAGCCTCCCTCCTCCACTCTGGTCCTGATTCAGTCATGTTGCCCTCTCCCCGTGCCAAGTGCCCCATGGGTACCCAGCCACACAGCTGCAGGGCAAGGTCCCAAGTCAGGCCCAGAGAGGCCAGGGCACGTGCTGCCAGCCCAGCAGAGACACAGAGAGCAGGCATCGCACCAGTGTGGCTGCAGGGAGAGCCCTCCCCTAGCCCTGGCCCAGGCTACTGGGCACACTACAGCTCTGCACAAAAAGTAGCACCTGATGGAAAGGAGGGAAAATCCAGTTCAGCTCCCCTGGGACTTCTCTGCTTCCCTTCTTCACAGATAGGAAGTTTGCTCACATTGTAACATGAGATCATAGCACAGGAAAGACTGAGGAACCAGACGCTCATTTAAGCTGCAGCTTTTTTTACTGCAGCTGCCAAGGATAATGATGTTTGCATGAAATGTGTTTATACATATCACTCACAGCCCTCCAGTGAGGTGGCCTTTGCAAGAGCGACTGGCCAGCTCATTATAACAAAGACTTTCTCCCACCCGACTTACCTTAATTGGCAGCATCACTCTGAACAAGATGGGGCAGGCAGCTTTCCAGAATACCCCAGAGCACCCAAAGCTGCCCATGTAGCTTAGAGTTGGAGGATGTGGGAAAATAATCCCTGCCAGCTAATCCTTCATATAGTTTTTGGCTACTAGGGCATTTACATGTAGATTACTCCCAGCTGGGTGCTGAGGGGCACCACAGACGCTATTCTCACTAGGAATAACCCACAGATGTTTCACATGCTCACCAGGGCCCTACTGATTTTTCAGACTTGCCCCTTCCAGTAGCACAGCCTCCCTCATGAGGTCTCAGGATGCAGGTGACCAGGGCAAAAACTTAGGCCCAGTGCCCCATTGCCCAGCCAGCTGAAACCTCATCTTCCCTAGAGGAAAAAGCTAATTTACTTCATCGTTCAGAGAGGGACTTCCTCAGGACTGCCCTGGTTTGTAAATCATGGTGGGATGAAAGAAGTTTATCTGGAGTAGGAATGACTCATTTTTCTGCTCCTACAATGTTGGTATTACTCACCAGAAAACTCCCCACATATTCCAAGGGATTTCAGTGCTTTGTGTCTTTATTAACAGCTCATCTTGTTTGCTTCCCCATCACAGCATCCTCCTTGTAAGAACTTCCTGCATCCTTTGTCACCAGCTCACAACATCATCACGGAGGCCAAATGGCCTGTGGAGGCTGGTAAAGACATTAAGCAGTTAGTGATTGCTTTATCACCTACAGAAGACCACTTTAATCTCCATTGCTTAAGCCAGCATTCACTAGCACCATTAGACATTGAGATTGTGGGTTGCTTGGGTTTTATTTGTGACTCAAAGCAGCTTTCATTTACAATCTAGAGCTGAACACGCATTAGCAAAGGGTATATAAATGAAAGCTTTTAGGCCTAGTGCACCAATGGGATTTCTAGGCTTCCTTGAATTCCTCTGTCTCCTAGGAGGGGCTTCAAGCTTGCTGCTTTTGGGTAAGATCATGATATAGCCAGTATGAAAAATTAAAGTCATAGCCGAGTCACTTCAGCTGTCTGTGCCCCAGTTTCCCCAGCTATAAAATGTGTTTTCCTTCCATTGACATTGAGGCTAAACATTTTAAACTCCTAGGTCTAGAGATGCTACACAGAAAAGACTGTACCGAAGTAAGGGACACACCTTTGGGACCTGGAAAGAGGAAGAAGGGAATGTATTTAACTTAGGAGTGTTGTAGGCAATGTCTCCCTTTCACCCAGTCACCACTTTCCCTCCATCCTACAAAAAAGTTAAAACTGCTCCTCTTGTCTTTTGTTATATATAATTGACGTGCAAAGTGCTGACTCATAAGTCTGGGGTTACAGGAAAGGAAACTTTGTTTCTTGGTTAAAAAACTAATTTCACCRCATAGGCAGCTTCCACCACAGCTGGCTGGTGAGTCGTTGGCCGCACAGCGCGCCCTGCAGACACGGACAATCCGCAGTGGTGGGATCTCTCAGATGGTTTCATTATGTTTGTCATTCTGTGACGGGGGAACCCAAGCACTGCCCTGCCACGGGTTGGACAATCCCATTGAATGATGGARAGCTTTGCAGAGCTCTCTACCCTCAGTGTTAACCCGGAGGTAAGGCCACAAGAGTATGCAAGGTTGTGCTCTGCAGAGCATTGTCTGGATCCACACTGTTTTTTACCTGGTGCTCTACTCAAGTGAGAGCAGCTTGTGCTGGTACTGGAGGCATCCACACGCTATCTGCTCAGGAGGAGCACATTTGCCTCAACTCAGTAGGCCACATTGTGGCTTTCCACAATTGCTGTTGCATGAGAGTAACACTGAAGAGTCTACCCAGAGATCAGGACTGGAGGCTGGTGGGTACTGCAGCCTCTACTGCAAAGTGCTCCATGTCTCAAAGACTTTACCATATAAAGGGACAGAGGAAATACTATCCGTATGCCACAGGAGAAGAAAAAAAGCTGAGATCCTTAAATTTCTTTCAGCACCTGACCTGCACTGATTTCCGCAGCAGTCAGGCACTCGCACTCCTGCAATGAGCCACACGTTGGTGACTCACCCAGCGTCAGACAGAAAGTCTGCAGCACAGCGGAGAGGGAACTTCACTCTTCTGGCACTCACAGAGGCGCTTCTAGCACCCACAGTGCAGAGACACCTCCCCTCATTCTTTTCAAGCAGCATTATTTCACCCTGTCTGCCAGGCACAATGTGTTGTTGGAATTTGTTACATTTGTCTCTACTCTTTGATGGACATCCCTGTGACACGTTTGACTCATCTCCTTTATAACATTGTCATGATAAAATTCAACACCCCCTCCATTCTCCTCAGACTTTGCAGAGAAGGTGAATTTGGAAACTTCTTTCTCAGAGCAATTGATGTTAGCAGCTTCACCATTCCTGAGAAAATCGGTCACAGACTGTGCCTGCAAAAACCGTAGGAATTCTGTTGCTCTAGACATGCGTTGTATTTACTATGGTTGTGTAAGGTCCACATCAGGGAACCAGCCCTCTGTCCCAGAGAGCTTGTAATCTTAACAACAATCCATACACTAAATGTTTAGTATATAAATATTTAGCCAAGAACCATCCAGGTCACATAAAAGCAAGATCAATGGAGAAACAAGCTTTTTCAGGAGGTTGGGTTTAACCACACTATGGCAACTCACAGGGCTTCCTTGTTGTAGAACAAAGTAAAAGCTCATAAGGAGAGAAGAAAATAAATCCTGAGATGTAAACCTCTCCCATGGAAACCCTTGCTATGTAAAGTCTCCACTAGAAAAAGGAGAAGAGTAGAAGACTTCCAGAAGTTGAGCAGAGTCTTCCTATGAAGGACTGGCTGACCTAGGTGCTGTGGCTATAGACAGACACCTGAGAGGTGGGTTAGAAGAGGAGTTATGCTGGTTTGAAATGCATATGTCATGACAGATTAGTTCCTTAAGGGTRTGTCAACAGATGCAGCTGCTTGTGTATATGTGCATATATAASAGAAAAAGAGATGACAGGATATTACAGGCAACATCGGAAGAAAAGTCCAAATCTTACTCTTTTATCAGGAGTTTTCCTTGAGTTCTTGATACTAATGGGAGTGAAAAGAAAGTGTTTCTCTTTACTCCTGAGGAATGATCTCCTATTTAAATAATAACCAACTCTAAAGCGAACTGCGATGTTCCTATGCAGAACCTACACAATAGCAAGCTTTCTTTTTTTTTCTTTCTTTTTTTTGCAAGTAAGGTTCAAATCACTAGAAAGTGCTTATGGTGCTTCCCTTTACTGCACTGGCTACACATTGTAAGGCACTGGAAGAAAGACAAAGACTCTTACAGACATGAAAACAGGACAATGCAAGTTCACAAACCCACACCTACTTTAAGAACTCTTATGTGTCACTGAGAAGCCAGCGTCCAAAGCCTGTAAGATCACATTGTGGCTGTGCTTGAATTCCTGCTGTTCCTCCATACCATCTCAGTGCGGTTCTCCACAGCTGCTTCAGAGGGTGGTGGGAGGTGAGCAGGGGATCCAGCAACCAGCTCTTCTCTGTGCTGGCAGGACAGTTTCCCTTTTTGACTGACTGTCTCTTGAAAAGATTTGCTTGGAAACACAGCAGAACCAATGACTGTGAGAAGCAGAGGGAAAGAGGGACATATGATTGCACCAAAAAAAATTTTTTTTTGAAAAGAAGAGTTTCATTTCTTCTTGGTCAGGCTTTGTTAATTGAGATGCTTGGACAAACTGTGGGCACAAGCTGTGGGTTTGGCAGTGACATGGGGGACTGGCCGAGCAGGGTACAGGTCCCTGGGGAACAGCCAAAACCACAGACATTTTTATGCTTTTCAGTTATGCCAAGGACAGGCTGCGACTCTGCTCTTCAGCCTCTGACCGGGGGCTTTTGGGTGTGAGATCCAGCCAGACTCACTTGGGGAGATGTTCTTAATGCAAGTGAAGACTGCATCCCCTTTGGAGACCTCCACTTCCTCAGCCACATCCCTAGAAACAACATCCTCCTGCCTGGCTCTCTGCAAGTAGGACTAGTCTCTCTGCAAAATCTTGGGTGCCAGCACAGAGCAGACTTCTCRTGGGAGGCCTTGGGACATCACCTGAGATCCCTCACCTCTGCCGCATTCCCATAACACCTCCAACATGTGGGGAGGTGAGATACCTGGCTGGAGAGTCCTCTCCCTCCATGTTTTGATTTCATGCTCTTCATGTTCTTCATTTAGAAATCCCCCCATTGCCTACCTTTCACCTCCCCCAAGCTTGTTGCAATACACCCATGTATGAGCACCTGTGTGTGTGTGTGTGTGTGTGTGTATAAACATTTATTTATTCTTATGTTTATAAATACACTTTATCTTTCAGATCACTTAGAACACGTGCACTCAGGTTGTCTGAACAGGATGGTCCACATAGAAGAAAGAGCTGAAGAGCAAGGATCTGCTTCTTTTGTTAACTTTTACAACCAGTGAGAACACTTTATATGGTTGAGTGCTCCGTGTATCTGTAGTGAATTTCTGTTTTGGAAACACAGTGGTGATCCAGTATTAAGACATCACTGTCTCAAATGCATTTCAGTAAAGCATAGATTTTTTTCCCCCTTTTCAGTCACAGCATGGCCAGACAGGGCAGCCTGTTATGTAACAACAGAGTCAGATGACTGGTACAACTCTTGCTTCAGCAGAGGAGAGATGATGCTAACTGGACATGTGAGCCGGCCTGCTTCTCAAGTTTGAAATGGGAGTGTTTCAAAAGAGAGCATATGTGAAATTTTTGGGAGTTTGATGCTGTTGGGTTTTTTTGCTGGAAAAAGCTTGTGGTTCATGGGCTTTTACTCTGTATTTCCTGTCTCATGATTTCATGTTGTTATTTCTTGTGTAAAATAAGATCGAATGAAAGACAATTCAAAACAAATTGTCTATTGCCGTATTCTCAATGACTGTTATGACATCCCATCCTCATTTTCTAATCCCTCCCCACCCCCTTTTTTGTGAAGCCTGAGCAAATGAGACTTGTCTTACAGAGATCCTGTTCTTTCAGTTCTTCACTGCACTTGGGATTACCTCGGTTTGTAACACGCTGTATTTTTCTTTTAGTCTGTGTTGTGCAAGATTTTTTGAATAGACCCTTCTGGTCAGCATCAGACACAGTGTCTCTTGGTAAGTTATAAATTGTTATGTACAATGGAGTAGAAAACGCATGGTTTAAAAAGTGCAAGGGCTGGGATCCAAAATCGTTTACATCTGTTCCCAATCTGAGCAACTTAGTCTCTGGGTTGGTGCCTCTCACAGACCACCTACAAAAAGGTCAGGAAATCCCTCCACAGTCTCTCACCCCATGGTAACTTGCAGAACACTAGTGAAAGGCAAGAACATTACTGCTATTAAAGTTTACCCAATAGCATTTCCAATATATCACATCAGCATGACCCTTGAGTTTGCTAAAGCCCTCTGCAKCGCAGGTGCTCTTCACGCTCTGAGACTCGAAAGTGAACAGGAGCTGTGAGGTGGATCCCAGCAATTCATTCCCCTTTGCTTCTCTTTCATTAATGCTGCTGGTCCCCATTCCAAGAGCTCCCGAAAGTGCACGGCACATCCGGGGACAGTGCAGTGCAATGCTGCTGGGGGTCATACACGGCAGTAACACACCACCTGCTCAATGCTACAGGCTTCACCTGGGACTCCCTGGGCTGGTGAGTGCCATAGATACGTCCACTTTAAAAAGCACCTGTCAATACTGGAGACATTTCTTGCTAGGCAGGACTGGCTGCATTCTGGACATTTTCAAAGAGAAGATGTCTTGTCGTAAGGTGTTTATATTGCTGTAGCACCAAGGATGCCACTTCTGGCCCAGGAGCTTTGTTATGTGAGACTCCATAACACAGTACAAAAGACTTTTTGCTCCAAGAGCTTACAGTAAGTATAATCAAAAGGGTAAGGGGTACAGAGAGAGGGGTTAGTCCAAGGAAACACATGTCACCGTGTCCTGGGAGAGTTCCCCTCTACGTGCATGGATACATCCTGGCCAGAATCGCCGGTGCTGTGTGCAAACACTCCATGTATGAGAAACGTGTCAAGCTACTGAACGTGTCTCTGGTTGCTATAATGGAATTATAATGACTGATAGCGTGCTGACTGCAGCCTTGAATCAACCTTGGAAATCTAACTTGGCAACTGCACAACACACAGAGGTCTCCCTTTGGTAAGTAAATACCATTTGAGCCCCACTGAGACTCCATCCAACTTGGCAAATCAGACCACATCCATTTCTTCCATATCACCAGAGCTGCATGGTCTAGCAAGTGCTTGGAAATGTCTGGGGTAGATTTGCATCTCGTAAATATGTGCATAGCCAGGTAGCTCTCTTAAGGAAAGAAATAGTTCTCTGGAAAAATGTCAAGACAACAAGACAGCATATTACAACCATGTAACAAGGGGGTGGTGAAACTGGAATTGCATTAGAGCTGAGCAACTCATGATTACCTTGTCCTGCACTTGTTTTCAAAGTTTAAACAATTTTTTCTCAAATGAAAAGATAGGTGATGATGAGCATTTTTACAAACAAAATATGAAAAAAGCTCAATGGTTTCAATCAACACCGTTTCATTTTGATAACTTTGAAATGTTTGGTGTTCAGCCACATAAAAAAAAATCTCATTAGCTTAAATTGTGAAATCAAAAGTCATTTTGAATGAAATGAATTTTTCATTTTGGAGATGACAAAGGGGCAATTTCCAATCTTTAACATACAATTCAAATTAAAAAATTTGCCCAGTGCAACCCCTTTCAGGGGAAAAGCTTTTTTTTTCATAAATTAGCATTTTGGGGTGACAATATGGTTCATCAAAAACCTTTGCACCTCAATAATCTACATCTAGGCTTCCCCTGATTGCACGGTGACTGTGCGTTGCTTAATTGTGTGTGACTAATACAATTTCATGTGCATTTCCGTGTGCTGGGGATTCATTGTTGCCACATACTACCATTGGGAAATTGCTAAGCGTGTGTCTATGAAACAATGACAGGGAGACAAGAGTACCTCCTCCAGAGAAAAGACCTAGGAGGAGGCGGATGACTGGGAGCAACAAATTATCAACACAGAACAGACAGAAAATTGTGCCCCAGTTTGTGGAGCACCAAGGCTTCCCAAAGAGCAGGACTCCCCAGGATGGTTTTTAGGGAGTTCTTCTTAGATGATGAGAACAATTAAACAGAAGCAGTCCTTGAGAAAGGAGGAAATTGAAGAGAAACCTCCTTCCCCATGGAGACATATACTGGGCTCAAAGAGCCGGGAGAATCGTGAGTTCCCAGTAGCATGAGGAAAGCAGCTTAAGAGCAGCCCCTTTCCCTAGGGGTGGAAAGCCAGAGGAAGGGTCCAAGGGAGCTCCAAGCAAGCTACTATCCTCAGCARGAACTGGCAACAAATGATTATAGTAACCCTTCATTCAAAGCTCATTTTATTCAGGTGCCAGAGTGCCTGGTATAGAGGGTGAATTTCTCTGTGCCCAGTGCTCAGACCTCCAAGTTGGAGGCCTTTCCAACCACTCTGTGCACRGCAATACCCAGGCTGCTGGAGAGGAGGGTGGACCAGAGACCAGGCACTTGTGGTACTGGCAAAGGTGCATAGAGATGTTTGGCCTGCTGGTCCCATGTCTCTATCTTCTGCTTTAAACCCCCCGCCCCCCATGTTGGTGGGGTGTTTCTTGGGACCAGGTGTGGAAAGGGGAATAGGCACTTAAGTTAGGGTGGAGCTCAGGGATGGGGCTAAGGCTCTCTAGGAAACACAAGGGAGTATCAGAAATGGGATCCAAACAGACAACATCCTGAAGAATAAACCAATGGTGATTGAGCCAGAAGGAGAAAGCAAGAGTGACTGGAAGAAAGCAAGAGTGACTGTGGTTTTCTGTCCTGGCAAGGAAAGGCCTGAYTTCTCCATCCTTGTACACGCATTTTACGAGAAACAATCACTATAAAGAAATACATCACTTTTGATCTGGGAAGGTCATCCAAGTGAGTTCCTTTAACTGGAAGGCTAAAGAGAGTCACTGTTTCACCAGGTGAGCTAGGGAGTCCCTTCCTCTCAACCCCAGAAAACCTATAGTTTTGCAGTGGGGATGTGTTTCTGGGTGGTGGGCACATCCTGAAAGCCAGGTCACTGAGTGAGAGGGAGCATGCAAACCTGAAAGGAGAGCAGGTTCTTCTGTGTGAGTGTTACACCTGCTCAGAATACAGCTTCCAGAGAGAGTTCCTCTGGGGATTAAGGCATTTCTCCATCCAGTTTTCTAGATGTTGAGGAGGCTTAGGCTGTGCTGCCAAATGCTACCAAGAGTTACTTGCCGTGTTTTGGTGCAGGGGCAGAAGCAGAAATGTGGGTGCCTCAAGAGCTGGAAATGGTCAAAACACTTCAGGCTGAGACATATCAAGGATTAAATGGCATCTGAGTAGGGTTCTTCCAGATTTGGGTTTTGGACTTTGTTGCTTCATTTTCACCTGAGTTACACCCCATCTGCCTGCACCCAGCTTCCTGGAAGGGAGGGATAAATGTAAGAATAAATCTAGTTAAGAGTGCAAGGCATTCAGATGCTGCAGAGAGGGGAGCCCTATAAATATCTGTAAGTGAAGGGATCCAAACAGCCATCTCCTGAAGGAAGTATCTGGTTTTTGCAATGTTTACATAAATAAACAAAAAATAAATGAAATCAGCAAAAGTCCTGAAAAGTCCACCATACACCAATACTGGAGGAGAGGGGCAGGAAAATCCTTTGATGAAAACTTCTGTGAGAACGACAGGCTTTCCCTGCCTGGTTGTGGTCCCAGCCCAAACTGGTTGCTTGTGCACTGGGATGCGGGATGTTGCCCTGCCCTGCTTCTTTCCCTCTGCTAGCTGCAGCACCTCGGGGAAGGACCCTCTTCCTCGTCTCCYTGCACAGTGCACTAGCCTCTCCCTACAGCTTGGAGGCCTGATGGGAATGCAAATAATACACAGAGCAATAGAGATGGCATTATTGTTATAATTACTGCTAAGGCTATCTGAATAAATAAATGAGATAAATAATAATACCTGTTCTGCAGGCAAGATGACAGGAAAAGGCCTTTTTAATCAAACAGGAGGGACCCATCCCTTTTCCTCTGCTATTAGTGTCTACTTTGTTGACTACAAACTTTGCATTGCCTGTCCCCATTCAATGTTTCCTCTTCTCTTTCTTCTCCTTCCTCATGTTTGGTTTATTTATTCCCTCCTCTCTACCCATCCCAAGCCCCCAAATGTAAACCACAGTTAAACCAATTGATTATCATCCCCTTAATCCCCAAAGCCTTTCCCTCACCATTTATTACTTTCTTATGGTGACATTCTCTGCGGCAAGGGCTCGCTTCTGAGCTGTCTACACTGTTCTCAGCACACAACATCCCCAACCCGGACAGTGCTCTTATTGTCTCAGGCGTCCCACAGGGGGATTTTAATATCAACCACAATGGGCCAGCTAATGAACTTGTTGCTAACAGCTAGGACAGGCTCTTGAGGCGTCTGTATGTGGAGGGAGTTCTTTTCAAGAGAGAGAGGATACACAATTTTGGATTGAATACAGTGCTCCARAAAGGAAGGTGACTCATTGAGCCTAATCATTAGGGTGTGTGATGATATTATCTAATGAGGAAATGCTTGATGATGCTTTTAGAGACTGTAGAGAGCATTGAACTGGCTGTAGAGGAAATCAAAATGTGAACGCTTTCGACATAAACAGTGTTCAAGAAATGGGATCTGAAATGTGTCTGTGGAGAAGAGCAGGGCAATTTCAACACCCTCATACTTGCATCAGGGTGTGTTACTGCTTCTGTTTAATCCTACTTGTTCATATATATCTCTCCTTAAGTAACCAGCTCTTTAGAATTCAGGACAAGGGAGCCTTGCCTGAAGAACAGATGTCATCTCACTTGTTTTCTGAAGTTTGGTTTTGTTGTTGTTATTTTTTTAAGTTGAAGTGCGGATGAGGTTTAGCTAAAGGAAACTGTCGGGTTGTTATAGGTCCCAAATCTAGGCTTAGTTAAGCAAGGGTTTTCTACAGAATCTCTAAGATAAACAGAAACATTTCAACCATTGTGTGTGTGTGTTTTTTTTAAGAAATACGATTGAAATTGTTTGCTTGGCTTCCCCTAAAGGATCTGCAGCTTTATGTTACCTCATGAAAACCAGAGAGTGAAACTTAGAAACACTGAATGGTAGTCCCCATTCTCTTTTTTTCGAAGTTGTGACAGATGAATGAACTAGCTGCCTGACTTGCATTTCTCCCTCCCATCACTACTTGTCCCTAGCATCTTTGATACAGACAGACATTCTTCAGCAAGGGACTGAGAGCAGTGAGTATCATTACACCCCGGGAAGGTCAGTAGAAGGAGAAAGCTCCCAAGATCTCAGGAGAAAAGCCTGTTTTGTTTTGKTTTTTTTGTCAGGTGGGAATTTGGCCCTGATTATCTTATTTGCCTTTAAGCCCCCAGAATCTGATCCACTAATGTACTCATCAGGAAAGGAATACTGCAGGATGAATAAAAACTACTACAAATTAAAACTAGCCTCATTCCTTAAAATAGCAAGAGAGGTCAACCCTTCCAAAAACTACAACAGCATCAAATTAGGCTTTCTTTGCACACAATTTTTCTGTCTTATTTAAAATGCATTACGGTTAGAATGGTTTAAGCCTGTTCTTCACATACTCAAATTAAACTGAATTGACAGAGCGCATACAGCCTTTTTCAGCTCTTTGAGTAAATGGCTTTAAACTAGTGTACCTAAAAGTAGACTTGAACACTCTTCACAAGCCTGGAGTTCAACTACTGCAACTTGGGGTGTGCATAAGACTTTAGCTCTGTTTTAAATAAGGGAAAATGAAATGAGAACAGAATCACGATCAAATGAAGGCTAAACTCTTGTGTGAGTAATGTGGCAGCTGTATCTCTGATGAAAATGTCTACAGAAATATCAGGAAACCCTGGTGCAGGTGTTTGGGAATCCAGACATTATTACAGCAACAATTCTTTCTTTTTTTTTAACTTTCTCCTGCTCTAACTAAATACATCTCTGGGCTTGAAAGCACTGTGTGGGCTAAGGCCAGGCAGGTCTTACGGCTGCAGCTGTGTGTATGTGTGTGTATGTGTGTGCATTCCTTCTCACTCTCGTAAATGTGCAGCAAAAGTGTGAAAAAGAGCAGCTGGCACATCTGAGAAAGAAAATTGCAGTGGAAACATAGCAGAGTTTTTTAGAGCTTGGTTACTGTGACATAAATCATTAGAGTTCCCATCTTCTTAGGAGAGCCTTGAAGTTCAAGCAAAACAGAATCTGGCCTCCCCATCTTCCCTGGTCCCAAGACCAGCAATATAATGTGGTGTTTAGAAGACACAGGCTGTGGTGTTTCTCTTCCAGTTGATAGATTCTGCCCATTCCTCAGACAAATTTCGTTGTTAGTCTGTGAAGAGACACAGGAAGTGATCAGGATAGCATTTCTGAGGAAGAGGTAGCTATGAAACAGGGCATCTGGCCCTTGCTTCCACAGTGTCTTTATACAACTGAAAGAAGCCACTTGGCATGGCCATCAGGAAGGAACAGTATGTGCTGCAGAGATGGCTAGCTGAAAGTTTATCACCACTGAAGAGCAAATTTGAACCCTCTCTGTAAAACCTCTCTCTCACGAATGCAGCTGAGCTTCTAACTTGGACTGCCTGGGCTGGGAGAGCATATAAGGAAAAGCTGGAGAGAGCTCAGCTCTTCAGCTGCCGACATGACCACATCTCATGTGGTCTGCTCAACTGGAAGACTGGCTCAACTCAGGTGCCGTGCAATCTTCCAGTGCTTCAATGTCAAATATTTGTAGCCAGGAAGGAGAGATGAGCTCTTCCAACATTCACCAGGGAAAATTCACCAAGCAGCTCAGCTCGGAGCAGTGTTAGAAACCCCTGGGATGCAGCAATGAGATTGTGGTCACAAAAGTTTAATCTCTCTTTGTAACACAGGAGGGCTGGTTGCTTTGCCTGGTCTGACTCAAGGAACTTGAACATAGCCATTTTCAGATACTTCTGCCAGAAAGACAGCATCAAACATCTCAGACCATCCCTTCTTCTTCTCTTCTCCTGACCTATCACAACCAAGTCATAATATACCCTCACAAAGCCACTGGCAGACTGAGGGAAGGTGGAGACAGCAGGGAGGCAGAGAGCCCTTTTCCACCCCACTGTCCTAGAGATGGTGTTTCAGGCAAGCATGATTTAGTGCTGCATGTCCAAGCACAAGAGATGGTTTATCTCCTCAGGGATATACTCCTGCTTTGCTGTGGGTACATAGTCCAGTCTGCTGTGTGTAACAAACTTTGGGTCCAATGAGCCATATTTTTAGATGCATACCCACTTGGTGTGCACAACATTGACCAAACCATTGCTGCCCCTGTGTTCCAGGTTATCTAGGGGACTTTGTGATCTTGCTAGGTTGCTCTGCTGAAAGATGCTACATCTAAGGGACCAGCAATATAGGATYGCTCCTCCCTGACTAGGAAAGAACAGCAGGTGACTGTATATTAATAATATATTTAGTATTCTCCCTTTCTGAGAATGTGATTCAATGTTATTGTAGAGAAAATAGCACTTAACAAACCTGATTTAATTCTTTGAGGAGATTACAAAGTTGTCTGATAAAGGTAACTACGCAGATGTGCTATACTTAGATTTTTATGAGGGAATTGAGCTAAAACCGTGACATGCTGGTTAAAAAATAGCACAGAATGGTATAAAACAGAGGATATGTGAGACAGATTGAGAACTGGATAACTGACAGAACTCAAAATGTTGTTGTCAATGAAGGCTCATCACTGAACAACAAATTCCGACCAGGTTTGGGAGTGAGGCTGGCTTTATCTTCGGCTTTTTACCAGCAATCTAGAAGATAAAGCAAAATTGCCACTGCTAAGGCACATGGACGACAGCTTTGGTGGAATGGAGCTTGATGGAGCTACAAGATCTGGACCACTGGGTAAGCAGAGCTCATCCGATGTGCGTTCGCATGCYCAGCGCACAGTGCCCCGTGATGCGTCGAGGAACAGGGATTGCAGGTCATCCCTTTCAGCTGGATGGTCTCGTGTAGCAGAGCCTCTGACCAAGGTCTGGGGTGGGTGAGCGGTTCAGCACAAGCACCCAGYGCTGCCTGCTGACAAATGGGGGCAAGTGCTGTTTGGGAATGAACTCACCGGGAAGGTACTAAGTAGCAACAGGGAGGTTAATTTGCCTCCATAAAAAGCACTGATGAGACTAAAGTGGATAAGATAACACATCCAGGCCTGGGGCTCACACTTTAATATTCAAAAGGTGGTTAAAGTGAGGGCAGGAAAGAGCCACAGAAATGAATTAAGGAGTAGAGAAAATGCCTTAGAGCGAGATACTGAAATTGTTCGATCTGTTTCATGCACCCAAAGGGGGAAGGAGGGGAAAATTGAAGGGTGACTTAAGTTCAGCACATAAGTAATTTCATCGGAGAGAAAATAGTGAGTAGGACAGGGCTTTTTAATGTAGTAGAGAATGGCATAAACATGAACCGCCACTGGCTAGAAGCTGAAACCAGACAAATTCAAATTAGCTTTAAGGCGCACGTGTTTAACAAAGAGGTGATTAACCACTGGAACAAACGACCAAAGGGAGGGGCAGCTTCTCCTTCTCTTGATGTCTTCAGATCATGACTAGACACCTTTCTAGAAGAGATGCTTTAGGCAAGCGCAAGTCGCTGAGCACTGGGTAAGGGGCAGTGAGGTAAAAACAATTGGTCTGCGCTCTACAGGTCAGATTACATAGTCTAATGATTCCCTCTTGTCTTAACCCTCTGCATCTCTGATACCAATCCACTCTGCATGTAAAAATGTCTCATTCATCTGCACAGTGCACTATGTCACCCTAGCTAGCAGCCTGGGAACATACTACGTGGTTAGTGAACGTATATAGGAAGCCCACAGCAGAGCTTGGTGTAGAATAACTCCTGACTCCCACCTGAATCTCTTGACTTCAGACGCTATCTGCCCCGTAAGAACCACAAGATTGTATCTAGGTCATGCAAACTTTCCCCCAGAAACAGCCTCTGGGTATAACAACAGTGTGGCAGATACAGAATAAGATCATGCATTAGTATATGTACATGTAAAGGTTATGCCTCCGAGGCATCGGCTTGGGCTGGGAAAGGAAGGTTTGCTCCTCTCCCAGCACGAACAGCAGTAGTTTGATAGACTGACCCTAGAGTTTGGGACCTGACCCTCTTTCTGCACCATTTAGAGAGATCATCCTTTATGGCATTGTACACAGTGGTCCAAAACAAAAAAAGGCAGAGAACATGCTGTATTTTCATGCACGAGCAGGGTTGGGGAGGGTAACGGGGTAGAAGGGGCTTTACGTTAGAGTTCCCCTTGAGTTACCCACACGTGCATGCAGCCTGCATTACTGCTGAATCACTTTTTTTTTTTTTTTAACCCACCACATTCTACATGTGAAAATATAGCACTTCCATGGTCTATAACGGGCCAAGGCCCCACAGACACATGCAAAGAAGGGGGAAGTTGTTCATGTAGCCATGAAGAATGTTTTACCTCCTATATCCTGTTCAGTTAAATGGAACTGAGTGGGTACCAAAGTTAAATATATGTATATAATTTATATAACAATGTCTATACATTTTTATATCTAAATCTACTCCATCTCTTCCCTCCAAGTGCCTCAGACTGCTGTGCCTCAGCAGGCAACCTGAGCTCTGGCAGTCTCTACCYGCCATCAGTACCCCTCAGAAGAAAAAACCCTCCAGACCATGGTGGGCAGGGTCCTCCTTTTTCAGGCCCTGTCTCCTCAGCCCTAACCAGCCCCACAGGCACAGCCTGTTGGTGTAGGCAGTGACTGCAGGGCTTTTTTGAACCCCTCGCTGACTGGCAAGAGGTGTGTGGGCCGGCACATGATCTGATCTGTGCATTGGCTCTGTCCCTAAGGAGCCATCAGTTTAGGGCTCTGGTGTCAATGTCTGCATTCGTGATGAGTAAGCTGTAACTCCCCAGCCYGCTTTGCCAAGCCCACAGGCACTTTGCTAGTCATGGGAGTTGAAGGGGCTCACCTCAGGAGAGAGGATGGGATTTTCAAAAGCCTCTCTGTCCTGCAACAGAGGCGTTCTGGTACTTATCACCCACGAATCCCCAATTGTGTATGGGATACCTGTTAACAGTCATGGTCTACTCAATTTAGGGGCTCCAATTTAGCTGAAAGGCAATGAAACAAGAGTTTCCAAGCCCATCAGGCTCTTCTGAAGACCCCAGTTGGCATGAAGACACAGCACAAGCTGCATGGGCTAACCATGTTTCCTCACTAGCGACTCTGCTGAAGGGTCCTTGACATACCAAGTGTCGAGTGTGTTGTGGTGGGACAGACCAGGTTCAGTGGGGTTAGCACAGAGTGGGTGTAGGTCCAACACTAATCAGAAATCCCTAAGTTCTGCCCGGTAAAAGATGGGAAAATCCTCAAGATGATGACTTTTGACAGAGACGGAGAAAAAGAGTTGCTGCTCGTACATAGCAGAGTATGGATTTCCACATGACTTTCTGCCAGCTTCCCAGACACCCTGTACCTGGGACCAGAGCACCTGGCGAGGGAGGAAGTTCTGCTCCGCAGAGGAATTTTCCTCCGATGCGGTCAGGCAGGATCTGGGCCCTTCATCCCACCTGTGTTTGTGCCAAGGGCCAGAGCACAGCACAGCGCAAGGCTGGTTTCTGGGACAGATTGTTCAGCCAGTCCCTAGTGCTTAATGCATGATCTCACCCAATGGCCTAGTTTTTCCAGTGATAGTGCTTTTCAGGAGCTTTGCAAAGCCTTTCATAGCAACTAAGGGGTGTCAAGACATGAATCCGTTCCCCTGTGGCAAACCCAAGGGCCACAAAAACATTTTATGCATGAGTAAGTGGCRATAGCTAATCTGACCTGCCTGGCAGCTCTGACAGAATAACACCAACAGTTCAGCACTTGAGCTCATTAGTCAAAACCTGACTTGCTAAGGTTGGGCAAACATCATCCTCATTTGACAGAACCACTGTTGTGGGGAGGCACAAGGCAGAAGAGCCATGGGCCCATAGGCTGAGGGAAGGGGAGGGGAGAGACAAGCCAAGGACCATGCCTGGAATCTTGCACGCTGCTGCCCCGGCAGAGGGAGAACGGGCATGTGGCATTTTCCGCTGGCATGCAAACAGCTGAGCATATCTGATATCTGGCACACAAGTGTTTGGCCTGCTATTTACCAGCTAGCAAACAGATAAAGATGCAGAGGGGGTTGCTCACAGCTTTCCCACAAAAGGGAAGAAGAAGAGAGAGAGAGAGCGAGAGAGAGAGCAAAAAAACAGAGAGCAGGAGCGGGAGTGAGAGTTGTCAGTGCCCGCAAGCACTTGTTAGAATAATAGCAATAATCACTGTCATCCGTAAGAGGCTCTTGCGCCAGGTTCTGCCTCTCCCCCTCCCCTCCCCTTGCCTTGCTGTCTGAGTCACTGGATCTGAGTCACACTCCTGTTCTATTCCTGTACCCTTCCCTTCAGCTGGGGATGTAGATTTGTTTTGGCTGGAACGATCTGGGCACAGGAGGGACCATCTGCTGCTAGTTCTTGCTTGCTTTGCTCTTGTTTCATTCCCAGAGAAGGGAAGTGAGTGCTGCCATTGCAATAATTCACAGAGAGCATGCTGGGAACATACACCCCTTACTGTACAGCCAAGGACCGTGATTTGTCATCTGAAGGCTTATTAGCCATGGCTGACCCTGAGCAGTTGTCTTCATGTGCTTAGCCAAGCAACTCTGACAAAATCACTTCCCCAGATACCAGCTCTTTCTGAGGAGGGTGTTTTTCCTTTGGTCAAACCCCAAACATTTTTATGGACAGCAGCAGTTCAGCAATTGGATCCAGGGTATTTAATATAAACATGCACATTGCTGTGATGAAGGAGAGGTACATGAAACAATCTGACAACACGCAGCGACTTGCTGTTAGTACAAATGGAGAAGTCTATGACGGCAGGAGAGCACCTGTCTGGTCTTTCCTTCAGTAGCAGCAGCCACAGTCAATGGGAGCACCATGTCTTTAGCTGCAACACTAGTAACCGGCAGTGGTGAGGAAATGCAAATGAACTAGTGCCTAATCCACTACCACTGGTGTCTTGGTGGATTCTTACATCCACATCCTGAGCAGGAAGATGGCAGAGCAACCGTGTATGAGAAGAATCCACCAAAGAGCTGAAAAGAAGGTGGATTGGAGGATGGGGTGAAGGGCAAATATCTGGGTGGAGAGMAAAGTCGGTCTTACTATATTGGGATGCCAGGGTCTTCAGGAGCGACCAGATGTTCTGGAGGCTCTGTGTCTGAGCCATTTCGCTGGGGGAACCTTTGAGGGATGCAGCATTCAGAGATCAGATGCCAAGCACTCTACAGAAGACAGGCTGCTCCTGCAAGTCCTGCCAGGGAATCCCAGAAACAGAGGCCCCACAGTGAAGAGTTACCTTAGGAAAGCTTAACCCCTAGACTATGCTGCTGTACCCAGAATTGGACAGCCCGGTTTATGGGAAAGACAACAGAAGGGGTTGTTTCATGCCTAAAATAGAGCATAAATGACCATTCGATAAGAAAGCCTGAATCCTGACCCCTCTGGAAAACCAAGCGAACAAAATCAGCCTCCTGCTTTTAATTTACAGGCCAGTAAAACTTGGAAACTCAACCTAAGCTCATACAGCCCTGGAGCATTCTGCAGGTGAGTGGTTCTGCAAGCCTTGAAGATGTATTCATCTCCAGTGATACCTCTCTCCATCTCATTCCTCACTATCCCTCTTGAATAATTTAGACTGGGTTTTCCAGAATCCCTGGATTTAAAAATGCTCTACATGGTTTATCCTGGGAGGGAGAGCGCTCCACCACCTGTGGATCAGGGAGACTTCAGTGACAGACAGACTGAAGATAACCACCACGCTAATGTCATTCCCCCTGAGAATCAGGATTGTCAGGCAAATTGATTCTCTGAAGCGTGATCTTAGCTCTAATTTCAGTGCAGTGGCAGCTCTTGTTGAGATAAGGATGCTCCAAAAGCAGGCTGATGATCAGGGCATTGCCATGCTCTGCTCAGAGTGGTTGGATGACAACAGATGCAAAATCACCATCTCCACAGGTATGTGGCTCATACTGGCATTTAAGGCACTGATAACCACTAGTGTATTTTATGCAGAGGGAAATCAAATTACCCAAAGGAGCTGACTAAAATGGTCTGGGCCAAATTCTCTATGGGTGGAGAGTGGCTGCATCATTCTTAATGGAGTACAATGATGTGATTTACACTCCCCACAAATGATGGCTAGACACTCGCATCACACTTCCACCCAGGTTAATTCTAATTTGCTCTGGGTTTGAGTCATCTGCCTAGCCAAAGACAAGATTCTTCATCTCTGAGTGGCTAAAATGGGCACCCGTTTGTTAAGGTTTGCCTTGCAGGTGTGCCCCAGTCAGGACTCCTGGCTCTGAATGCTGCTAGCACACCACCAAAGGACGGTCTCTGCCTCAAGGACCTTGCAGTGCATGCAAATGCTTCCACAGGTGCTTCCTGACTTTTCCAGAGGCTGGCACAGGTTACAGCAGAAAGGGCTGCAGCCTTGCAGGGGAAGTTCATAGGCAAGCCAGGTTAATCATCCAGCTCTTTCTGGGGTACAGGTTTATTAACTACAGCATCCTTATTCAATCCCAAATTATGCAAAACTATCCAGTCTCTGAACAGGTTCCTGTCCCACAGCACCACTGCCCGCTGCTCCCATTCCAGCTTCCAGCAGGCTTCTGTCCCAGGAGAGAAACCCTGACCTCACTGGGCCTCTGGGATTGTCTGTGCCGAGTTGCCCCTCAAGCTCAGCCAGCTCTCACAGCTGGGATTTAACTGAGATAAAATTTCTCCCTGTTCTCCACAGCCTTTTCCGAGGGACTCCTCTAAAAGGGATGATACAGGGCACAGCTCCAGACCCCCTTGCTCTGGCCACATCCATCYGAGGTGACCACCTGTTGGAGGTATGTTCACTCCAAGAGGCAGAGGAAGGGGAGTTTTGATCTGTCCCAATTAAAAGAGGATGTTAATTGCTGTTCTGCTTGCGTCCCCACACTAGTGATCTCTTTGTGCAGGAGATGCTTCCAGCGTGCTTTCTGCTATGCATTATTCATCTCCCAAAGACACAAGAAAAACAAAAACACCAGGCTGGGGTCTTCAGTAGTATTGCTTTCCCCTTCCTGCTCCCATATTCCTTTTTTTCGTCCTCTCTCTTCTGTCTATCATTTTATCCTTTCCACACCTCTGAAACATGAGGTTGATTACAATCAGCCCAAGGCAAAGCATGAACAGAGGCAGCYGATCTTTGCTGTTGTGCACTTCTGATCCCAAATACTCTAAGGATGGTGTCCTCTGCATTTCTCCTTTTTCCCAAGCCTGCTTTGGGACACTCTGGAATTGCACTACATKCCAGTGGCTGAGATTTACAGCTCAGGCAAGTTTAACCTTAGATTCTTTGAATAATGTTCACTCATCTTGCTAAAACCGGTGCATTCAGTGAAGGCTTGACATGCTATCTTGTGCAGCTGTATTAAAAACCCATGCCACTTCAACCATAATAACCCAGGCATACATTATAACTCTAACCACATGTCATACCCCAGTGCTATCCCTTAACTGTAAACCCTCCCATCTGCAGACCTGCCATGTCTTCAGAGTTTTGTTTGTTTCTGACTAAGATTGCTCAGACAGCAAATGTACAATAACAGTCTAAAATGGGGATTGCAGACCCAGAGTGGTGCAGATACTTAGCAACAGCCAGTCCACAGTGCATTTGCTTCAGAATTTTCCAGATAAGACACATGTGTTGACTAGAAAATGATTATTGTTACTGCTGGCCCTAACTGATCAAGTGTAAAGTACACAGCCTGCTTTCCCCTTTACTGAGCTCTGAAATCCTCACTGGAGAGGGCTCATCCTGGCAAATTGCAAAGCACTGTACTGGGCCTTTGCTTGCCTGTAGATGATCCTGCCGTTTCTGTCCAGCAACTCGCGGAAGTGAGGGGATCCTGTGAGAAAATGTCACATTTGTTGCTGCTGTACCGTGTGAAAACCGGCCCTGCCTCAACAAGGTTGGATTCACCAGAAAGTCCAGAGGCATTAGACCTTCGCAAAACATATGTGATTCATCCAGTTTGCACAAGCGTGTTTGTCACATCCAGAACGATAACATGCAGGATCAGCCAGATCCCTAAAAGCAAACTGCAAGATCCCTGGCCCCGACAAAACTTTTACAACCAGCGCTATCTTTTTTCCCCAAAATAACATACTAGTAACGCTCCTGGACATGTATGTGTCCTGTGAACCCTGCCAAAACCAGCGAGCAGAAAGAGTTTGAAATTTTGCCACCAGCCTCTCTCTCAGATAGAGGCAAAAATACGATGGCATGGGAGGCAGTCCAAAGGCAGCTYTATTCTGCCTTACCAAACTCCTCATTCACAGCGAAGAATCGTTTATCCTAACTCTTTGCCATCTGATGCATATTAAAAGGAGAAATTTGATAACAATATTCCTTTTGACTTGTGCAGGATGCTCAGGATTTCATGCTGTAGCACTTGAGATTTCATCCTTCCAAATGGCAACCCACAAAGTGACTGGAATTTATTAAAATATGATTAAACTGTAATAATATTTTAGAACAACCTGGATGAAGATGAACAAACTGTTTGAAATCTTAGACCCTATGAATCATGTCCCCAATCCCAAAACAGCAGGAAATCAGGAGCAACTCCTCCCAAGGCAATGGAGATGCAGAGTGACAAAAAGCTGGTGTAATTCACCCCAAAGGCAAGACTGATGCTTTGGGATCAGTGAAATCAGACCCTTTGTTTCTGAGTAATGCCAGCTCCTAAATTCTAATCTTTCTAGAGATATGTTTTCATCAAATATGATGCACAGTGATTAAAATAATGAGCTGGAACAAGCCGAAGTAATAATTGCTCTTTTGCTCCCCTCCCCCAGAGTCAATCTGAATGCATCGTTAACTAGCTTGATGAACCAATCAAGAGTTGGCTAAATTCGGAGAAGAAGCAAACAAACCCTGGGAGACATCCCTACAAGAAAAGGCATAATCTGGACACTGAGCTTGGAAGGCAAATTGTGTAATGAGAACTGACTATATCTCAAAATCCATGTTAGCTTGAATGAACTTATGTAATAAACATTTATCACAGAACATATGTCACTGAGCACCTGCCAGACTTCAGGAGTGGAGCCAACGCAGCTTGAATCGTATATGTATTAAAAAAAAAAAAAAGAAAAAAAAAGGAACTTGGCGGCAGGAGGCTGGCAGACGYTTTTACTAGAAAAATYAGAAGGGATTTTGAGAGGAGCAGAAATTTCCTGAAACCTCTTTCTCTCTGTGTGGGAATTTAGCACTTGGAAAAAGCAAGAGGCTGATTAGCCTGCATGGGGCCGGAGGGAGCATGGCCAATCTCCTCCGTCAGCCCTGCAGCCCCTCTGAAGCGCCTGGGGCTCCCCACACATGGCTTGGCCATGGTTAGGATGAGGAGCAGTGCTAGAAAGTGCAGGGAAGCTGCTGGAAAAATAACGAGCGAAAGGCTGAGCAGAGGTAGAAGGTGGGTTCGTGGTCACAAAGAGGTGATGGYTTAGCTGGGCACCAGCAGGAGAGGAGGTAAAGCTACTGAAATCAAGTGGGGACATTAGCACCGAAATCAAGCAGAATGAGGCAGTCCAGGGATGAGTGGAGGCTGCAAGCGGGACGGAGGGTCTGAGCAGCAGCTTTCGGTAGAAGTCATGGCACCAGAGACTGAACTGGCTTTAAGACAGGTCCAGGCAGGGCAGAATAATGTGTCTGCTAGGGACAGGGCAGCAGACACCCAGTCCAGGACTTCCTTCCTGGGCCTGTGTTCCCAGAGAGGCTGAGGCAAAGCTGTGACGGGCTGAGRCGGGAGACATTTCTACCTGATAGGATAACAGGAAGCCCTCAGAGGCCACAYGCTGCTGGTCTTCTTTAGCAGCACTGTGGTGGGTGTGAGGAAGGCATGGTTGCATTCCTCTGGGCGAAAGCGGGGGATGAGGAATGGGGAAAGCAGGGAAAGGCTGTGCATCCAGCCTGAATCATTCAACGTCAGACACAGGCTGGGTGTGAGAAGTTAGAGAGAGCTGCAAATCAAAGGTGATATATGCAGGACAGAGGAGAGCGAGGAGATTGCCTTCCTTTGCCATCTAAGGGCACATCCACCCAGGACCATGCTTTGCTGTGCAGACCATGCAAAATCTTTCCAGGACTTGTGGCGGCACAGCCGTGACAGCACCAGCTCTGTCAGAGGTTACAGACCCTGTTTCCCAGTGGCACTATTAACTCAGGCCACGCAGGAGATGAACGGGGCTGTCCAGCTACCAGGCTGTGTGTCAGCAGCGCTGGAGCAAGTTTGGGTATCTCTGAAGGGTAGTGCCTGTGCACTGAAGCCAGACCTTGAATTTCCTGTCTGTTTTATCACACTTGCAAACTGGCAGCCAAACCCAGCCCTGGGGAGCTGGTTCTGAGGGAATCAGAGCAAGATTTGCCTTAGCAGCAGATATTCTCAGCATTTTTTTTTTTTAACCTGTTTTAGGCTCTTCCTGGCATACAGTTTCAACCACGACAAATTCTGCAGAGCTATTATAGGGTGTATTATAGGCTATAAAAGGGGGTAGTTAGACACTAAAGGAGAAAACTACCCCAGGAGCTGCTGAGAAGAAAGGTCCCCAGAAAGCCAATGTTCTTCATAAAGCTAGGGCTGGAAAGGGGAAGAGAGAGAGAGAGAGATGCCGCTCAGACTGTCCAAACTACACCTGAGTAACTCAAGACTCGACTCGACTTGACGCGACTCGACTGCACTTACATGACTACCATTATCATTTTGCCTGAGCACCATGGCCTGTTTCTGGGCTTTTATCCTTGCTTTTCCCTGCAGCTGTAAATGAGGAACTAAGCCCCGCAAAAGCTAAACAGCTGATCTCCAACTGATCCTTTGGGCTGCTGACCCTAGGAGGAATGAATGGGGAATAGGCACCTGAGTGCTAGCTAATCAACTAACCTGAGTGTGGGCTACAGCCAAGGGCTAGCAGCCTCCATCCTCCTCCCCAGAGCATCCTTGGGGGGATTCAGCCTAGCCCCATTCATTTCAGTAGTCATACACTGACTTAAATCAGCTGGGGGTCAAGCCCACTAAGCACAATGGTTAAGTACATGGGAACCCATGTACACTAAATACATGGGAAGACTGGAATGAGGGAAGAGAAAGGAAAGAGGAGAAAGATGAGCACTGAGCTAGGAAAAGCACTATTAAGAGACTGCAAGGTTGGTGTGCTCCTCTGCAGCGTTAATGCTGTCCTTCTGCAGGAGCTGCTGGCTATTAAGAGGAGCCTAAGGCTGAACAGACTGACTCAGGTACTCAGTGCATGGGTACCACTCGTTCCTCTCCCTAAATGGCTGATCCCAGCTGCTCCACAGGAAGGCATRAGCCTATCTGGAGAGAAAACCCTCACTAAGCACCTGATGGTACAATATTAATAATAAACGATTCATTGTTATTGCAACTCTCTCTGCTATGCTGAATCCATGGACTTTCATTAGTGTGCACCCAAGCTGGCTCTGCCACAGGTGTGCAGCGCTCACCTATGCCACAACTTGCTTTTTGATCTTCAGGTGGAGATGGGTTTATGCCCTGGAGTCAAATCACTCAGCATTTTTTCGCCCTGTCTCTGTGAAAATATGAATGCTGTTCCCATCCGTGTCAGATTCTTCCTGAATCTCACCACAGGAATTGCTTCAATAAAACCCCATCGTAAAGTACAGTTCTGCATGCTGTAATAGTTGTTCATTTCTTTCACCAGTGTTAGACATATGCTAAGATTACAGCAGATCTGGCCTCGATACACGCTTAATTTTATTATTTTATTATTTTTTTATTTTAAGAATTAGTTAAAAAAAAACTAACGAGTCCTGGTTCAGACTTGTAGAGGTAAATTATGTTTTGGACAAAATAAAAATGATGGTGCAAAGAGGTAGGTTTTTTTTCTGAAAAGACAAACCCGTCAGTTTCTCTCTCCTTTTCAGCTGCCAAACATCTTTGCTCCCCCTGTTGCCCCCATTTTTGGATGAAGAATGTCAGTTTTCAATAGCCAAAAATAAACAAAAGTTAAACTTCCCAGGTGGGAGCTGGGTTTCCTCAGCGGAAAGCTGACGTTCTCTTGGAACAGCCTGTTTCAGCAGAGCCCGGCTTGTTTTACCATTTCTGGAACTGGGCGATTAAAGTGCAAACCCTTGCTCTCTGCAACTCTGCACCTTTTGGAAGAAGTAAGTTTTACTCATCTGCCTAACCATAACCTACATTATGACAATTAATGAGTCAACACTTCTTTCTCCGCATGACACTGATAGGTTAGACGCGGCTGGAAACCTAGTAAGGTGCAGAGCTACCCAGACTGGTGRCAGCACCCACACGGCCGCCCCCGTTTCCCAGGGTCGATGTTTCACTCCCACCACCCCGAGGAGTCTCCACCGGGGGCGGCGAGACCTCGTAACGCAGAGGGGACACAGCTCATTCAGCGGCTCTGACAAAAACACCCAACCAATCACCCTGGCGGGGAAAGAAAGAGGCATGAAAGTGAGAGGAAGTGGAAAAGATCAAGGCGAGAGCACAAGGCGACACGCTCACCACCGGAAAACAATAAAAATAAATACTCTCAGAAATAGTGTAACTGACATGCAAAGGAGATCAAAACAGGCCCTCAAAATATCTCTGGGGATGGGGGGGTAGCCAGCCAGGGCGTCCCTGGTGGACACTACGGCATAGCTTTCTCCTGCTTGCCTCCGGCCGCCTGGGGGACGTGCGGTGGTGGTGGTGGCAGTGGTAGTGGCGGTGGCAGTGGTGGCGGCGGGCGAGCGCCAGCCAGCCGCCGGCTGCCTCTGCAAGCTGCCCACACCCTCCTGGTGTCTGACCGACCAGTCTCCGGAGGCCTCGATCCCCTGGGAGGCGGGGAGCGCTTCGCACCTTCCCCAAGGTGCGAGAGCACACAAGATAAGCTGCCGCAGCCGCTCGGCGGCTCAGCAGAGGACGGTGCACAGGCTCTGCGGGTGGTGCGGGGACCGCTCTGGTTTGGCCTGGCCCCGTTTACCCAACCATTCCCCCACCATGAAGAGAAGCACTTGGGTCCTGTTCCACTGGCCCCGGAATAAATTCAGACTGTGTGCAGTTAAATCAGCGGAGGGACCAGGTGGGAGGGAAAGAAGAATCCAGCTTGCTGGGGTTTGCATTGCTGGAAAGGACGACTGCTCTTAATTTACCTCCTTGAGAGTGCTAAGGTCTTAAACTACTGAGGCATTTAAGCGTGCTCTGACCTTTAAGCAGAGATAAGGCTCATGAAGTCAGCACTGTTTTGCAGTAGGTTGCTCCTGTSTTTAATGCTAAGCACACGCTTAAAGGCTTACTTGTGCTATGGCCGAGGGAAAGAGCRTGTGCCTAGGACTGCTGTGAACACAGCAACAGGAAGCGGCAACAGGTCCTAGAGGTCCATCCCAGTCCTGCTGCTGCCCAGCAGGTGACTCAGAGCACACAGCCACCTGTGTTGCCTATCTCCGAGTAGGTCTGGGTTCCTCAAGTGCCAAGCACAGTCTGGGCATCGCAGCTGGGGAACTGTCCTGCCATGGGTCCAGGACAATAGGTTTTTCACTTCTGGCACACCAAAAAACCCCAGAGAAATCACACCAAGCATGATTTCCAGAGAAGCCCTTGGGGCTAGTCTGCCCAAACTTGCAAGACACAGTTACGGACTTGCAGCTGTTCTGGTTTCGAGCAGCCTGTGCATCAGGGAACATTGCGACTACCACTCAAGGACAGCAAACTGTTTAAAGCCATAATACCATATTCCCATCTGGTTCAGTGAAATGCACGAATGCCCGTGGATGTGTTATCCCTCATTCCCTGTATAACTGAGTGTGCAATATAGAGCTTTCTCAGAGGAACAGCAGGGTGAATGAACACAGTGAGGGAATGTCATTGTGTGTCTTGAAAGTGTAAAAGGTGGGGCTAAATATTATGGATTAGTCATTTTATAGCTACTTCATGATGCTTGGGGTTTTAATATTATCATTTCTATGTGCTACCTCAGCCAGGACCATAGCAACAGGCCGGCAAGAAGACCACCTGCCTGGGTTATGCCAAATGAATGTTTATACGTTGATTACACAAGGCACAGGGACAAAATGCTGGGGAACATGGGTCCTGGCCGGGCTGTGCTCAACCTCAGCTGGGAGCAGGGATCTCCATCCTCTGGGCCCAGACCTTCTATATCAGACCTGGGGGGACGTGGGGAGGGGACACTGAAAGGCCTCATGTGGTTCAGGGCTGCTGCAGGCCATGCCAGTGCTGCAGAAGGCAGGGATTGTGCCTTGAGGAACTTGCTGTTCCAGCATGTTAGAATAAAGATTTGCATTAAAAGGTACCAGCACTAAAGATATTTGGTTGTGAACCCTGTAGCTGATCTCCTATCTCAGACCTCTCCAAGATCTTCTGCTGTGACTTTTCCTGTGCTTGGGCAGGGGGAAAATAGCATGTTGAAATGGAGGGATCAGAGCTGAAAACAAATTTGTTAGCAGAGCAGGACTCCCTGCCTGCAGGACCCATAGGACAACGCTGCCAAGTGCTGGGTGATGCTAGGACCCCTCCTTGCTTTGTGACCAACCCTCTGGAAGTAGCTGCATTGCTAGAGCCCAGGGTCACAGCGCAGGAAAGATACTGGAGAGCTGAAGAGATGGGAGAGACCTCACCAAGCCCCAGGGAGATGAGGGAGAAAAATCCATCATCTTATTTCTTTGATAACTCAAGCAAAAACATCTGAACGAAACCTTAGGAGACTCAAACTTCAAATCCTAACGTAAAGTGGGCTGTTCTTTCTGTTGAAACTACTAACAGAAAATGGCCAGTCTACAGGCTTGGTCCTGCAAAGACACTGATTGCATCAGGACTTTGGAACACCAAAACACCACTGGTGGTGTGCTTAAATCATGGTAGCTTGGACAATGAAATGAGGCCAGAAGGAACGGGAAATTCTCTTGTCTAGCTCCTTGTATTGGAATTCATCCTGCAGCAAAGTAGGAGTAACATGCTTCTCAGTCTGAAAGGACAACATACTTTTTTGGTATTGATGGCTTCACAAAGTAAGGGAGAGTTTTGCTCTTGCATTGGAGGTGGTTTAATAAAGGTTTAATTAAATGCCTTCATCTAGATGTAGATGTTCTTGCTTCTGGTCTCTGAGCTTGAAACTGTTAGTCATTAATACTCATCTCAGGTAACCTCCACCACCCCTAGCCCCTCACCTGATGCATGCACACACTTGAGAAAGATTGCTGATATCCTCTCTGAAAACTAATGAAATCACAGGGCGATATTTTGATTTCAAGAGCATCAAAGTAATGCAAAGCAATGATGGAATCAGGAGGTCCTGATACCACCACCACAGCTCAGCTCTTCTTGTCTGCCGATCTGAAAGCGCTTTGTGAAGATCAGTATCATTCTGTTACAGTGAGAGAAACTGAGGCACAGAGTGTTAAAGCAATCCACCCCACAGGCCTGGGGTAGTGCCCAGCCTTGAACCCGGCTGTCCTGGCCCCAGGCTAACGTAGCACTCATTGCCCACACTTCTCCCTGGAGGAAGAGATGGGATTTGCCATGGCCAGGAGATCTGTGTGTGTGTGTATATGCGTGTGTATGTTTGTCTATGTGTACGCAGGTTTTACCGGGAGAAGGATACCAGACACATTTACAAACAAAGAGGAAATCAATTCCATCTTCAGCTGCAAAAGCAGTCCCTACTTCAGCTGTCTGGAGTTTAAAGGGCAGCAGTGGGCACAGGAAAATGCTTTGTAAGGGCTGGAACATAGACCAGATTTTTCCCCGAGATTATTTTGCAATATTTGTAGTTCTTGTTTGCAGCACGGGAGATTAGGCAGAAAGGTCTGATCCCCTCTTTGTCCTTTTTAGCAGAGGGGAGAGCTCCAGACCTGCAGATGGGGAAGGAGCCCGTGATCAGGGCTGCTGCAGTAATTCAGGAATTACTGCTCTTCAGCAGAAAAGGAAATGGAACAAAAATGGTTCTGTGTATTTCAAAAGAGTCTAGTGGAAAGTGGAGGGAGCATTAGCAAGCCTTTTCTATGCAATGCTAGGACTTTTCTGCTAAAGAACAGAAGGTGCAGGGCTCTTAAGGTTACTAATAAATGCAGCATACATTTTCTCTGCTTAACATAGTCTGAGTTTGTCCAAGTTTTGTTATGGGAAGAATGCCATGCCCTGATGAAGGTTGTGACAGGGATCACCTATACATGCAAAGATAACTCCGGATCTGAGGAAAGTTTGCCTATTCTCCAGAGATGCTCTGGGTTGCCAGGGAAAATAAAGTGTAACTAATCAAAAACAATTTTTTCCTTCTTCTCCTGTTCCTTTCAAGGCTGGCTAAGAAGGACTGCCGAGCACCCCCAGCACTCCTGGGAAGCCGCCCCTGAAGAGATTGCTCCAGCAGCCCTGAGGACTGGCTGGATGTTCTGCACACCTCGGAAAGAAGAAGAGTTTGAGGGAGGTGCGTAACATGAAGCGAAGCCTTGCGGTCGCAGTTGCTGAGTGCCCGTGGGCATGAAGCCTCTCTGGATATTGCAACAACGCTCTCAAGATGACTGTGCTGGTAAGAAGTGTGATATCAAAAGCTGCGAGGCTTTGCCCCTGGCAAGCTGTGGGCATTGAGGCTCCGGGTTTGCTTCAGAAAGCTCCTCTCCTCCTCTCTCGGAAGCACTATGACTGAATAAATGTGAACAAACTCAGTCTTTCAGCTAGCTTGCAGACAGGGAAACTGAGGCACCAAGAAAAGAAATTGACTCACTCTGTATCTATCTACCAGTCAGAAACTGGTCTCGGAGACAGAAGCCAGGAGAAAAGTCCCTGCTCTAAGCAGAGTAACCTGTTTTCTTCAGGCACTAAAACCAGAGACTACCCTTGTAGTTTGGAAAAGGTTTGCTAAGTCCTTCCGAGCCTACAACCCTACCCCATGCCTCTCCCAATCAGTTGTGAAATCACCCTGCATAAGGAAACAGGTGAATGAGATCTCCAGAGGCTCTCCTAACAGCCCAGGGCTCTAGCTCAGCCTGCAGAGCATGGGAGAGCATGTTGGCGTTTGGCTTTGGGCACCCAACATTTCGTTTGTGCTCCACAGTACAACCATGAGCGAACAAGCAGTAACTTCATGGGAACTGTCCCACAGTGGAGCTAGGACCTACCTTCCTCACATCCCCTTGTTCCTCACAACCCGTCATAGGCTTGAAGACTACTTGATGTCTGTCACTGAGGCCAGATGCGCGTTGGTATCCTGGGCCTTAGGATACTTTCAAAAGGCTTTAAAGCCTTTAAAGGGCTTTGGACCTCATTGGTTTTGGTGCCAGCCCAAATCTCTGCTGGTGCCAAAACTGTCACCAGCAAAAATGACTGACTGTTGCTGATCACCTGCAGAACACAGGCCTCACACCCTTCCCATATCAATTCTGCTGCTAGATAGATATCTGCACTTGAACAAGAGCAGAGCATTCAGAAATAATGTCCAAATGCAAACAGGACCCTTGCCAGTAATGGAGAATCCATCATGGCCCTCCAAGACTGTGCCAGTGGTTAATCAGGTGCATGACAGAAACACACCTTATATCTAATCTGCATTGGTCTAGCTTCAGATTCCAGCTGCTGGATCTTGTTTTACCTCTGTTAGCCAGACAGGCCCTGTATTATTCAATTCCTGTATCACACCACCGCATCTCAGCAGGACTTTCCTGAGCCTGAGTTATTCTGAATATGTCTTTTTTTCTGCCCAGAAATCTTGCCTGGGTGGAATGTGAGGACTTCAGACTCTTTTTTGAGATTTCAGATGTCTGGCAGCCCATTCAGAGCAATACCTGGAAGCCCTGACTGTGTTCCCTGTGTAGGCACAGTTATCCTGGCTCGCACACATTTCCCCTGGGGTCAGACCTATTGTGCATGTCCTGCATGTAGTTTGCATGTGCATAGTCAGTCTCACATGCCTGAGACAAATCAAACTCTCTGTCCAGCCTCTGCAGGGTGGATCAGGATTAAACCAATGCTGCACTCTGTGTTTCTCACTCCAGGGTTTGTTTTTCTGTCTTCTTATTTTCTGCACCCTCCTGAACCGTGTTCGCCTTGAAGAATGGAAAGGAGAACCAGCCTTGGTACCCCGCTGGCTGCCACAGCCCAGTGCAGAGGGATCACAGCTGCTTGGCTCACCTCCACTGCCACATTCAGCTCCTACTTCCCTGTCTCCCTCTCCTCGCATCTTGCTCCTCTGCACGATGCCCAYGGGCAGCACCTGCTTTCCTGCTCTCTCTGCCTCCTTCTGGCTTCTGCCATTGAAACCCAGCCCTTTGCCTTCCCTGGCAGCCTCTGGCCCCAGTGAGCCTGTTTCCTCGGGGGACACAGGCCGTTCAGCAGCGCGTGCCCTGATGGATTGATTCAGTTTGACTTCCTTGTGCATATTTATACACAATCTCTCAGGCAAGTTTCCTAGAAAGCTTTTTTCACTGGAGGCTTCCTGAATTAAGCAGGTGGCATGTACACTCACGTGTCCGTGCGTGTCTGTGTGGTGGAGGGGAGTCTGAATCACCAGCCCCCTGCCATTGCATCCAATACTAAAAGCAGCAGTGGCTGCCACTGCTGCTTTTCAATTGTTTGGGGCATCCATGCAGTGAGGGCTGGAGGGATCTTGGCATTTGTGGAATGAGCATCTGGGAATGTRCATCTGATCCTCAGATCACGTGGATGGAGGCCTAAAAATAATAACCAACTGCTGCTCCATTCCTCTGCAGCATCTGGGTAAGTTCGTGCAGCCATCAGCACCAAACACCACCCTGCAACATCCCTGTGCTTCACAGCCTGGGCTTGTGCATATAAAAGGGGTCAAAGGCTGTGAGCTAATTTTCTAGACAGGGTTTCTCCCAGGGAGAGCTATGCTAAGACTTTTCCATCTGCTTCTGACCCAGCCTATTAAAAGATGCCCTCATTTTGCCCTTGAATCCTTGTTTGCCCTTTGCAGAGGAGATGACATGGGTGACCACTGTTTCAGGGAAAAGATGACAATTTTACTCCAGGATGGCTGTGAAGACTGTCCGTGTACTTATGGGTGGAGATCACATTTTGACAAGGATGAATGCCTTCCCCTGCTGCACAGTTGGACAGAGTGCAGTTGTGGCAGGTTTGCAAGATTCCCAGTGGGAGTAGTCACTGCTTTGCCACTACATTTTTGCACTTCTTTCGATCCTTGGCTTTAGCAGTGCCACTCTCTCTATTGTGGCACTGACCCACCGTGGGTGACAGGATCAAAGAAGAGTTGCCTTTGGTGAGAGCTTTGTTTTCAACTTGCCTGTCCAGTAGGGTTTCCCCTTCCTCTCTCCTAATCCAAAAACATCTTTACCCAGAGACTTCTTTCTGCCAGCAGTTACCATTTCCAACCAAGAAACAGTAGCAGAATATGGATCAGTTGCTTAACAGCTAGGGGAGAAACGCTCAGCAGAAGCTGACCCAGCTCAAACCTGGACCACTGCAGGCCTCCACAGGGGCTGGTAGCTCTGGAAAAGCAGGATATGGTCAAACCTCCCAGTGTCTGTTTTTTCCCTCTGTAAAATCAAGTTCACGGCACTCTCTTCCTCCTGGCAGAAGACGGAGGAATACTGCTACAGAGATATAGACAACAAGTAAAACCTGATGGCTATTCAGTCTAACCTTCCTTTTTTTTTCATACCCTGACCAGTGCTGCAGCCTCAGGGAACACCAAAATGAATGTGGTCTGAGTGGTGAGCACTTTCCTTCRTTACATGTGGATCAGAAAAATGGGCAAGTCATGGGAGCTGCTGAACCAAGGGTTCCTGTCCCTTGGAGTTTCCTTCCAGTACCAGGAAGGACAGCAGCGGGGAAGGAGTCGGGGAGCACAGCATTCCTGGAACAATTTTCTTGCAAATCCCCTGGTTCTCCGAATCTAATGCTGTAGCATTTCAGGCTGGTGGATGGGGTAACACCTTTAGGGCAGGGCTGGACAGCTCATGGCTTGTGGGCTGCCTGTGATTCACTGGCAGCTTAAACCCAGTTCTTGTGCCAGGCTGGCAACACRTGGCTGGCAGGTGGGTTGTGCTGCCCTGTGGGCTACTGTGTAACCCACAACCCTCGCTGGGAAAGGAAGGGGGTGAGGCAGCTGAAGCCGACTTTGCTGGGTCATGCAGGCACCCTGTCCCACTCTGCCAGGGAGCTGGAGGAGCCCTGTGAGCTTCATCTTCTTCCAGCATCATAAACATGGTTTGGCTTCTCTGGGTGACACCACTGGCATGCAARTGAGCATAAAGGTGCCTTGGTTGTGGCCTGGTATCTACCAGGAGCAAGGCCAGAGCACAGCTTGCTCCRTGGTGTAGAACTGTGTGTGGACATGGGAGGGAAGGGGCACACTGCAAGGGGGAGAAGGGAACACCAAACAGCAGCATTTTGCTTTCCCAATGGGTAGGAAGATGCCTGGCTGCACTGGTGCTTCAACCACTGCCAGGACGGGCCAAGACCATCATCAAAATCCTTGTGCAAAATTGGGTCTCCTGGGAAGCCAGCTCAGAACACAGGGTATAAAATGCCCTGCCTGCCTGGCAACCCTGGCAGATAACGAGCAGCTTGAGTCATACCTGGGCAAGGTGTCCCCAGGCTGCGATAGACTCCCAGTTTGGGTGGGTCAAGGTGCAATTGCCAGGTTCTGTGCCCCAAATTTTGAGGCAGGCCTGGATGCATCACTGGCAGAAGGCCGTGTGGGGCAGAAGGATGACAGCTAACAGCCTGCTGGAGGAGACCAGTCTTGGCAGAGAGATCAAGGCCTGAGGAGTGGGAAGGAAAGGGAGAGGAACTGGGAATGAGAATTGAGCTGGGGTGGGGTGTGGGAAGCGGAGCTGAAAAGAAATGTCTGAGAGTCTTTCTGTGGGAGGTTGAGAACTGGCAGATCCGTTTAGCCTTGATCCAGCTGTTCCCGGCAGGCCATGGAGCCCCTGCAGCATCCCCACCCCTGAGCCTTGCTCTCAGCAGTACCTAGAGGTGCCAGGGAATGACAGCAACAGCACTGCAATCTCCAACAGCCTCCAGCAACAGCCCAGCTGCTGTGAAAGCCTGTGGAGGAACCATCCCATCTCCTGTGCTCTGGATGAGGAGGTGACCCTTGCATTTCTACTAGACATGGTCAAAAAATGGTGCATTCGTCATTTCTCCACCACTTTCCCTCTTATCCTTCCAGCCACCAAAAATATCCATGATTTAATTGAAAACCTAAATCACTTTGATTCAGGAAATCTTCCGCTGCCACTCATGTTGGAAGCTGTACCCCCTTTCATATTTCCCAGGAGATGGGCTCCCTGCATGCACTAGCTCTTCTCTGATCAGCTGCAAATCATGGACCATTGACTGCACCGCTCACAAAGGGAGAGCAAGACATAACTGTCATCCCCAGGGAGTGCTGTGGACATCTCTCCCTGTTGATTCTTTGAGGTTTTCAGTTGTTCATTAAAATATCCCTAATTTGCTGTTGAAGAAATAGCAGGAGAATTTGTAGCTACTCAGTTTCCTATCTGTAGCCAAGCCACAGAACATTTGCTGTTGCTTCCTAGATCCAGACCAGTGAACCTGACTTGCCAGGGGCTGATGCTCCCAGCTGAGCCTCTGGAGGTGATTCAAAAGATTTTTCCAAAATGTGGTCTCCCCAAGCAGCAGCATGGAGAAACGCTGTTACGTGCTCCTGAATCAGATTTGTCCAGCCCCTACAGTGGCTCACACCAAGATAGCTCTGTGGAAGTGAATGGAGTTACACCTGTGTACGTGAATCATGGCCAGTGGCTCTTGAACTGACCCTTGCAAGGAACTCCAGAGGCACTGTGTGAAAATTTTTTATGCAYGGTTTTTATTGCCTGTAAGATGTTGTAGAAATCCAAGAGCATGTATATGAATTTCTTATGTCAAATTGTAATCAAGGTTGCTATTTTGCTACCCAAACATTTAAGAGTGAGGCACAAATCTTTACAAGGGCTACTACATTCCTTAGGTTATCTATATTGGTCCTGACTGGGCCTATAAATTCTAGAGGGACTACAAAAGTAAATAATACATTTGCCTGCACACATGTTGCTGCAAGGGAACTCCTATTTCCTGTAGCATGAAGGTCAGTAGGTCAGGGACCTGCTTGCAAATCAATGGAAAATTACCTTTCAAGTGACACCTGCATTAACCTTTGACTCTTGTTGGTTTGAATGAGGTTAAGGCCGCCAGTCCCTATARGGAGAGTCCTCTATTGTGCCTATGATTTATTTGCATTATCTGTTTTCCCTGCCTGATCTTTGGAATTGCTGGAACATTTCCCACACTGCGTGCGGGGCTACTTCCCTGCACGCTGGTCAGGGATGGCAGGAGATACGCAAGGCTGTGCTTTTTGCTGACAGGTGTCAGAAACAATAAGGAAAATTTATATGTTTGGAAATAATAACAATAAAAAAAAAAGAAGAAGCAATTACAAGGACCCCCTGTCAACATGAAGCTTTTCCATTCAAAAGATATGTCCTTAGTTCAATCACTAATGACACCCATAGGTCATTAAAAGTGAATGAGTTGTAAAAATCAAACTCACTTGCCATTAAAGCTGAGCTGGAATGAAAATTGCTGGATCCAACAGCCTCTGGACTGGTGTGAATCACTCCTTATTTTCCTCAGGGGCTTGTTCACACTTTGTATTTCTTTCAGCTTGCATAAGGAAATCAAACTGGTCATTTCACTCTGCTTAGTTCTTTTCCTCTGTGCCATTCCATGCATCTGCATCCCTGCATGCCAGTGCTGATCCACCAGGAGTAAAGGGGTGAGCACCTCACCCCCCAGTCCCCCAACCCTTATTCTCCTGCTGCAGTACTCACACATTGCTGGTTCAATGCCTCAGCTTGCCTCCATCCCCCTAGCTGAGACTTAGGAAAGGGGCATGGCCTTGTCCAAGACCTGACAAGGGGTCCCTGATCCTATGCTGRATGCTTTCCCTGTAAGTGAATTAATGTGGGAATTGGGCTTTGACCCCCTTCCCTCTTCCATTCCATGGAGGATCTGAAATATCTCTTCTTTTTCTGGATATTACTGAAATTCAGGAGTCACACAGGGACTCATGGACACAGAGCTCTTTCCATCTCTTCTGATGCTGTTCCTTAGTTTATAAGGCAACTACACCCTTTGCTTATTTCTAATTCCTTCTTTTCACTCCAGAGAAATGATGCTTGGTTACTTTGCTGCTGATGAACATCCTTCTGCAAAGCACTGCCCTCTGAAGCAGGTTAGGGATGTGATGATCACTRGAGATCATATCCCAAACAGGTCTTTGTAAGAGCTGAATTCGCAGTCAGCTCCAGCTGGCCAGCCAGAGACCAGCTAGTGTGTGAAACACCCTGGGGACTTTAGGTCGCACCGCACTACTCAACTGGCAGGAGGGCACTATATCCTCAAGCCCACCACGCTGGCTGGAAAATAGTCCTGTGGCACAGGCCACAGCCAAGCTGCTGGCACAGCTCCCCTGCAGCAGAGCCACCCTTCTTGTCCTGCCCATTGGGACACATGGGTGTAAGGGGGCTACACAGTGCTCTGAAGCTGGGCTCTCTGTTGCTATGTGCACGTGTATTTTTGGCCACTGGCTTCTGATTGCCACTTGGGACCTGTGGGTGCTGCTGGAAAGCAATTAACAGGAAGGACTGGAATGGGCAGAGCATAGGACTTGGCACATTGCAGTTGGCAAATTTTCCCTGCCCCTCTGGCTTACTTCAGGCCCTAAACCTAGCTGACTGTATCCTCTTAGCAGGCTTTAGTTCTGGATGTGGCTGTGGCTTTGCCAAGTACAATCTGTAAGACGTTTTAATTGGAGTAGAGAACAGTAATAAAAAGACCTTCGACAGAGCTCTGTAGATCAGGCTAATGGAAGGATGGACCACGGTGCTATACGGCCACYTCCCTTGAACAATCCTCATTACAGAGAACAGACCCAAGGTCCAAATCTGGTTGCCAAATGTCTCTTCTGCCCAGTCACTTTGTACACAGCAGAAATATACTCTGACCACCAGAAACTGCCCATATTATAGTAGCACCAAGCCACTTGCAGAGCTTCTCCTGAAGCAAATGTGACAATGGCATCCTGCTCTTGTTTCACTGGGGATGTCTGTCCAGGGGTCCAGCGCAGTGATGGGAGGTGAAGATGCTCCCTTCCTGCAACTGCCATGGGAAAAGGTATCAAGCAGGAACTACCTCTTTATTCACCTTGTGTGACACCCATGCCCACCAGTTGCAAGCTGAATCGCAGCATAGGGCTGGAAGAAGCTGATTTGAATGCTGATTTGCAGCCCTGCTGGTAAAAGCTCAAGCAATGGGACCACTCTGCCACCTGGAAGCCTCTGGAGGCAGCAAGTATTTCCTGACCCCCACCCTCCTTCACTTTTCAGCTTGATGTCCTTCCTGTGCACCATCACACAGCACCTGTGCTCCCATTTGGAAGTGGCTGCAATTGTGTAGGTATCTTACACTGTTCCTCTGATCTGCCTGTCAAATATCATTCAATCACCAGGAGACGAATGTCTGGAGGAGGGACAGACCTTTGCATGACAGCAACAAAATCAGTGCGGCCCCTCACTTCCGAGGAACTGTGTTTGCCATGGACCAGCTTGGCCACAAAGTCTCTCAAGGACGGGGGCATTTGGTCAGGGGGGTTAACCAGGCCCTGGAGGTGATGGAGCATAGGATACCCCTGCTGGGGTGGAAACAGGTCATTTTAGATTATGTAATGTCAGATTAAAAATTCATTCTTGCTCCCTCTTCCACATCCCCAGTCCTGCCTGGCAGTAGAGCCCTCCCTGACATGTTCAGTGGCCAGGGGGAACAGGAGCCACAGCGCTGGTGGCACTGGTGGGACCCGGCTGCTCGCAAGCAGGATGGCAGCTGCAGGCATGGCCCCAGCCGGACGGGAAGGCAGGCGCCGGCGTGGGAGCCCGGCTCGCAGCATCACAACAGTGCTGACTGAAAACGTGACGTCTCACCTCCCGCTGCCCAGCGCCGGCACGGTGGGACCACACAGGCGGGCTCACTGTCTTGGGGGCTGCTGAGGGGAAGTGGGAGGGGGTGGCTTGACTGGGACCTCGGTTTCGCTTCCTGCCCTGTGTGGGGAGAGATCATTAAAAATATCTGACTAAGGCAGACTTCTTTTTTCTCGGTATTAGTAAGCCCTCGCCGCTCCCCGTCCCCCCCTCACCCCGCCAACAACAGCAGTGTGGGCAGAGCTATTACACTTTCCCTTGGATGCAGACTGTCACAGCTGGCCAGCCAGGTGTACAGAGATGCTGGGCTGCACACCTCTCAGGCTCTCTTGGTCTCGCCAGTGCATAATCCTTGCTCCAACAGGCCTGGGCATTTTCCCCCTGAGCGGTGGGTCACAGCATCTTACTCCTCAGTGAGCTCTGGGGACACCAAAACAGCATAACGTGGCTGACACTGAGGTGCACCAGGCAGAGATCAAGCCCCAGGCTCAGCACAGGGGGATGCTCAGAGGGGGGACAAGGTTTGTGACCCAATTTGCCAGGCACAGCAGAGCCAAATTGCTTAACTATCTGCTCTATGGGGTCCCACAGAGGGAGAGGTTGGTGGTCTCAGTCTTGGCTGCTATTGAGTTCATTGTAAATTGATTTCATCTTGGATTAATATGATCACAACAAAAAATACGAGCATTTTAAAATCCGCCTCCACAACTGTAATATAGGGCTCTGTTGGTTTTAATGGTCCTGTTGACTAATGTGCACTGTGCTCTACAAATCTATGACATGCCTTTTTTTGCCAGAGTAACTTTCAGCCTAGTGCACATACAGACATTGAAGCTCAGAGGAGCAATGGTTTATAATTTAATGCATCCCCATTTATATGCATCAAGCCCTGTGGTGCAATTAGATGCTCTCTTTTGCAAAGCCAGTAATTAATACTTCTGCAGTAGCCCGGTAGTTGGAAGTGGGACAGGGCACGTGAGGTGAGCCAGGTTGCATTGGCTTGAATGGCTATCAGAAGCTCATCTTCTGAAACAACAGCAGTCAAGAGAGCCGCACAGCAGGTCAGCTGGAAAGACTGTTTCTTCTTGTTTTTCCACTTCTGCCTTACTAAACCTTTTTATTGATTTCACTGCAGATAAAGAGACAAACACTACACCTACATGCTCTCTCGCTGAGGCCTGTGTTTCATTCCATGTTTCCAAATTCCATACTCATCTTAATTCTTATAATAGATCTGCTTCCCCTGTGCATATTCTGTCCATCTCCAGTGCCATTCCTCCAGTGCTCTAAAGGAGCCATGCTGATGATCACCAAGGAAGCCCGTCAGATGTTGGGTCACATTTCACAATGGGGGAGATTAACCCATGGACAAAATATCCACAGAGCACTTAAGCTCTAAATCCCATGGGTTTTGTTGCTGCAGAAGGTTTGTACTTTCACCCTTTTAGTGCAAGCAGGTGGCAAACTGGCAGGTGATAACCTGCTGATATTAATACTGTGCTGCAGGTTAGTGGAAGCTCTCGTAGCTCTCCATCAAGAACTTGACTGGCTTTGGGTAAGCCTCTTGGACTCTGATTTTGCAAGTTTAGATGAGATGGCATTCAACCAAGAAGCTTGCTTAGCTCTGCTCAGAGAAAATCACCCCTTGCATATAGCAATGAAGGCTTTGCTGCACTTGGGGCTAGAGTCCAGTCCTGCTGTGACCCATTCCCATAGCTGCAGTACTTGGGATGGGTGCATGGGGGGCTGTCCAAACTGCACGTGTGAGGCTGTTCTCCAGGAGGATCGACTGTGCTGAGCGGTACTGCTACAAGTGACCGCCTCCCTCGTGCAACCTATGACTGTAAGGGGAGTCCTGGCCACCTCGTCACAGCTGTCACTTCACACAGAGCTGGTGAGATGGGGACAGGAGCTGGCACCCCATAGGACAGCACAGTGGAGGAGGCACCTGGAGCCTTGCTTCATGGTAGGAAAAAGAGCTGATGAATAAGCCAGGAGGTGCTGGGTCAAGCCAGCTGTCGGGAAAGAGAAGATGTTTTTTAATAAATTCATCCTTCTTTTTCCTCACAGGAGCAACATGATCAATAGCAGCTATGGTGGAAACCTGAATAGGACAAGTTATTTCCTGCACTGTCGTGGCTTACTCAGGTGTTAAAAATCCCAGGACAACCTGTTTTGGGTGGGGGTGGGGGGCATTTCTGAACAAAGTATCCAGGGATTAGAGATAGGTGATTATTTTCAAAATCAAATTTTAAAAGGTTGAGTTTTTTTGCATATGATTTCTTTAAACACAGGAAAGACCTTCGCTGTATGATAACACAAGTCTTTAGGAAATGTGTACTGTTTAGGAAGATGTCTACCGTTTCCTTAAATCAGTGGCAGCAGTCCAGAGTGCTGCAGGTGTGCGGAGTGCTTAGGATGAGTTAGAGAGAAAGATGGAGGGAAAGAAAATATTTAGGGATGAAGTGCTTTTCTTTGGATAATCAACGTTCCTTTTTCAATACTAGAAGAAAGCAACAAAACCTCTGTGTTTTTTACCATTGTCATATGAGGGAGAGGACTTGTGCCAGGCGTTCCTGATGTAGGAAAGTTGGGGAGCCGCTGTTAGCCCCTTGCCAAGGCCTGACAGATGGTGTGATCCTGTCCCAGAACTGACACCCTGTGCTGGGCAGTGCAGCTCCTCCGTGTGCCAGTGAAGGACAGCTGTCAGTCAACACCCACCTCTCACTTTGCAGGTTGTGTTGAGCACGATGGTCTCTGAGGAGGGACCCCGTGGCCGTGTGGGGTCAGGCCCTGAGCTGGGTACCCTCCTCCTGAGCTACCCTAAATCTCTGGCGCTGACGAAGGGCGCTCGCGAACTGCTCTGAACTGGAAAAACAGACTGTGACAGGTATTGGTATCAAGCAAGCCCCCGGTAGCAGGACACAGGTAGCCAGTCCATGGAGAAGATGCTGAAACCTCCACGGCAGTCTTGTGCAGCGTCAGGCACCATCCCCACCGCCAGCCAGGGCAGCAGGGGTGGGAAAAGCGGAGAGAGTGAGTGTGTGTGTGTGTGTGTGTGTGTGTGTGTAAGTCTACTTGAGTGTAGGACAAAGCACATAAACAGAGGTAAAGAATGTGCAGCGTCTATGAGGATGGAGGCTGGGAAAGGAAAAATTACTTAGCCACAAAACAGAACTCCTTTGCCTGTTTTTCTCATAAAGCAATGTGAGGATGTTTCTGCTAAAGCAGCCTCCTTTCACAGCAGCTGCATTATGAAATGACTTTTTTTAACAAATCCATCTGCCTGCTTTTTAATAAGCAGGGCTTTCCACCATTGTATATGTGCGAGGTCTGACCTTTTCATAGGAAAAAACATTCATAACCAAAAACTATAAATAGAAACCTTCAGACTGGAGCAGATAAAGAGGTAGGTTATGTGATTTTTTTTCTTTTTTTCTTTTTTTTTTTTTGAAAGCATAATGTGGGAGGGAAAGGAGCAAGCTCTTTTAAAAAGTCATAAAGTTCTGTTATTGTCTTAAGCCTTCTTAATATTTACTGAAACACTTAAGGAAAGGCTTAAAACAGTAGAGCTTACAAGACAAACATCTGCGTCTAAGCAGGTACTTTTAAAAACGAAAAGAAAAAGATTAGAAATAAGTTTAGTTTAGGAAAAAGGGTATTTCCCCCAGCAATGAAACACAAAGTTTATGTAAGGTGTGTATTTCTAGGATAAGTTGAGTTTTATATTTTGTTCATGTTCTGGTTCTGCAGGCTCTCATATATACGAGTAACTTTGCTCATGAGAATAGACTTAGCCTTCAAAGGGACTACTCATGTGAGAAAAGCTGATCATTCAGTGTTTCCACTTCACACCATATTTGGTCCTGTACTTTAAGCCCCAGCTGCTGGAGGCAGGTGATTACATGAGAATCTCAGCTTTCTTTAAAAAAAAAAGAACTAAAAAAGTAAGTTTCTAAGTCTTGTGGTTGAAAAGAAAGCATGAAAACATGTCCTCCACGAAGCTTCAGAACCAGAAGGTAAATAATATGAAACCGATCATCAGTCTAAATCTGCTAATCACATTTCTTGATTGGGAGCAACATTTGTCAAACTTATGATAAAGAAGTCTTAAGAAGGGGAGTAGGAAATGATCAGTGTATTTGTGGCTTATCTGAGCCACATCAGCAAATCACTGTTGCCACATGCAAAGACCCTTGGTGGATTCCTGCTCACAAAAACTCTGAAGAGCTTGCTTAGTAAACACTCAAAAGAGTCAAAATAAACCAAGAGAATGCTGTAAGCATGCGTTTAACTGATCTGCTGTATCCTGTACCTTAGATTCGAGGATATGCATATCTTTTCTGATATTTAAGGCAACACAAAAGATAAATCAACTTGCTTGGTGCTGTCAGCATGGAAATAAAGATTAGCTGTTAGCTGGAGTAACCGAAGTGTGCAGTGCTAATACAATACTTAGTCTCTATGTTGCCTTTTGATATACTTCAGAAGCATAAGAAACAATTACACGGATCCATATTTCATCAGGTATTGCAGGCTGAGCATCTTTTATGGTGACTTTGTAGCTGCTCTAAAGGAAGCCAAAGCCAACACCTGAGCACGGTGACAGCCCCGCCTTGGCTTGAGTACAGTGACACCATGCAAGTGAGGAACAGAGAGCCAGACCAAATGATGGGATTGTCCAGCAGCCACAACAAGGAACCCTTTGTCTCTTTTCCACAAGCAAGGCATTTTAGGTTGAGTTTGTGTCACCACTTCCCTGAYACCTATAAATATCTTTTTCATATATAGAAAATGGGAAGCTACGTAGAGATCATAGAAATGAGAGAGGGACAGTGATTTCTCAGAGCTGTCTGCTTGTGTAACCACAGCTCTGTGCACCCACAGACGCGTGTGCGCTCACCGCACGTAGATCTGGCCTCGTAACTTGGCTTCTCCCAGATGATGGCCCATTAACCAAAAGCCTCTGGGTAGGAATGTTTGAAATCATTTGCAGAAGCTGCAATTGCTGCAGAGATATCAGACCCCAAAGTCCCACAAGTGAAACACAAACACATTGGGCAGCTGGTAAGGATATTATGAATTCTGCGTGGGTGGTTTGAAGAGAAGAGAATGCCACCATCCGCGTACAGAGAAATGTAGCATGGATCATGCCCAGCACCTGCTTTCTGTTCCCTCCATCCCCAGCTGGATGCCAGAGGCGAAACAGGGGCTGCCCTTGGGAGAGCTTGAACTCTGCAATGATGCACATTTTAAGAACGAATAGATATTCCTTGAAGTGGTCGTTAAGGTGAAATCTGGCCCCACGGAAGTTATTGGCAAAGCTCCCATGGACTTCAGTCTGGTCTGAATTCAACCTCTTGGGTTTGAGTGTGGTCCGGGAGCTGCCTAAGCCTAAGCCTGGCCTTCTGCCCTCTGCTGAATTTTCTTCTTCAGTGATGGAACCGGCCCTGGTTTGTATCTAACCAATAAAACAAATAGAATTAAATGATGCAAGGGTGTTTGAGTCGTGATTTTCATCAGCGTTTCCTTTTCTCTGAGCTCAAAGTCTAGTTTGAATGCAGCCTACTATTTCAGTCTGCAAGAAAAGGCTACACAGAAAACTGGTTTTGAATCAGATGCTTTACATAAACCATAGATTTTACTAAAAACTGATCCATTCTTCTCTTTTTCACTCCTACAATAGCAAGTCTGCAGGGAGACATTAGAAGTTTCAGTACTTTCATCTTGTCTCAGAACATTTAAGGCGGCCAAAGCAGGTTATAATAATAATAATAATAGTAATAATAATAATAATAATAATAAACATTGAAATCATTCATCACAACTGATTTATTGGAGGAATTTTGCCACACGTGGGCGTGATAAGTCATCCAGAAATAGGTCATGATTTTCTGAAATGTATCTGAGGTTCAGGATTATTTGCCAAGTAATTTATACCAAACAAATCCCTCTCATTGTTAGTAGACGGCACTTTTATTTTGAGTAGCTCTGACTGAGTAGCACCACAGTTCACATGGTGAATAGCTGTTTCTTGATTGGGAATTGAAGCAGRCACTTAACTTTAACCATGTGCTGGAGCTCTTCTGATTGAAGCCAGCCATAAGCACACCTTTGGGCTAAGGAAAGGCAGGGAGGGGAGGTGTTTTTGGTGACAAGTCCATGTGGCAGTAACACAAGGACAGGAATTGGCTCAGCACTGAGAACATTGTGGCAGGGAGCAAGAACTTTTCTTCCTCCCTCCCTCCTTCCGTCCTTCCTTCCCTCCCTCCTTCCGTCCTTCCTTCCCTCCCTCCTTCCGTCCTTCCTTCCCTCCCTCTGTTCCTCCCTCCCTCCCTCAGGGTCAGACGGGATGGGGAGGCTGTCCCAAAACATCCATGTAGGTGGTGAAACCGTGAGGGCTGTGGGAAGAAGAAAAGGAGCCCTTCTTCTTCTGTTGGGACAAAGCAAGCTATGGTCTCCCTTTGAGTTACCCCCACCCTTGCTGGGTCCCAGCTTGGCATTGGACAGCCCATCCTTTGAACACAGCCCCTGGGGGGACCTCTACAAAGCCAGGCAGCGAGGAGGCTGGTGCCCGTGATGGCTCCCATGCTGTCAGCTCTCTATCCACATTGTTGGAGGTTAGTCTGACAGAATCCATGGCTCAGAGCATCTGGAAAAGCTCCTGGCACCTTCTGGAGAACTGGGCTGCAGAAGGGTCAACCCTTGCCTCTGTGCCTGCCTACACTTGGCGCCCAGTGCACACCACTTGCAGCTGGAGTGGAGAACGGGCCTGATTGTGAACAGACTTCAGATCACGTTTCTKTACAGACAGACTCTGTATTTGTACCCAGGGGATCTCCAGCATGGTGTGGCTGAACACAACCCTAACAGCCACTCTTCAGCCCTGCCCTACAAGGTAAAGATGAGCAAATTCATGGCTATCTCTGATACTGTGATTTATACAGAGCTCAGCTAGATTTAGAACTTTTAAAGCAAAGAGACAAGATTCCTTGTCTCAGGGGGGTTTCAGTTTAAATCAGGGAGAGAGAAAATCCAACTCAGAGCTGAAACAAATATCAGCTGAGACATCCTTGTGAATAGAAAATAAAGATTCAGGAGAACTGCCCTTTTTAAGAGTTTTGCAGGTGTGTGAACAAGTGATTTTCCAAGCAACTGAGATAAATCTACATGCAACAACCTACTTTTGCCTAGATGGTTGCTTGGCACTTCCAGAGATTGAGTTGGTGGCAGGGATTCATAAATCAAGTGATCTGATGAGAAATCACATACTCAGGTGGACTTTTCCGGTGTTTCCCAATGTCTGCCCTCCTCTGTTTCACCTCAGCACGACTGCAGGATTGATATCTCTCCAAGAAGGGAACTAAAGGTGTGTGATAAACGTCTAGGGAAGCTTCTCACCTGGTTTGCTGAAAAAAAGCCTCTCCTATATTGCAGAAAAGGTACCTTCAGGCCCACAGGAGACAGGCCAGCTGATTCAGTGGGTAAAAACCTGATGTTAGCTGAGGAAGCTATTGCTGATTTGAGTCAAGAACGAGATCTTCAGTGAAATGAATTGATGGTTTCAGTTCCGGATCTGGTGGGCAAATTAAAAAAAACAAAATTGGGCTTTGTAATTCAGTGCTTGCTTTCAGGAAGCCACACACAACTGAAGCCAAGCATGGAGACTGACTCATCTCTTGGTCTTCGATACGAGCTCTGTGCCCCCAGACCGCGGGAGGCAGGAGAGGCAGGGTGGGACACGCTGTGGCTGGCACTGGCGCTGGCTGCCCATCCCTCCTCAGGGAAAGAGAGCAGCACCAGGGAAAAAAAGTGATCTCTACGAGATTCCATTCAACCTGAGACTGTCCAAAATAATTCAGATATAAATATTGTCATACCAGAACTTGCTGGCATTTTCATTCAAGTTTGGTATACAAAGGCATTTTAATTAACACTTTCAGTGCCTAGATGTGGGGTGATATAATTTAATGCATGACTTAGGAAAGTCAGATTCATGAGAGCTCATAAGTTAAAACCACTGTTACATTTGCTACTTATACCAGTATGCATTTCTCTGTTCCCATCTGAGGAACTGTAAGGAGCTTTCAAAGGTTTTTAAAAAAACCACCACACTTGTATGAAATAAGTAAGAAATCCCCTCCTTTATTAAAGAGGCAGAAGGAGACAGTGGAAATAAAAAGTGTGAATTTAGGAACCTGGTGGCAGAGCAGTGGGAAGAAGACAGGAGCTCCTGGCTGCCAGGAACACGGCCTTCCTGCGAACACAGTCAACAGGACGAGTAGCAGGAACAATGAGGTAAGCACGGCAATGGAAACAAACACCTTTTTTTAGGCACATTGCACTAAACTGCTGCTACTTTTATCATACCATTCATTTGGGAAGAAAGCAGTGCAAAAAAACAAGGTGAACACTCAAAGTCATTTGCTGCTTCTGAGCTCGCGTAAATCAGTGTCCTGCAAATTAGCTGCCAAATTATTTCACTTAATGGTTTGGGCCTGCAGTGTTCAGCAAGTGTTCTTATATGATTTTAGGCCTATGTAACTGGGTGCAGCTGGGTGGATCCTTAGGGGCTACGTCACTAAATGTGGCCTGGTCTGTGCAGATCCATGGAGGGACTGAGGACCACAACTGGATGCTAACCTCTTTGGAGAGCCAAAGCCAATGTTTCCACTATTCAAGTCTTCCATGAAGACTCTTGAGCTGTTTCACAGATAAACACATACACACGTGCACACGAAACCCCCTGGCAAAAACAATGGCTGTTTTGCATGCCAAATGTGTCAGTTACATTTCTTTTTACGACTGAATTCATTCTCGGGTCGTGAATGCAAAAAAAAAAAAAAAAAAAAAAAACCACTGGTGTATGTTTAAATTTAGGGCATTATTTTTGCATTCCAGTATAGATGAAACCCAACAGTCTCAAACCTCAAAAAATGCCTCTCCACCTCTGCTTTATGGGCAATTTCATTCTGTTTGTGTTTTCAGAGCCTACTTCAAAGTGCAAATGCATTTCAGGTAAATAATGACAGCTTCAGAACAAGTTTTCCTTGTAGCACAAATTACCTAAATAATGAAATCAGGGAAAAAATTCAAAACAGCTTGATATCCATCTACCTGAAATCAAATACTTCTATTTATATAGTGTAACTAGGGGCCTGATTCTGCTCTCAATGAAATCAGGGATGAAACTCCTCCTGACTTGAATGGGAATGAGGTCAGCACTTAACTCTTGCTTGTGACTGTTCTCCAAACCTGGGTTTGGATGCATTGATTCTTTCAGTGCTTAATAGAGAACGTGCCTGTGGGCGCAACAGAAAACAATGGGGTCAGGTTCAGAAGAATACAAGGCACCTTCCTTCAGCACAGGGAACAGTTTCTATAGTTTCCACATTTCCTTCCTGCTAATGTCAATCATGCACAAGAGAAAACAATGCAGAAACACCAGCCTCACATGGAATAAAGTAATGGGAATCCAAGAATGAGCCTCATGCTAAAAAGGAAAGAATCGTCACATCCAAGGCTGAAAGTATTGACTGTCCAGACTGCCAGAAAAATCAGACTAGCCTGGGGGACTTGGATCTATACCTGTACTTACCTCAAACCTCAGACCTCAAGAGCAAGCTTCTCTTTTGCTTTGGAAGTCTTAAGTGGGTGGATGCACAGCTGTTGGTCGCCTTCCTCCCCACTGCTGAACCAGTTATCTCGCTGTGTCCCCACATCCGACTCCAGGGTCGCTGGTGCTCTAAGTTCCCATCAGCCCTTCCGAAGGCTCAGCAGAAGTATAATGGGGGGGTGAGATGTCCATTTGGCTTGGCAACAAAGCAAAGCAAATTGCACTTGAACCTGGAAATTTACAGGAATGCAGAGCAGCCGTGTTGCTAAGCCAGCTGCAAACCTGCTTTGCTCCGGGCTCTTCCCTTTGTAGGGTTGATGGAATGAGGCGCGTGTTGCCAAGTAGGACATCAGTACTACAAACAAATGGAAAGTCCTTATCCCACCAGCAATCTAGACATGGTAACGGGCAGGCAGCTAGTGTAACAAGAATGCGTGGATCCTTCCTACTTACAGAAAGGAGAGGCGGTAGGACACAGSTTATAATTAGAGCCACCCACATCAATTTTGGGGAAGCTTCAGCACATGGATCAGGATCTTATTGTAAGCAGTGCCAATTCACCATCTGCTTAGAATGGGCCAGTCCAGAAACCCAGTGGCAAACACTCGCAAACACGTCTCCTGCTCGCCTGGAGTTTAACCATACTTTAAACCACCTTGGTGCCTGCAGGRGAAAGGGAACAACAACGGGAATTTCTGTAAGCCCTTATCCTGGATGTCCTGCTCAGTTAAAGGATTTGCTTCAGCTTTGGAGAGAAGCTCACACTGGAGCACTTACTCCTTTCTTTCTATTGGATTATAAAATGTCAGAGGTTCATCCAAACTGACTCTCTCCAGTACAGTTTCCTGCAGCTGGAAAAACATGACTTCTGCCAAGCGCCATGTGCCCCCGGGGATGTACCACGTTTCACAGTGCAGCTGCCCCTTCCTTCTGTGACACTGCACAGCCATTCCCTTACAAAAAACGGCCCACTGAGCATGCGTGCCCCAGCCCAAACCCAGTCACCTTGGAGCCRTCCTCGTTGCTCTGTCTGGCCACCGACCCCTGGTCCATGCTGTACTCTCACTTTGGCCCGCATTGTCAGGGCTCAGCACCCCAGCAGGAACAGAGCCAGCTGGAGGAGGCAAAGGGGCTGAGGTGGTCTTTACACTGCCAGCACGTCTTGCACCCTGCCGGGCTGGCACGGTGCGAGACACAAGCACCTCCTCTGCTTCTGGTGTGATTGCAAATGTACTAGCCTTCAGCCAGCATCCCTGGATCTGGTGATCCACCATCACTGGGCAGGAGTCACCCTCTCTTGGACATCTTTTCTGGCACCCTCAGAAGCAGCACAGGGACCACATGGCACAGACCAAAAGACACCAACATGATGTCTCAAAGCACCCTTTTGGGAAAGTTAAGCCTCATGAAAGCAAGGCCCACCTAGGAGAAATGGGTTCCTGGTACAGGCAGCGCTGCTCAAATTGTTAAATTTCCTATTGCAATTCTCATAAACATCTTGATATTTGGTGTTTTCCTCCAAGCCCTAGYTCCAAGCATCCTGGGCCTGGCTGTGAGACTCCCAGCTTCTGCCATCTTTGCTTTTAAATGCCTGGATTTCTGAGCATCCCTGCTTGGAGAAAAAAGGCTTGTAAACGTGAGCTCAGCACTCTCAGACAAAACAATTTCAATCTTTTTTTTTTTCTACCACAGTGATTTTTTTAACGAGGGATTTAGGGGCCTAACTCAGGAGTTTTGGGCACTGTTCAGTCCAGGGAGAGTAATCATAAACCCATTACTGCAACTCAGCCACCTCGGAAAGCACTGCAATAACTGTTCTACGCTAGCGACTGCACTTCACATGGCATGGCAAGAATATTCTTGCAGCTGAGGACACAGCAAGAATTTGCTTTCAGGTAGACGGAACATAATTATGCAGGCTATGAATGGCAATGTATCTGCAGGGGGTGGAGACAGGGGAAAGGGGGAGTCAGTGCATTTTATAAATGCTTTGAACTGTACTTGTGTGTTTCTGAGATGAACCTTAAAGAAAATACCTGAAAACTGGTTTTGCTTTTCCTAAAGCATTGGCTCTTTCAGGCAGCATCTTTGCCAAGAGTCATTAATCACATCTTCTTTATTAACAAGGGCGGGGGAACGGTGACCTCAAACAACCGAGGAAAACAACTAGAACTTGCATTCGTTTTGAAGGTACCGCTTTTTAAATTCTCTTCTGACCAGCGCATGCTGTTGACACATATTTCAAGAGCACTTAGTCTCTGCAGTAAATTGGGACTTCTGCGCGGGACAGAGGCAGGACTTGACCCAAGAGCGTGTGTTTGACTTAACTATGTCTCCTGGAGTAACAGAGGAAAAATTTTTTAGAAGGTCCTTTTGCTTTTCTGCTACTTCAGTGTTATGTGAGCAGGACAGGCGAAACTCACAGACTCTTCACTTCTGAAGCCTCAAAATTCACAGATTCATGGATTCAGTAATGTGTATGTTTTAAATTCTGAGAAAACATCATGATTACCCTGTGTGCAGTCCTGAGACCTCTAGATTCAATTCATTCTAGCCATGCACATTCTCTCTAAACTCTCCAGCCCTACTGCTAACTCCATGGGACACAGTACACCACATCCCTTGGTAAGCTGCTAATTTTCTCAGCTAAAAATGCAGAGTCAACTGAACAAGCAGCTGCGTTAGATGATAAAAGAGGAGGAGAGAGATCACAACAGCAAAATGCCCCCATCAGGATCAGGCCCGCGGTCTGAGGCACTATGTGACTGTGCAGTACCGGGGCATCCCTCCTCTTCAGAAGTTGCACTGTAGGAATTGCAGCAAAAATACTTGCTGCCTGAAGAAGCAGACACATGGAAGAGGCAGGTGGGCTGGCCAAGGTGGTGATGAGGACAGGTGGAGTGCATTAGACCGAAGCATTGGCAGTCTTACTGAGCAGTGCCATCCAGAGAAAAAAACAAGGCCCCCTTTCTTGCTGTACCTGTGTGAGCTGGCAGCAAAATCTCTGCCATGGGGTACAAGCAGGATGTTGCAAAAGGCCCAAGACCTGTTGCACAAGCTGGGTGGACCCCAGGCTAGAAGAGCAGCAGGGGCTGCGAGTCAGGAGGGAGCAGCTGCAGTGCACCGGGAGCACGGGGAATCCCGGAATGGGATAGCAGGGGGGCCTGCAACAGGGCACAGGTGGGTGGAGGGGGATGCACGGCTGCTCTTGTTGCCTGGCCGCTGTGTACACCATGGGGACCGGCACTCTCGGGGTGGGAAGGGTAGAGGATACAGCCCCTCTGTCCCTGCTTTCTCCCTCCGTATGTCCACGCTTGCTCCTCATCCTCCAATCGGAGCTCACCTGTGAGCTGGGATACCAGAACTGATAAGAGAGCAGGGACTTTTGAGGGGATTTCTGGAGTCCTCCTCAAAAAGTTTTCACTGCAAGGCAGGCTCTCACCAACAGTGTGGGGAAAGGGCAGGTTCCCACCTTAGGCAGGATGCTAACTGGTGCATCGCAGTAGGCAGATTGCAAAAACAAACCCTGGAAGGCTGTTGCCACTGATAACACCCATCTGCTGTGGCATCATGTCCGTTGACATAACCTTAATTAATGATATTACCAAGCTAATGAGGAGATAAAACACCGATCCCAACTCCTGTTAAGAAATTGTCTTAAATACCAGTCACTAATCACTATGGAGAAACAGATAGTGGGCCAAAACRCACACCTGGAGTAAAGAGGTGTGACTCTTGTGTTTTTTGGTGAAGTTGCATTTGTTTACTCCAGGACTGACTGTGAACCATCCTGATTAACACATGGCGGGTGTGCGCTGGGAGGCAAGTTGTAAACAGACCAAGCCTTATGTAATGGCATGGGTCTTGTGCAAGATCTGTCATCCAGATGGCAGCAGGATTGAGGCCTGTGGAGATCAGCATGGTGCCAGCCTTGGGTGCAGAAGCGCGTGGGAGTGCACCAACCCCAGACTTGCTCTTCCCAGACCCTGAGCTGGCACAGAAGGGCTCTCCAGCCACCTCTGAGCTCAGGGATGGTTCACAGGGAGATGTTGGTATATGGGGCTTTAGGAAGAGTGGATATCATTGACCACCCTTTCTTGGTGTCTAAGAACTTTTTCAGATGCTTATTTGGAAAAGATTTGCCAGCCGCGACTAGAAGCCTTCCCTCTGCCATTGGGTGGTGTGGATGTAACTTGTAAAACAGGGAAGAGACCTGTTTCACTGTGCTGACTTGATTCTTTGGCTGTTACTTTATTTCCTTGCTGTTGTTATTCTGATGCAGTGAAATTAAAAAGGCATGAGTAGTCTATTTGGATCTGAATGTGTGAGTTCCTGCCCTGCAGAGCTTTCAGTAGAGATTAGATTTTACATGCCATTGTGTGGGGGAGATGTGCCATGAGGCAAAGGAGGAACAAATACAGGCGGGGCGAGGCCGGAGAGGCAGAAGCTGGTACGCTTGCATGAAGCTGCCTGCTGCTCATCCGCGTGGTAGCGCGGTCGTGCTGCTGTTTGGATTGGTATCTCAGAAAACACTCGCCGCCTTTGGTTTCTGCATGATGATCACCTCCTGATCACCTGTGAGACAAGGCAGCCCCTTCTTCCTCACGTTAGTCATTTAAACCTTGCTCTGAGTGGCCCTAAAACTCATGAAACCTAAGCATAAGTACCCATCCCAAGCCTCATTTGTTCCGAGTGTGCTGGCAGACTAGCTGGGGGACCCTGGCCCTTAAGAATAATCCTCTAAGTCGCTGGGAGGTAGATACACCTTCAGTCTGCYGGTACCCAAATAAATGTGAAAGGATTCCAAAGATTTCCGTGCTCATGTGACACAACACAGACATCAGGAGCAGACAAACCTGGCACATTGTTCGTGCTACCAACCCTTCACCTATTTCAACTACTTTACCATAGTCCTCTGACTGTGTTTCTATTCAGTCAGGTTATTTCCTGTTTGACAAAAAAAAGGTGTTTATTTGTTTCCTGAGCGATCACAAGGCATGCATATATCAGAAAAAAAAAGAAAGGATCTATCTTCTCCTTACATCTCTATTATTTCTATTGTTCAGGTATGCCCCAGGTACTTTCCCAGACATGTTGCCTTCTGTTTTGAACATTGCCATCTGGGAATAAGATACTGTACATCTTTTGTGGTGCTCCTCAGCAGAACTGGAATTTTTTATTGCTCCTCAGAGATAGTTCCTGCTTGATTCACGCCGATAGCTCAGAGAAGAGGGAGATGGGGAGGAGGGACGCCATCAGCTCGATTGCTCCCACCCTCCAGCTCAGGGACAAGCTAATGCTGTGTGTGCACAGCACGTCTCAGGAGACAAGCTGAGAAAGTTCTTACAACACCCGCATGCCAGGTGATATCTGCAGGGTCCAAACTCCTTCACCACAGGGAAGATACTCAGTTGGTTAATTTTGCACTGAGGTCTCTTTGCAATCTGAGACTCTAGGTAATATCTTCAATAAATATTGCCTTTGTGTATGTCCAAGTAAAGAAGAGGCGATCTCCAAGCAGTAGCCACAGTCCAACTCAGTCTAGACTTCAGGGCAGTTGGAGCTTGGTGCAGAAGCAGATGCAGAACTGAGTTTTGCGGGTTGGACCCATCTCTAGAAGTTGATTCTGATCATTTCCTGATTCAGAGCCTTGTGCTTTGACCACAAACCCACCAAATCCCTGCTTGTTTGGTGTGCATCTCTGTCTGGTACCTTAATTAAACAGCAGCTCAGTAAATGCTTACAAGTTCAAGAAGAGGCTGCTAATTTAAAATGCTGCATTATCAGGGCAGCTGGAAAGGAAAATTAACAGGAAAGAGAACCAGATCAGAGCCCAAAAGAAAGCCTGGGTGTTTGAATGCTGAGAGATAGTTACTTACAAAACATTTCTCCAGCCTTTATTACACAAGTTTCAGAATGCAAAAACTAGCAAACCAAAAGCTGCAACAAGTTGTTAGTTCAGATGGGTCACTCCAAAATGGGCTGCTCCTCACTCTGGTAATTTTGTGAAACTGTCGCTTTTTTGTGCTTCAGCCTAGAAAGCAATACAGCCACCACTCTCATTACATTACATAACCATAGGTAACAAGAGTCGAATGATACACTGGTATCACTGTGGGGAGGATCTTGTGGGAGACCAAGAAGTGAACAAACTGTAACAGAGTGTGCATGTGCGTGGTTTCTTCTTTAAAAATAAGCTCAGCAGCCTTTTTTTTAGACACAGTGGCTAAAAATGACCTTTCAAAAACAAATCAAGCCCAAGGCTGGGTTTGAATGCACTTAACAAGGGGTAAAAGTGGTTGAAAAAAGAAAGAAGAAAAATTCCCATGCTATTCCTAGCACTGCTCCCCCACCTCTTCGTGTAAACAGCAGCTGCATCACACTAGAGCATTTCCACCAGTTTCAGTCCAAAACCTGGCCCACCTAGTCAGGACAGATAACAGGAGAGGGTTCAATCCACCTGGAGACCTTTCCAAAAGGCTCTTGTCTTCTGAAGGTGCAGGACATCCCTTTATAGACCACTCCTGGCATGGTACAGTGTCTCCCAAATCACAAAAGCCAGACAAGATTTTAAAGCAAAATCATACTACACATGAATGCCAGCTGTGTACAACATGATGGAAAAGCTGTTGGGAGATTAAGGTGAGAGGAGTTAAAAGCTGGAGCTATTATTTGTGGAAGTCATTTTGGTCTTTTTAAATAAAACCCAGGCCTTTTCAAACAAATATAATTATCGTTTTGAGAGAGGCTAAAAGTTTGGCTGAGAAAAGTGACCGTGTTCATGTGACAGATTTTGACAAGGTGTTTGGCTCGGCACATTCTTATCACAAATAAGAATATGCAATATCAACAGCATGCACTTTACATGGCTTAAGAACCAGTGAGACTGAAGATCTTCCAAATGAGCAGTCCACGGGGAGTCACTCAGAGCATGTCCCCAGAAGAGTGGCCCAGGGACTGGTAGGACATCCAATAATATTCAACTTTTTTATCAATGGTCTGGAAGATGATCTACAGTGACTGCTGCCAAAACCTGAAGAAGACACCAGACAGGTGGAGCAGTGGTTGATGAAGAGGCCAGAGCAGTCATGTGGAAAGATCTGGATCACCGGGTAAACTGGGCTCATTCAAACCAAGTGTGTGTGCTAGTGCAGCCAAACACAGAGCTTTGCATGGAGGAGCAAGATAGGCAGCCTTCCTGTGCAGAAGGAGAACCCGTATCCTTGAGAGCAGGGCATCCAAGAAAGAAGCTGGGGCCAGAGTGGACAAGCAGCCCAATCTGAGTTTCCAGTGTAATACTGCAGCTAAAGGGCCTCCTAGGAACTCCAGATGGATAAACCGAAGCATGGATCAGCTTTGCTTCTATAGATCTTTAACAACACAAATATTTTCCCCATTGTTGAACTCTGCATTTTAAAACAAAGTTGAGAGATCTGAAGGGTTCAATCTGCTAAGTTCACCCCAAAAGAAACTGAGAGATGATTTCATTATAATGTGTAAGCACATAATGTGAGAAGGCAAGTGAAAAGCCTGGGGGCTCTTTGGTAATGATTCCAAAGCTGATACACATCCAAAAACCTTCTATTCCAGCATGACAGAGAGAGTGAAGCTGATCAAGTTGTCTGGGAGGAACACTGTACGTCAATCTTTTTATTTATCTGGCTGCCAGAGACTAAATATCTGGACATCTCCATCCTTTGATGAAAGACTTCACAATAACTAACCATGATTCTTTTTTCTTTGTTACCTTTTCAAGACTGTAAGTGAAATAACTTGATTATTTTATAGTGTTTTTTTTGGTAAAGATTTTTTCAGCACACTGGCAAGTTGCTTCTGTTTCTGAGTGTGCATTTAGGACTTGCTGAGGACAAGCTAAAAACAGTAAATGAGTTTTGGACGAGCTTTGAAAAAGATTAATTCTGTGGCCATTCATTCTCCTCTCACGGAAAGCAAGTCCCATATTCAGACACAACTTCTGAGAAACTCTTGTCTTTGTGCTAAGCAGCATTCTTGCTTCACAAGGCTTGCAAGCCAGTCAGTTGAGGACCAAGAGCCAACTCGTGTAAGATATGACAAGTGCTTACACTCAGTGTTGCCTGGGGATCAGTTCATGTATTGATGTGGCAGTGGAGATGGAGATGGAGGATACTAGACCAAAAAATCTCACCAAAATCCCACAGCAGCTCAGAGGCAAACCTGGGATTAGCATCCAAAACACTTAGTCTGTGGCTCTAGCAAGATAACAGCAAATAAATAGAGCACATAGCAAATCTAGAAGAGCCAGTAGGGAAGTTACAAGCTTTGGAATTAAAGAAAGAACAGTTAAGGAATGTATCAGAAATGTAGCTGCTGAAAGAAATAATTCATATAACATTGATTGTCTCATCCCCATATGCTTGTAATAATTTTGACAAGCACTTCATTTTATCCAATATTATTTAAAAAAAGATTTCTTTAAGGGCAAAATTTAACTGCATTTTTCAGGTCAGCTTGATTCTGGGTATCATTTTCACTTGCCTGTGGTTTTCACTGTCAGGCCAAACTTAATCCCTGGCATATTTCTCTTGACTTCAGTGGAGTTACGTTGAAGATTAGCTTGGCTTTAGGGCCTTTAGTCATATTGCCAATGGATTTCTTTAAAGGGATTTTTCCCTACTTTGAATGCAATAATTCCAGGCAGTGATTTTCATTGTGCAACCTGGAATCATTCCTGCATATTTTAAGGAAGTTTTAGTTGTTCCGGTACTGAAGAAACCTTCTTTGGCAATAGATAACATATCTAATTTTCATCTGGCTTGCAGCAGGTGTGTGCACGTGCCTCACCTCGTCTGTGGATGGCAGTCTCGAGAGCCATCCACCAGGGCCTTCCATCAGGGCACAGGTCTAGTGAAGAGTCGCTGCAAGGGACATAAAATGTACAACAGGACTACACAAGCATGGTGAAGGCTATTCACAGTGTTCCTGATAGACAGGGAAGTGTCTTATCTCCCCTGAAATGTCTGCACCTAACCCTCCAGGTGCATGTGTGTTGGAGGGAGGCAAACAGCCTGATTTTGTCAGAAGCTAAATAAAATGATCACTGAGATCTTACTACCACATGAAGCAGCTCCTGGTAAGAGCTCTTTGCTTGGAGTTAGGAGGAAAGACTAAGAGAAGATCCAAAAGATGAAGGATGGTCCTTTCAGCTTCTCAACCCTGGAGCCTTCAGCAGTTGTTAGGCAAGACACCACTCCTGCCAAAGGGAAGTGGGTGCAAGTCCAGTGACCCAGCACAAAGACAGCTGCTCTCATGGGGCCATGAAACCCAGCAGGATCTGGGATGGAGCATAGCAGCTGAAACGCACCCCACAGAGCCCATTCTGCACTGGTGCTTTTTCATCTCATGAAGTCATGGGGCAATAGAAAGAACTACAAACTCATGGGTGCAGGATGGTGCCAGGATGGTATCATACCTGCTGGTATGGTTTATCACCACTGACCCCTGACCTGAATGTCCCAAATGCTGCCTGTTTTAGCTTTCTTTGGCAGCCAGGCTGCTGTCAGGGTGCTCCAAATCATGGTAAAAAATCATGAAAGCAAATGCAAACCTCTTGGGCTTTCCTCATGCAAGATGTGGTCCCTACTAAAGAACGAGACTGTATCGAGCCCACAGTTACTTTCTTGTAACTGAGCAACATATTAGACTGATACTACAGTTCTCAGAGAGATTTGTCCCCAGGACAGAAGAGACCTGACAGCCCAGCACTGGGTACAGATGGGCTAGGAAGCATTATGCAATACAGAAGAGCAGAGTGTAGTATATATGATGTACTTATGAGTTTCTAAACTGGAAGATCTTCCTGTAGGAATTAATGATGGGGATGACATTGAAAAGCAATGTCTACCTTGCTTTGGTGAATACCTATGCTCTTACTATGACCATATCTGGTCAAAAAAGAGAGGAGACCTGTGAATCTTGGTAGCTTGATAAGACTGGAAAAAACAGAGTCCGAACTCTAGGGGTGTTGGTTGCTGCCAGGGCTCCAGGGTACAACTGTGCATCAGAGGAGAGCAAAACACAGGTGCTGAATGGTGTCTGTCCTTCTGCAGCCAGCAGCACTCTGCACAACCATCAGAGTGCTCCAGCAGTCTGTGAAGCATAAAACTGTCTGAATGCAATTTGGATTCAAGTGGCATCACATAACTGATTTTATTACCATGGAAGAAGAGGGCTGATGTGATTTTTGTATCATGTAGCTAATGTGCAGAGCTTGTTGCTGATCTGACCACCAGCTCTGGAAATCTTAGCTCACTCCCATCCTGCCATCTGCACGTACCTTCCTTGAAGACTGGCTGCCAAAAAGCTTGACATTAACAAAGTAAAGACAAGTGGCACAGTTGTCAGCCTCCACTCATTCCTCCAGCTCCATCTCAAGGAGTCCAGCTCTGATGGTCTTGTGGTAAGGGCCAGTAGGAAGACTTTAAAGGGTCAGTGCCTGCCTCATCTAAAGCAGCAACTGGCTAATTAGGAGAGCAGAAGCCATTTGCTATGGTATCTGGAGAGCTCAGAGCAGCTGCAAAATCCCTGTAGAGATCTTGGTAAGGTTGCACTTGTGATAAGCTGGGCATGCTACCAGTATGGATGACTCCAGGATCTACAGCCTCCTGCAAAAACCTAGAAGCCATATGAGCCTTAGAAAGACCCCTGAAAATCCTTACTTAAAACCTGTCAGCTTAAAATTGACTACTGGGAGGAAAGGGCTCCAACTGTAGTGCAGGCTTTGAGGTGAAGCACAAGGCCAAAATGGAGGAGAAAAAAGAGGGAACTCAGAGAAAATGAGTCATGCCTTAATATCATTTAAAATGCGCACTCTCAGCTAGTAATGTACTTTCTCCCCATAGGATGGCCTCTTTTTATAGGCTCATACACTCATACAGGGCAAAAGCAAAAAAAGCTAAGGAAGGGGTCCRTTTTAAATTACAACAAATAACAATGGGATGATATGATTTTAATGAAGAAATCCACAGCACCCAATAAATTCAAGATTTGGCACAACAGCAGTGTCCAGTAGCCATAAATAAAGTAATCTGCTAATGACAGCACATTCCATCTCATTTTCCTTGATGTTTTCTGTGGCGTCGTTCCTCTGAATCACAGATTTTCTTTTAATGTCATCTCAATCTACTCCACTATTAGATGCCACACTTCTGCCCTGACAGCACTGCATTTGAATGGCCACTAAATAGGGCCATGAACATGAACAAGCCTATGAACATAAGACTGTAAAATATGCATGTCTCCGGTAGGCTGAGCACAGAGAAGGCTGCAGAGCATGCATTGACTGCATACAGTCAGTTACACATAATTAGCAAGGGATAATTCTGAGCCAGAACCACCCAGGAGCCTCTAACAGATTTTACACTTGGGATTCAGTTGGCTCCACAGGTTTGATGTGCCGTTACAGAAAAATTTCTTCCTCACATAGCTCATTCTGACCTGATCTAGTAAGAGATTAACATACTGACGGCAGCAAATCCCCTGCTGCTGGTTTAGGGAGGGCATCTCAGGTTCCCTCCTTAACGAGCTTCACATTTGGCTTCCCTCAACCGAAGGAGAATTCAACATCACAAACATTATACCAGTGAGACGGTCCTTATCTGACAGATGGAGCCCAAGGAAAACTGTCTGCACTGACCTAATGTTGTTGGCTGTTTACCTGGCAAGGCACCAGTCAGTGGCTTGTCCCCTGCACTGAGAAGTCATTAAGCAGCTGCTCATGTCTCCCTAACAAAAAATTCTTCACTTTTATTAAAACGAAGCCGAGGTTTCCGACAGATCACAAGGGCTTCAGAGCCACTTAGTCTCCTCTGCCACACACTGTGTTTCTTCAGGGATCCTGTTCCCTTGGAGCGGTGCTTACAACACTGCCCTGTCGTCCCTTCTGCACTGCTCTCACAGCCACAGGGAAGGCTGGGACTCTCAAGGATTTTAGTGTGGCCCTGTTGGGAGCACTGGGAGATGAGTAACCCTTTTGTCACCACTAAACCACAAGGTGAACGTCTTCCTCTTTTTCTCAGTCATTAAGTTTTTGCATACTGGAATTATGTGCATTAAACAAGGAAGTTTTCCAGATGGGTACATATCCTTGAGTCTTCAGTAGAACGATTTTTTTGACTGTCCATAATCATAGAGTATATGACAAACCACAAAATAAGCTTCCTTAATTTTAACTTCTTTTGGCCTAAATTGGGTATAATCTGAATTTGGGGTTTGAAACATGCATAAAACTGCTTCACCAGTACCTAAAAATCCCATTTTGAGGGAAGCTTTGTCATTCAATGTTGCTGTATCTGCTTCATTTCTCTTTAGGTTTCTACCTCGAACTTCTTTCTATTCAGTACTGTTTTCTTATGCAACTTTATAAGCTGTGGTAGGTGGAGATAAGGAGGCCAAGTCCTGAAATGTTCTGTCTGCTTTTGTTTTGCAACCTCAGTGACAGCAAATATTAATGTGCATGCGTTCGCTGCCCGACTTGTCTGACCGCTCTGCATGACCATTTTGGTGACAGGCAAAAACCTTCCACACACTCGCTGATCCCCAAACACTGCAAAAAAAGCAGTTTATGCTGTTGTGAACCCCAGATATGTTCTCCGCTTTGCACCCCTCCTACTTTTGTTCACATCGAGCCGTTCCATGTCCAGCATTTCTTTTCTGCCAGGCCCATCCTGGACTGTGGCTCTATTACACAACAGAGCCCTGTGGATTGAGACAAGGATTAAAGGTGTCCAAATGATTAGGAAATCAGAGCAGTGAAAGGTCAGGGATCTTTTTATTTTTCTCTTGGATTTGGTAGCTGGTTGTTGAAAAATCACAAATGCACTTAGAAAACAAGAAGTAGTGAAGTGCAACTTTCCAGAGCACTTGTTGGCATTCGTTTCTGTGCGTGAACTATTTACAGGTATGGCAAAGTGTTACTAATCTCTGAGCTATTTAGAAAGGAAGTACCTCTAGGATCTCCTCATTTGTCTCCCCTGTTTCTCAAACACCACTGAGTCATGCTGAATCTCCTCCCCTCCTGAAAAAATGCTTTGCAGAGCTCCCTGAAGAGAGAGGAATGACCCTGGACCAGTGAAAATTAACCATCCCGAGTGGATGGGTCTCCCCCTGCAAGCCCATGACCGAGTAACTGGGTTAAAAATCCCAGAGACCCTGGAAAGGAGAGGTCAGTCTAGAAGCTGCCCATGGATTCAGATGTTCTCAGGGCCCTAGGGAGGAACTCTCTTATCAGGGTTTGGAGTCCAGCTGGAACCAATCTGGACTTGACCTTTCTCAAAGTTCATGCATGTTTGGATTGAAGTTTCTGATTCAGACTAACCTCTGGTTTCAGATGGTTCCCTGGAACAACAGGGCTGCCAGTTGGCTTTGCAAGGCCTTGCTGGATGTCCAGTTATGTCTGAGCTTTCCCTGTTTCCTTCCCCTCCGCTCCAGTATCCCTGTCTGTGTTGGCTCCCAGTTCAAACTTAGCCCCATATAATATTACATTGCAGCTCAGTTCCCGGGATACTGTTACAGATGGTAAGAAATTATAAACAGGATTCCCAAAGGAAGCCATGCTGAAGAAAGAGCTGAGAGAGAGGAAAATCTTGCCATTGCTATTCAATTTTCACTGAGCTCACACATCTTGCATTGCTAGAGTTTCAGAGAAAAAGGAAGTGTGTACAAAGGCTGGCTTGAAAAACAGGAGGATGGTGGCTTAGGCAGTGAAGGGTGAAAAGAAGAAGTAGGCACTGTGGGAGAACTGGTGAAGGAGAAAGGGGTGAAGGTGGTGCTCCAAAGCCTGGTTTGTGAGTACCAAAAGGGCAAGCAGCAAGGAGTAGACAGCAATCAAAACAGATGGATTAGACAGAGCTCAAGGAACAGACATAAAATGGAAGATGGCACTTGTGAAGGAAAAAAAAAAGGATTTGCTTAAAGTAAAATAGTTCTGAAGTACAAACAAGAAGGACCTGTGTCCCTGCCTCCAAACATAACTCAACAGGTAACAGAGCAGCTGGAGAGCCAGAGCTCCTGAGCTCTGATCTTAGTGTGCCAATAACTCCTCAACCAAGTGCCTACTAATTGTGGGTGCCAATTTGAAGCACTAAGCAGCCAGCTCTCAAAGGGTATTTGAACAACAAGGAATGGGATGCTCAGAACCATGGAGAAGCAAGTCAGGATTGACTCAAGGGGATTTGAGAGCATTCGGAGCTTATTATCTCTGGCCAGCTTTTGCCCATCTGAGAAATGGAGCATGTCTCATCTGCCACAGACGATGCTGGGAAGTTAATAATAGTATTTCATGTCTGAGGTCCTGTGCTGCCACGTAACACAATGCATTATTCTGCCCTAAAGCCAAAGTCTCCTCCACCCAAGTAAATATGTATTTTTGTTGTCTGCCTCTCATTTTTAATCCACCAACAATTCTTACCAAAAAAATAAAAACCAATAAAAATCTCTGGCCATACAAATGTGCCAAGAACTTGGCTAATCAGCAGGATCCTAGTATGTCGCTACAGGCTTTGGCAGCCTCATGTCAAGAAAATGATGCAACTCCATTCCTGGGAACTAGTGTGATGGAAAGTGCTTACAGCTGATTCGGATTGTTTATTCTAGGTGAAAGTTTGCAACATTTCCATTTGGTTTCACCACCGTGAGTTTTGCCAGGCCTGTTTCCCAGGCAGCCAGTGCTTTCTGCTTCCTCTGCTTGGTCTGCTATTTACAGGTTTAGTTGCTACATTGTTTTTACTACTCTGGAGGGCATATACTTGGTCAAGAAGGGGTGAATTTCATCTTGCAAGAGGTGCAACACTTTCATCTCCTGCTCTCTTCAGTAAGACAGCAAGACCAAACACCCACTGGCATGAGCAAAAGGTTTTGCAGTCTAGAAGAAGGACAGATTATGTCAGAAGAATGGTCAGAGCCTAGGCAGGAATGCATTAATCATTATTACATTTCTATGCAAACATTTAACCTGCTAGTGCTTTCACGGAACAAGGAAATGCAGAGAAAATGCTCCTTGCATGGCTCTAGGGTGCAGAGCAGTCTGGTATGTGGCATTAGGCAGTACCTGCAGCATTGTAGAGGTTTGGCCTGAAGAGATGAGGCCAGGACAACCTTGTTAAGAAGTGACTGGAGCCAACTGTATACAGGGTTTCCTCCCTTGGCTTGAACCAGGCTAGTATGGGGGCTGAAAGTGTACTTCCAGGAATATATCACTCTGTTTTCAGTCTAAAACAGCCATTTCCTCATTCTCTTTGTTCCCCTCTGTCATTTCTTCTTTCTGCAGCAATATAACAAAGTTCCACTTTGAAATGAATCACTGTTCTAATGCTCATTAAATTAAGGAACTGACCATTCTGGTAAGACTCACGCTGACTAATTGCAGGTGCTGGTTAAATTTCCCCAATAAAACTTCTACAAAATAAAACCCATTCCTAGCAGCCTTTCAGGAGCTTAGAAGATCCAGTTAGGGTAGCTTTCTAAAGTAAAATCTCTCCCCAAAATGTCCTGTGGCTTTCTAAAGTGAAATCTCTCTCCAAAATGTCCTAGTCCATTGCAATCTGACTGAGAATTTGACCTTACCTTTCCAGATACAGTAGAGTCCTTGGCTGGCCAGGTCATCTTATACTAGATCTTCTAACCATTTAGCAGGCTGAGCCATTGCTTAAAATACTGATATTTCTCATTGGAAAAGGTTGCTGGCATTGCAATGGACAATATATTCCCATGGTCAAGTCAAGATATCCCCCCTCTGTTAAAGAATTGTGTTTAGGAGATAGACGTTAAGATGGCCACTCCAACAAGTGAACATGTAATCCCTAATAATCCATGTGTCATTGCATATACCAAGAATCATCTGATCCCTTATATATTAATTATGACCAGAAAGTTTAGTTTTCCACATTGCTTTTCCCCATTGTGCACATGGGAAAACTAGTAGACACATAAATATACATTCTCTAGGACTATCCATAGTCTTTTTACTTTCCTTTTTTTTTTTTTTTTTTTTGCGTGAAAGATGGCCTTGGGGTAAAGCACAAATGCGACGCTCCAGAAAGGGTGTGTGCAAAGTCCTAATTCCATGGAATATTTCCTGGGAAAGTCGCTCAGCTGTGTGATGTCTGTGTTCCCCACCTGTACAGTGGAAACAGCAATCCTTCTTTCATATGGTGCAATCATTTGCCTTATTTTGGACAGCAAGGACCCCAGAGGAACTTCTGTGGCCTAAATCTTTTCACAAAGCGTGTCACAGCAAGGCCTTAGTTAAAYAAAAAATTTGCTGTTTATTTTGCAGAGCTCATTTCCTAGACAGAGCACCCAAAAGATGTCATGAGTACCTGTGTGCTACACTCACCAGTGATACCCTGCTTCCCGTGTCACCCCACGTTGCAGGTGCTTAGCAAAGGTAGGTCAGCATGTGATCCCCACCAGCACTGGGGAAACTGCAACATTGCACATGCTGTAATGAGGCAGAGGCAGATTCAGGCACTCCTGGCTTTCTGACACCTGTGCCTCAACCACAAGGCCAAATTAGTACTGAAGGGACCTGTATTTTACTGCCCCCTTCTTCTGCATTAATTAAAACACATCACTGCACACTTAAGCAATTTAAATGTTTTGGAACGAGTCTTGGGACGGCCAAGGGCATTCAAAGTGAAGGGAAGGCTGGCAGCTTGCCTCTGGCTCGCTGGCTTGCCTGTCTATCACCAGCACACATCATGCATTATGCAAGATCACACAAAACTGCGAGATCTCTGCAGACCAGTGACAAGGCTACAGTTTAAGGATAGAGTGCGAGGCTGAAGTTAGAAATTCCTGGTCTTCCTGGGGCTCCATCGCACAGCTGTCTGCCAATGTCTCTGCTGATCTTTTTACAGATTTTGTTTGGTCTTTTTTTGCCTCTCCTCTATGAAAAGCTGGTGGGAACTTCTGTGGTAACAAATACTCCAGCATCAAGGTGGACCAGGGAATTAGGGTATATGCCTTCCTCTTGGGGATTATTTTGGAGCTATCCAGGGCAAGAAAGAGGAAATTAATAACATTTCAAATAAAATTCAGGGCTCACAAAGACTATGTCTTATCATCTGGGTCATGTTGAAGTTCAGAGTATAAGTGAACATTACCACAAAGGTCTGTTTGCATTTCCGTCACCTATCGGTCAACTGAGAAAGGCTGCAGGAGAAGGAACCTCAGATGACCTCCAGAGCTACTTGTGCCCTGCGGACTCCAGGCAGCAGACAGATGACTACAGTCTAGAATGGAAATGAAAGACTAATCTGCCCAGGGACATTCCCTTTTGTATTGTAAAGTAATGCAAAGTGTCTTCACTTTCAGCTCTGGATTTTGGGCCTAAGATGAAAAGTCACTGCCATTACATCCACACCATCACAATTGTAACATCAAAACAAGCCCCGTATTAAAAATAAACACAGAAGGCATTCACTGGCATGATTAAAATGTATACATATGGGTGAGGTCATTTTAATACAGGCCTTATGCACAAACATATGCATTTCTTACCATGGCCCCAGGCTCAGAGCAGGAACACTATGCATCCACAACTACCTGCTCTTGTGCAGTTGCATCAGCCCAGACTCTCTGGCTGTTCAGAATATCTACCACACACGTCCTTATCACAACCACGCTCAGTGACCTCCCCTTAACCTTCACAGAGACTAGAAAAATCACAGCCATGGGTTACCGCATTAGCAGGGCATCTCTGATCACCATCAGGCCACCATGTCAGGATTGTCTATCTCCCCTATCAATTTTCTGAAGACACATTCCAGTGTTATTTGGAAATAACTCAGTGAAAATAATTCCTTTGCCCTATGTTCATGTCCGGAAAAAGCTTGACCAGCCAAGGGAAAGTAAACTGGTCTTTCCAGAATGACACGAAAAACTGCAAAGGCACTAATGTCCATCTAGACACTAATGCGAATCTTCTGTATGTCATCAGCAAAAAAATCTAGGCCTTCTAAGAGTCCTGGCCTTATGCACCTTCCTGGATCACTGTGCATCAGTGCTCCTGAGTCTCCCACCATGATCAGCCAGGCCTCCACAACTCACATGAAATACCCTTTTCTTTGGCAAACCCTATAGTGGGGAGCAAACTGGGGCATGGGTCCCACCAATGACTGTCCTACATTTTGGGTACCTCCACATGGCTGCCACCACAACCATTTACCCAGGCCTGCAGCTCACACAGCTGGCACCCAGACAGCACTCCAGGAGACAAATCCACTCTGGAAAAAGATGTAAAAGGAGTTCCTGACTACCTTTGGTCTCTTGGAGCTCCTAGTGTGCTTTGGTCATAGGACTGTTGTTACCCTGATTACAGACTCCCTGCCTAACTCAAGAAGAGCTCTGAGCAGTCACAGCCATGACCATGAGGATCCCAGTGCTCCCAAGTACTGCAGAGAGAGATGCGACTGGGATGCTTGTCCTCAGTCTGAGGTGTCTGCTGCAATCTCAGTAAACAATTTGATGACTCTTATACTGATGCTCAGAGGAAAGTCCAGCCTGTACTCACTGCCCAGGATGCAGAAACAACCACCAGCTGCCTCAGAAGAAAGTCTGGGAAAAGGGAGGGTTGCATTTAATATTGTTCAGAGTCCAGTGGAGGCTGTTTGCTGATTTTTTTTCCTCCATGATGCCTGAGAGCTCACTGGAAATATCTCTGCTTGTGACATTTCTGAAGAGACGTCCAGGAAAATGAGGCTGGGAATGGCTGTTGAGAAGTCCCGAACCACAGGAACAAGGAGGATGGCATGACAAAGCAACAGGACCTGTGGGAACGCTCCCTCTGACAGCAGCTCCAGAACATGCAGCGAAAGAAGTATGTCTGCCCAAAATGCTGAGCAAACATTTCCAAACATGAAATGTGTCGTAATGACAGCAAAGCTCTGGGGCAAGAGAACTGCAGCCATGGAGCAACACAGCTGCGCATGCATCGCCAGGACAGCTTCCACAGGTGACATGTAACACAGGGACTCAAAACCTGCGTGCGGGCTGAAAGCACAGATGCACCTGATGTACATGCAGAGGCTGTGTGACAAGATCAGAGTCACAGCTTGGGTGTATGGAAGTGGGACTCACCACTTCCAGTTCCCCCAGAAGCACTGCTCTTCCCCTCTCCCTGCTGCCACAGGACTCTGATGGGTGACGACCAGAGCCCAGGGCCAGATCCTGGCCTAATTTACCTCCCCTAAGCCCCATGGTGCTTGCACCAATGGATCTTGGCCTAAAGAGTTTATGTGCCCACATTGAACCTCCACACTCAAGCTCACCTTTTCTGAAGGATACACTTTCTTGTGGGATTTTCACAGGTCTCTGCTACTGGATGAGCCATAAATTACCCTAGGAAAAGCTTGCTTTGCTGGTATGTRTTTTCAACCTCAATTCCATTTTAACATATGAAAATACAGATGGTACTGTCCCCAGCCAGGATTCAGAAAGAGTGAGCTGATTAAAAATAATTCATCTTACACTGAATTAAACAACTGAGAGCCTCAGGAACGGTCCCRTTTGGGTTCAGTACAAATCATGGGTGACAATCTGGGTCAGTTTTTATTGGGCATATACCTTTTTGACAGCCCTAAATCTGCCAGSCATCAAATAAGTTTAATAGGAAGGGACAACAAGGACACAAAAAAGGTCAGGCCATACACAGGAGGGTGGTAGAGGGAGAATGGGAGAAGGGGCAGGGGAAGATGGGACATTACAGCAAACATGCAAGAGACAATGTTTCTCTGGGARGGGGACAGACAGTCCCAGCCTGTAATGCATCAGGTTCTCCTGAGAGCAAACAGACTGCACCTGGAGCCCATTCTGCTGTTTTCTGAGACTCTGCAGCCCAGACCACTTGCGGTTTCCTCTCTGAATCTTGCCTCTGCCCACAGTGACATACAGAAAGCAATGGAACGGAGATGAGACACGCCTGCCACTTTCTGACCAGCCAAGACACCAGCCCCTCTGGAGRCACAGGGAAAATTTCCTGCCTTTACACTATGAAAGACACGGTGGGTTTGCTTTCCAGTCCACCACCTCTGAGMCAGAAAAACCTCCATGTAYTCCTTCCCCCCCCATGCTAGGAGGCCTGTGCATTGCATTCCCCTACCTTGGATTAAACCATCTCACTTCCCCCTCCCGGAAATAACACGAGCAAGAATAAGAATGACTCATCTGCGTGTATGAAGACATGCGTACTCACACACACAAACACATAGTACATGTTGCGAGCCTACAGCATAAATTTCACCCAGATTTTGAGCCCTGGTTCCACAAYTCTCCGAGGTTTAGTGGAAAAAAAAAAACGAAAAAAAAACCAAGCAAGTTAGTAAAAAGTCAGGATGGTGCCAAATCTGTAAAGAAGTGGCAAAAGTGAAAATCAAATCCCATTACCATCTTTCCAGCTTGAAATAAAGCCTTTCTCCTCATGTCTGCTCTTGTATTTGTTCAGAACAGCGTGACTCCAGGCAGCAGGGAGCTGGCCTGTTCGAGGACTTGTCCATGGGCTGTGGCAGGTAAAACCCAACCACTGCTATTAGCCTGGAAAGTCAGGTAGATGGTTTCATTCTCTGCTTTCTTACACAGCTAAGAGCCCTATCAAATTTGACATGGTTCCTGGCCAGTGATGGTGATAATGAACACTCCATACATGTTTGAGCCACTGATTTGAGACTCAGTGAAAACAGTCACGTGACATTTGCCCCAAAACATTCTCTTTAAATTCTTCCCCTCCCATAACAGCCCTTGGAAAGATGCAAGATCCCCCAAAATGGACCTWCAAGTTCTTGTGAAGCTTTATAATTGTGTCTGGCATTCCCCTGTCCCATCCTCCACCTAGGTTGCCTGAAGTCCAACACTAAATGATTATACCATGGGACATGGAGGTATGTCCTGTACTAAACATGGCTTAATAAATCTACAGTTATCTTAGATCACCATTTCTCCTCACAGCCAAGGACATGTGTAGTCCCCCACTGCAAGCAGTGGAAGGCAACCGAGCTGGACCCTCAGCCACAAAAATGCACCCAGCCAACAACGTTGTTCTGCAGGTGGGAAATTCAGTCCTGTCACACTGTACTCTGTGGATGCATGAGGTGTGCATGTGAGGTTGTACAGCTCCAGGCCTCCTTTAGCCATCAGAGCCAAACATAATAATGTGAAGGGTCTTGACATAAGGGAGACTTTTTAACTATCCTGCCAGCAGGGCTGAGCTTGTGCATGGGTCTTTTTGCCCAGTGTTTTTGTAGCAGGGAAGGGAAATCAATTATTCACCACAGCGTTGTTGTGACCCAGCATGACAAACATCCTGAGGCGACTGTGTCTGGTGCAASAGTCATCAGATGGCATGCCCTAGTAAGAGCAGCTGCTCCCTTTCACTTGGGTCAAAGCCCCTTTCTCCATAGCCAGCCCCCACAGTCACTGTTTGTCCCCTGGCACAGTGTGACACATTTCATCAGCCATTGGGAGGATGCTAAGCTCAGTGACACCCATTCCAGCCAAGCTACATTGCTTAGTAAAGAGCATGRTAATCACGGATATCAGCTGCATGCAGGATTAAGGTTGCATTCCCCCTCCAGTGTATTTTACCCTATCTGTCTTTTGCTACGTTTTCTCTGCCTCTCACCTCTCTTCCTCAGGACTGCTCTAGCTGGTTRTCTCAAGATGAGCAGGGTAAGTGTGTGAATGGTAAGACTGCAAAGGAAGGAAGTGGTGTTGCTGATTCAATAGAGTGTGCTTTTCYTTCTGAGTCAGTACAGAAGAAGTGTCTCACTGGCTGAGAAGATATTAGAACAAGAAATCTGCCTCGGGTGTGTGTGGGCTTGCTATTTAATCCCTCTTACCCGGTATGTGGAAAGGTTGCATGGAAAGAATTTTAATTATCTTAAAAGTTACTAAAGTCCAATTAAAACTGTAGAGTCAGCATGGCAGGTCACCTGCCCAACATTCTGTGGGCCCATTGTTGTGATACAGAAATATATATAATAATCACAGGGCATGAACCTGCTTCTAGAAAGCAGAATGTGTCAGGAAGCAGAATTGCTAAAGGCCAGGTACAAGAAGGCATTGGATCAAACAAGTAGCCTCCTACCAGGAACTCCAGCCTAGAATCCATGGAGAAGAATACAAGAGAGAGCAGGTCAGATCCAGCAAAAACGCTGGGGCAGGAATGAGAAGGGCAAGGAAGCAAAATTATCAAGCTAAATTTCCAAAATTTTCTGCAGCAGATCAGAAGCAGGACACCTGCAAAAAAGTCTGAAGTTTGCTGGACCACTCAGGACAATATACTGAAGAAAAGAAAATCACACAATAGCTAAATTACGACTTTAGTTCATCCTTGATCCCTCCAAGGCTATTGGGGTGATTTCTGGTTCCAGCAAGAGCATATGTTTTGCTGGCTGAAAACTGAAAGAGGAAACACTGGAAACAACTCAAACTCAGGAGCAAAAAGTCACAGCAGTCATATTGGCCATGCAGAGAACTCAGTGGGATCTTTAGAGAGAAGGAGACGAGGTGCTTTAAAGATTTGCAGGGATGTATTCAATTCAGTTCCTATATTATGGGTTGGAAGGTAGAAAATGTTTTGATACATATTTTTGCTTTACAGTRCATTAAAAACATGAACCAGCCTCTAATTTCAAAGTTTCATGCACATATTTAGAGAAAACAAGCCCAGACTGAAGGAAATCCGGGTAGTGTCCTCTTTCATGCTACTTTCTATTGAGCTCATTTCACCTCAAAGATATGGGTGAACCTGAACCCTAAACTGAAAGCAAAACTCAAGTGGGCATAAAGGTAAGTCAATGGAAAGTGATTGCCCAAGCCACTGTGAACTGAAACTGCCATATTTTGCACTGTGCAGGTGTCAGAAAGCCTTTGAGTACACATTGCAGCATCCTGAAGCAGTGAAGGACTCTGGTTTCCAGCTCTAAAGCTCTTGTGAGCAGAATGGTCTTCTCCACAAACTTCTGAAAGCCTACCRTGTGTCAGCCGTGATGCTCAGAAAACCTGGATCCCAGCCGGCTGGTGACTCCAGGGATGTTGGTGCCCTATGTGTGCAAGTGGGGGGGTCTACTTCTCTGTGGGTTCTCACACCAGCTTCCTCATCACAGTATGTCTGTGCTTTTCATTTGTGCATTGAACAGTACAGCAAATGACTGTCATGTATGTCGTGGTTCTCATTCATTCCCAGGCTTCACGCGAGAGAAAACAGGGGACTTGCCTAGAAGAGTCTTAGACTTGGTGCACGGTCCTTGTCTTCAGGTTTAGGATCAGACTGGAGAACCCTCAAGTGGGGACCAGCTCCATGGCAAAGCTCTGTCACTCTCAGCTACAATCCAAACCCTTACCCTAGAGAGCTCTTTTGTGCTAGGGGAGAGATATTATCAATCCCAGAATGTCATGCTGCTTTAAAAGAGTTTAGGCCAAGGTTCTCTCAGAAAAGGAGTGTTTCAAGCATAAATGTCCAGACTTCAGACCTGATTCAATAGCTTGMTATCTTTCCATAAAGTGCTTTTGGTGCTCAGTAGGAACAATGTGGTATATGAAATTAAGTATAACTGTTTGGCAAATACATTTTAAGCCACAGCTGAAATACACCATTCCCAAGGTTACCTTAAAATGAAGTAAGATGGTCACAGATTTGAAACTCATTATAGTTGCGCTGTCACCTTCCCGTTCTTTATTACCCACTGAACTTTCCTCACTGGTTCTGTTCCTAAATCACATTTTGAAACACTAGCCCAGGTGCGCACACACACACACACACACACACACACACACACAGAGCTCCGAGGAAGGTTGTTATGTTGCAGCACTCTGCACGCTTTCATGATATGAATGTGTTGCTATATGTGTCACTCCCTGCAGGCTGCTGCAGGAGGCTTGCAGGTCTGGGATGCAAGTTGGCCAAGAAGTCATAATGAAAAAGGGGAAATCGCAAAAAGAGAAAGCTGACCACAGCTGCTACTATGTGCTTCAGACAGCCACCAGCTCTGCAGGTCCCTGTACACCAAAATGCATCATTGCAACTGCAGCTGACAGAAACTGTGTCTTTAAAGGGAGGTTAATGGTCCCCCAAATGAGGTATTTTTCGTTTCGAAATCTGATGGCAATCCTTTCACTGGTTAAAAAACCCAATGCACTGAAACCAAGCCCTTCTCCACCACACACCCGCCCTGCTGCAAACCCAGACAGCCAGATCTGTTCTCCTTTGTGAGAGTTGGAAAGTGACTTTTGAAAAGTGAAACCTGCTAGGCCAAGCACCTGGACCAGGTTAAGCAAAAGGAAAACGAGACCTTTCATTTGCACGGCTATTCTGAGCCCAGGGAAAGGCATCTACACTGTATATCTGATTTCTTCCTCTTCTCTTAACACTATGTTTTCAAAATGCTTAAATAAAAACTCCTTTGCTCTGGGAGGAATTATTCAGAGATAAGCTTAGGCACAGCCCACAGCTCTCAGGGCACAGGGTAACTACACAGAAGCTTATTTGGTTGTGCCTATATATGCTGCATTCAGAGGTATGAGAGCAGCACAAACATTGCCCAGACAATAGGCATTTGGTGCATTCTGGCTGAATAAATTCATACATGCAGGGGAACGGCCRACCCCAACTACTACAGAGCTCTTTTTCTTCACTGCTCAGAATGACATGGTGAAATGCAAGGGCTGTGCAAGGTTTTAACAATGTCACAACAACTGGAAGGAAGGAAGAGAGAGGAGAGGCAGGTACACAGGCTGCCTGCCCATGCAACATTAACCTCTATGACAAATACAGCTTTTACACACACAAATAGCTTTGCATTCTGAAAACCTGGTGCTGGATATTCAACAGACAGACAGACACAGCACTTTTCAGCACCAGGAAGCTTGAGAGCCAGCCTGTGGGTGGGAAGAACAACCGGCACAGCACAGTCCGTGCTTCCCCAGCTCCTGCCGTGTCCAGGCCAGGAGGAACTGTCCAGCAGGCGAACAGCTCCCACGGCTGACACTGCACAGCGAGCAGCACTGCATGGCAAGGGGAAAACTCAGCCCTGCGATCACACAACATAGGGAAGCCTCTGCCCTTGGCTCCCCTTTTTCCCCCACTGCTGAACTGAAAGCTAAAAGGGAAGGCTGGGACTCAACAGCTCAAGTGTGCACTCTGGACCCAGCTGCTGGGCCTGGCTCTCTGGGCTTAGAGAAGGGGACAAGGAGGGTGGGAAATGAGGACGGCCACAGTGCACCGAGGCAACCTCCCAGTTTAACAACAATGAATYATAATGAAAACAGAAAAGGAGAAATTGTCCAAGAATGGGGATGAAGGAAGAGAAATAGTTCTGACAGCTAGTGAGGCACCCTAATTCCAGCATCACAAAGTGAAACCAAGGCAGAAACAACAGACCCTGAAAGGCTCGCCCAGCAGCCGTTCCTGTCAGTGGCCCAGAATTGGCAGGTCTCTGGAATGTGTTTCTCACCCACATTCAAGACAGCTTGGCTTGTTTAGTCTAGCAAAACTAAGGAGGAGAGGGCATAGTTTTGTTGTCTGTAAATACACCAGAGGCATGAAACACCAGGGTGGGAGAAAAGCTATCCAAGCTAAAAGATCCTGTTGGCATGAGAACAAATGGGGGATCGGTTGGTGTATGAAAACATTTGGGATAAAAATTAGGAGGAGGCTTCTAACCAGCATGAAGTTCTGCAACAGCATCCTTCAAGGAGCATGGGCACTGCAGGACCGTGCTGTTTTGAGGATGAAGCTTGATTCTTTTGTGGAGGCAATTAGAAAATGTTGGACTAGCAGGGGACTGGGAAGTTCTTTAAAGCCAGAATAACAGCATAGGAGATGACAGAGAAAATGGAACAGCAAGAACTGGAACTGAGCTCCATGAAGGAAGATCACAGACAGCAGAGGGGAAAGCATTTCCAGCCAGGGAATGGATAAGCCCCATTAGGAAGGGAAAAAGAGGCCAAAAGGTTTTGAAGGTACARGTGAAATATTTCTCACCTTATGAACAGTGTCTGGGGAACTGTCTGTCTGGGGAACTGATCTATCTTTACCCATGCACTGCCTGCCTGGAAGGCAATGCTGGCTGGTAGGCAAAAAATAAAAATAAAATAAAATAAAAWAAMYCACAGCATCTAAAGCATTTTTGTCTTCCCATTACTGTTGTTTGAAACATCTAAGAGATGGCCCAAGAGCTGTTCCTTCTTGGTGAGTCCAGAGGATTTCCATCATGTATGAGGCATGTCAGGATGTCAGGAAGATCAGAGAAAATCAGTGTGCATAGCTGCAAAATAATTTCTGGCAGCCTTCAGCTAGGCCTTCCTTCTCTGTACCCCTCTCATTACAAGCATAAAAACCCCTGCTGAGACGAAATGCTAGGGTCAGGRAGAGCCCTGTTCATGTGGGATCAGGGAGCCTTTCATGCTCACTATGACATATCAACAGGGCGACAGAGAGGTGTGGGCACAAACCCCTCCATACCCAACCTTAACACTTCTTATCCTGAGCTTTGAATAAGTGCTTCTGCCTCAGGAAACACACTATTTCCAGGAGAGGGATCCCAGAYGGCAACACTTCTCCTTCGGCTCAGTGGCACCATCTCCTCTAAGGCTAAGAGAAGCTCCTCTGGGAGGGAGGGAGAGATTTTTGAGGAGAAACCCCAGCATTTTGGAAACAACCTGCCTAGTAAGGAAAACATTCTAAAATGCTATCCCAGACCAACTCTCCCACCTGGTAGGTGTAAGACACATTGACAATTTTTTCTGCACTTGCATTCTTTAAGACACAGATCCAGGACCAGGAAACGCTAGGGGTGGGAGACTGTACACCCAGACAGCCTCTTTCTTATTCCTGGGGAGTGTGCTGTGTGCTCAGAAGTGAGCATGAGTGGGAGGGAAAGTGAGAGCTAGGAAATCCATGTCAGTATCTGTATCTGTGTTTCCACATATGAATGTATAAAAGTATGTATACATACACACAGAAAACCAAACAAAACAGAACAGTTCATTGCAGAGTCCTCCCCCTGGGAGAGGGTGAGAGAACAAACAAGTAACAGATGTGAATCACGTCTCCTCATGTACTACTGGAAGAAGATCGAATCCTCCAGCGACRAGGCAGTGTAGGAATCCAACCAGAGTCGAAGGGAGTAGGAGACACCCAAGACAGCAAGGTCCCTGAGGCTGCATGCATGCCAGCCACCCTCCTTCATCTTCTTTGGTATCACACCGAGCTGGGGAAATGCCCATGGATGTCCTCATACCAAGGTGGACTCTGAAGAAGGGTCCTAAGCTCCTCTGTGGAAGAAGGGTTGGCCAGGARGAGAACTGTGGGGTGGCTTTGCTGGCAGAGGGTGCAGAAGTTTTTGCAGAAGAGCATCCAGGGTCACCCAGCCTCTTCCACTGCTGCTGAGCAGAGAGAAATGGAGGGTGGGAGACAGGGTTGAGACCACTCAGGCAGGGGTCACCATTCAGTCTGGGGACGTGTTGGCACGCTSTCTCAAGGTGGGGTGAGAGGGAAGGAGAACAGGAAGCCCAGTGCCAGTGGGAGCCAAGTTGAACAGCAGAGCCTGGAGCCCTCCCTGCAGCCATACAGCCCTGGACATCAGGCCAATCCCAGCGCCCAGTGATCAGAGCTCAGGTGCTGGCCCTGCAAAGGGTGGGAATGAGAGGGAAAGAGACATTTTCTAGTCAGATTAAGTAAAGATAATCAATGAGCCTGCTCCTCAGTTAGATTTAATTTTTTCTCTCTGCCAGAAAAGCATAAAGGGCCTTGGAGTAAACAAAACGTGGGCCCTGTTTCTCTCCCTCTTACAGTTTAGTGGTGCTTAGTGTTTCCTCGTCCATCTTAGGGCAGTGGTGCTGAATGCTGATAAGGCCAAACTTGGACAAGCCTCAGTCAGACAGTTGGTGCAATTTGACTTTAAATGGCACTTAATGATTTGTTTCAAGTGTTGGGTTGGGGTGAGTTGGGGCATTTGTTGTTGCTGTTGTTGATTTTGCTGTTGTTGCTTCCCTCCTCCTCCTTTTCCAACCAATTAGGTTCAATCTATTTTGGCAGAGGACATGATTCTTGGGGCTGGGCTCCAGATGGTTGGGAGCTCAGCTGCTCACCATAAATAGTGCCGAATGAATGGTGCTCCTGGCGGCCTCCATGCAAAGCCAGACAGTGAGCAGCCAGGGTCGCCAAATCTCAGCATTACAGAGATGCCTTGGGAGAGCTCCACAAAGCAGGGGACCTCCCCTGAGCCCTCCAGAGAGAAGACTGTCTCACTTTCCCTTGAAAATCTCCTGACTCCGATTCCTTATCCTTCCCAGTCAATCAATTGCAGGACGTTTCTGGCCTTACTGCTTCCTCATCTCTAAATTAGCTCAGTCTTGCCATAGTGCAAGCTCATGACTTGTAGCTGATCCTTAGGAGACACGGAGGACAAGCTTCCTCCTTTCTCCTTGCAGCATCCTTGAGTTGGTTTGAAAACCATTTCCTCTTGCTCTGGATATGGACACCCCCCCCCAGAACTGAGTGCAAGTGAAGGGTGGTTTTCTGTGGGGCCAGCCAGCCCACTGGTGAGCCCAGAAAACTCACAGCATGGAGCAGGACAGTCCCCCATGTCTCACAGGAGCAGTCACAGGCCAGGCTGGCTATGTCGGCTCTGCAGTGGCAGGGTCCCTAGACTCCTCAAGGAAATGGGGTTTTGCAAGAAGAGGATGGTTGTGTTTTGGGGAGAGATGACCTCTGCAATGAGGAAGATCCTGCAGGCAGAGCCAAGGAGGACCTGGGAGGGGGTCCCACCCCTGTGCCTTCCACTTCAATTTCCTATCCTCTCTTTAGGCCCAAGGCAACACTTTTGCTGTGGCTTTCAGCAGATCTCTGTCCTGCAGTTGGCTCCAAGATTGGAGTAATGAATTGACCATCCTTCCCATTGGTGTAGCCACCCCAAAGATGTGCAGGGAGTTTGTAGGCACTCACATACCCTCTTCACTCGGCCCTCACCAGCTGTGCCCCCTTGAGCACCAGGAGCTTCTAGAGCCTCCTCCTGGCAGTTCACAGCAGCACTGGGCTTCTGAGGTGGGTTAGCAGGACTGCCAAAGCACCTGGGGGGGTACGACAGCAGCTTGCTGCAGCCACAAGAGCAGGGGGATGGCAGCCAGGTGCTGAGAAGCCCAAGTCTGGAGCTCAGCTCTTTCTCACATGGCCAAGCCATCAGATCTCCCAAAAGCAGGCACCCCATGCCGCCACACCGCCAGCCTTGTGACTTGGCAGCAGAGCCAGGCTTGAACTGATCATATCCCTCATGAGGCTCTCGTACATTAGAGGAACTGAGACATTAAGGACAGTTGTTGCTTCCAGTGGCCTCCGAACAACTGTATGCTCTCTGCTCAGCCTTTCAGCCTCTCTGCCCCACTGTACCCTGCAGTGCAGTTAAGCTGCCCTTCTTATGTGGATGGTAGAGAGGGCTGGGCTGTGTGAAAGAGGTTCCTTTAGCCCTCAGCAACTCTGGAAAATGTTCTGCTTTCTGAGACCTTTCAGTGTTTTCTAACAGATGCTGCTATAATCAAAGCAATGCCCAATTCACTCTTCTTGTGAAACCTAATATATTACCTTCACTAACACACTTTAAAATCTTCAATAAGGGAAGAAACGAAAACACAAAGGTTATTATTATTGTTATCTCAGTTTTCAAGKAATACTAGTGAATTACAGACTGAGTAGTTATTGAATATTTTATATTAACCTAGGTAGATAGGTGTTTACCGCAAATGTTTTATGCTTTAGGACAGAGCTGCAGTGATTCTCTGTGTATTTAATAGCTACCCAATAGAAACCACCACCCATTATTATAYACAATATTTTTACTATGGATGTAATTTGTCAACCATATTAAAACTTAGGGCCAGACTCTGTGCAGCATGGAGGAACTGACTATAACTGTGATATAACTGTTAAAACATGTTTGCACATCTTGTGTCTTTAAACCAAGCTCTTTTCTCTCATCTCTCAGTGCTGAGAGCTGCCATGCTCTCCTCAGACCCGCAGAGGGGATGAGCACATATGGGACTGCCCTGAAAGTCTCAGTCACCCACAGGAGCACACAACAGCAGACATACTCGAAAGAGGCATCCTCATATGGGGAAATAAACCCCATTGCAATCCATGTCCATAGTCTGGCTCTGCAAACTCACACCTGTGTGCCAGAGGGCTTGCAGGTACAGCCAAACAGCCCCAGGTTCCCTGTCCCCTACTGGGCGCTGCCCCAGCAAGCCTCCCCGGGTGCGCGTGCACTGCCAGTTGAGCAATCRCAGACTCTGGTCCCTGGACCTTTCACACCCAGGTTGGGGAGCTCTCTCTGGCTCTCTCTCCAGGGGATAGCATGAACCTATTTGGTGCTACAACGAGAGCCAAGCTCTTGTTTGTGTTTTCTGGATGGGGAGGAGAGGACAGGCAGAGTGGAGCACATTACAGTTCRGTCGTCATGTGGGCATCCCACATTCAGCCCCTCTGAGACAGAGGATGCCTCTTTCGTGTCTCAGCAGCATTTTGGGCTACAGCTAGGCTCATGCTAACCACCTAGAGAGAAAGCCTGGCACACAGAGAGCTGTTCCCAGGCGCGTCTTCACTCACAATGAKGATACATCCTTCACGGTGTTCATTGTTCAGTCTCTGAGTCTCTGCCTGGAAAATTGAGCCTTTGTTTTCTGACCGCTATCAGGGAGGATCGCTGCCAGAAGAGATCTGCTGTAGGGAACACTGGACAAAGCTGTTTTGCACTATGATCCATGTCACACTTTCACCATGCTCAAGGTGCCTGTTCAGCAGTGTTTCGCAGGTGTGGTGTGTTTATTAAGTTGAGTGGAGCTGGCCTCATCTCCACGCACATCGTGGCTGGAAGCCAAGTGGAGGGCTGGTGCAAATGGTGCAAATGCCAATACAGTCAGTAGAATATGCCCCGGCTTGCCTTGAGCCCAATCTCAGCTGTGTCACTCTAGTATTGTCTCACAGCTCACAAAGATAAGGTTTTCTCCCAACCACTACATTGTCTTCAGCTGGAGATTTTCTGGAGGGATGTTGTAGAAACAAACTCTAGGTCAAACACGAACACTTAGAAAATGGTTTCTTTTCTAGAACAGACCCAGACCCTGCGCTACTGGGAAATAGCTGTTGATCCCATGGACACTGTGGGTATTCATACGCAAAGAAATGGAACAAACTTTCATAACTGACAAGACATGTTCTGATCTGGCTTAAGGACATGTAAATTGGAGATGTAGCAAGACRTCCCTACATAATACTGACCAGAATCCACAGTTCACCCAGCCATTCTCATGCAAGTTGGGTTTAGCTCTATTCATCTCTAAACCTATTGCAAATCCATGTGTACAGTCACACATATTTTGCAAAATGCCTGAGAGAATCTTGACAGAATCTAAAGAAGTTAAAGATGGAAGTGATCTATTAGGTCCGTTTGCAATCTCTCAAGAGCCAGGCAGAATTTTTCCCTGGGCTATATTCATTGCTTTGCCTGGTCTTGTTTTTAATCACTCAAGCAAAGGGACTTGAACAACCAGGCAAAATTATGTCATACTGCTGCAGAAGTAGCACCGGGGAATCTTGTATCTCTGATCAGAACTGAGCCCCACGGTTGCACGATGTGTACTTAGGCATGTTTGATGTGGTTAAACAAATCCTATGCAGAAATGCATTTAATTTCTATAAGTACTCGTCTTCCAAGAATTTTTAAGACCTTGCAATAAACACAGCCAAAGCCATCATTCAACAAATTGAAATCACTGTTATATAAATGGGGTTGCTATATTCAGATTAAATTTAGCCCTCATGACTTTATCTTGTAATCCAGCAAAGTGAGCGGGTCAACAGAGTTATGGCCAGAGAGCTGAGTGGGCATTTCTTCCCTGACATTTCCTCCCCTGCTTCCTTGGTTTAAGGCACTTCCTCCAGAGATCCCTCACCTGGGCCGAGGGCACTTCCTGTCGTATTGCTGTGAATGTTTTGCTTCCACCAAGAGAGTGCCTGCTGGCTTTCATGCATCAAATTAATTCAATGTCATTTTCTAGGGTCTGCTTATGGGCCTGTCCCTTTGCCACAGCGACTGCCTTGAGAAGGGTGAGCGTTCCACTTCATGCAAACAAGTCACAGTCRATGTCTTGGAAACAATGTGGCTGTGTGCGACCACAAGGCGGGCAAGAGAGGGTCAGATACCAGCAGAGAGAGACACTCAATGTTCATAAGGGGTTAAACAGGATAGATTTAATAAAGGACTTACACTACAGACTGCACGGGGAGCCCCAGGAATCGCGAAGAGGTGTTGCTGATAGGAGGCTGCTGGAGGTATGGGTCGGACACACAGGCTGCACGCATGGACAGGACTTCTCCCGTTGTTCGTAAGGGACCCTTAAATCTACTAGAACTGTTTTCTTATCTCAGCTGTGCTAACCTTGAGTAGCTACTGCCCAGGAAGCAGCTATACGTTGTTGACAAAATGGAATATGCATGCCTGGCCCTGATGGGAATTTGGTCAGTGTGTAGTTTCACACGCTGGGCCTGCTACCACATACTCTGCCAGTCACTGACTCCTTGCCAGATCTTCTGCAGGTGTTCTCACTACACTGTGGAAATCACTTTTTTTGTCATCCATGGTCCTGGTTTTCTTCCATTGAAAGCATAACACAAGAAGATGCCCTCCCAGCAGCTCAAAGAGCTCTCAGGGCAGATAACTTGTAATGTACATGCCATGCTCTACTAGCAGGCTCATACAAGGTGAAAAGGAGCAAGCTCCTACTATCAGAGACTGGGGGGATTGAAAATAAATGGCAGGGAATTTCCTAGCTCCATGACATCCAGGCAACAGGCTTTTTTTTTTTCCTTAAAGTAACCCTGGAGGTTTCTAGGGTCAACTCAGCTAAATACAATGACCAAAAAACACTCTGTGGTCTAGGAAGGGGCAAGGTTTTCCAAAGGTTCAGCTCCCCTTTGAGGTACAGCTGCTAGGCAAAATGATGGAAGTGTTTAAGTCATCAGAAAAAGAAGGCAGTGACCTGCAGTAAAATACACGGCCTGGTGAGCTACGCAGCATCTTGCTGTGCAGTAGGTCCTCAGAGGCCCAGCAAGGACAATTTAAACCTTTGATAATAACAGCCAGGAGCACTGATTCTTCAGAGATCCACCCAAAACTTTACAAGAGCATAGTTCAACAGAAATCCAACATTTGCTGTCCATTCCCTCTGTTGAGTTGTTTATCCTTTCAGTCACCAGAAGGAAATAGAGGCGACAGTGAAAAGAGTGAAATTATATGGACTTCTCAAAGTTGTAAAAAAAGTTTGGGATTTCATTCAGTCAAAGATTTGAACTAGGAGTTTGGGAAGGTTGTAAATTTTACCCCAACAAGCTCATCCCTTCTTTCGGACAAAGTTGGCAGTTTTCTGACCTTAGCACATGGCACTGCCTAATGAGGATACAGAACAGGCCAGCCCAGAGCCAGCCTTATGCCTGGTCCAGAAACTGTCTTCTGGCATGGAGAAAAATGGCTGAGAATTGATGGGTTGGGAGTGTGGTACCAGACACATCCTGCTGCTTCAGCTCCTTTCAGATCTGTCTTTACGCCCTTCCTCTCTGCCCAGCTGGCATGCTGTATTGACTGCAACAAACCAAGCTGGGATAGGGCAGAGAATGCCTCCTTTGTGGAATATGGGAGMTAATCTCACTTCCACAGAGAGTGAAATCTGATTGCCAGGAGGCTTTTGGTTTTAGGCCCATGAACCAGCACCCACTAAGAGGACAGTTTGGAAGTGGTCCAGAGCATTGGCCAGGTCTTGTAAGTTTAGGTGGCATGTAAGTGGTGGAGGCCTGACAGCCACCCTAAGGGGTGTCACTGGGTCCTCAAGTCCTCCTGGGTGCCAGCTTGGGATTCAGCATGGTTACCTTGTGCAGAGAAGCACCTAAGATATTTCTCCCCCACTAACATATCTCTGCAGCACAAGTCTCAGTTTGGCACATCACATATTGCTAAATGTACACACCTTGTAATCCTCACCCTCTCTGGAGAGAGAGAAAACATGATGCATGGCAGAGACATGCCATCCACAGTCCTCCCCATCAACAGCAGCCGTCTCRGCTGTCTTGGCCAGGGTGCATCCTATCACCCAACAACACCCCCTCCAAAAAAATACCGAACTTTTATACTTTGGGTCTTGGATGAGGGGTTGGGGGAGGGTTGGAAATGGCCCCGTTGCTTCACACTGCACATTAGCAGCGGAGTTCACTTCACAAACACAAGGTGCGCTGTCAGAATAGCCTGGGGCAAAGTTTGTACTTTGCTTGAATTCTAACTTTTGTTTACCAAGGTAATAAACCAGTCTTCTCTTCCAGGTGTAAATGCTATTATGAAAAGGCATATTTGTGTTTCATCTCACCTCAGATGTACAGTATGTGCTTACATCCTACACTGCATGTGCAGCCCACACTGCTCCAGAGCCAGGGAAAGAAAGGAAAAGGGGTAAAAATAAATACCCTTCTCTCCCCACAGACACAGTGTCCCAGAGGATTTGGGAGCTCGACTGAATCTCTTCCCCTTCAGATCTTGTGTACAGTCGTGGCTGGAACCTGTGAAGGCTGGCTGAGACCTCTCCGGCATCTCCAGGGCCTTCCCCATCAGCCATGCAGGGAGCTCACGGAGACAGCCTGCTCACCTGCAGACAAGCTAGTCTCCAAACAGTTGAGTTTAGTTTTCACTGGACTAGTTGGGTCACCAGTTTGGCTCCCTTCCCCTAAAACTGCCCGCTTCCCCATCACGCCACGTGCATTCAGATGCATTACATTTGGTGCAATCTCACTAAAACCAAGGAGAGAGGAGAAGAAGGTAAAAAAGAAAAACCTGGCAATGTTTTTTCTTATGCTTCACCTCCTGTTCCTGGTGTCATGCCCACTTGGCAAGATTTAGAGATAGCAGACGCACTTTGGATAAAAATGACCTAAATGTTTCCTCATCCCTTCAAACCTGTTCAGTGGCCTTCTGTCTCCAACCCACTAGAAATTTGGCCTGGCCACTGGGGCCAGCATCCGAGCTCTCGTGAAAAGAAATGCCACAGGATTTCCAGTGACTGAAGTGGTCAGGGCCCTGCTCCAGAGAGTGGCTCACCCAGCGCTGCTCCACGGGCGCAGGGCATGGGCACCCGCATGGAGGGAAGAGCACCGCCTGCCGAACGAGCATGCCCGCTCGCAGCACAGCTCCCAGCATTTCCTCAGCCATCTCCCATTAAGGCACTGACCTCACCTGCTCTCACTGAGCTTATRAAATTTCATGAGATGACATCTTGAAAAGCTAAGTGTTAAACGCCAAGCTCGGATGGAGTCCTCACAGAAGCTGACCAGCTGCAGGTCAGCAATAATTTCCTCCCTCATCTGTTGTAGCCCTTTATGAGCAGATTTAAGAGAGCAATAACTGTACAATATTTTTTTACACGGACTATTTATTCTATTAAAAGCCCCTGCCCATAACTCCATCTGTACAACAGAAAGCTGCAGGAGAGAGGTAAGGGAAGGGGTTGAGGATGACTGTGGTCTAAGAGGTTGCAAGTGATTGCTCCAGCATTCGGCGTGTCCGGTATCGGTGCTTTCTCAGAATATCTTTGCTCCTGAAATCAGAAACCCCACGGATGCAGCCCAGCTGCCAGCGCTGTGCAGGCCTGAGCCTGCCTGCCAGCCCAGACGAGTTCCCCACCCCAGTGTTTACGCCGAAGCAGTTGCTCAGGTGCAGCCTGGATCGGCGCCCCGAAGCGCCCGTGCRCCACACAGCCCGGCACACTCCGTTCCCCACCATGGCCCACGCACTCTCCAGGTGCACTCCTGCCTGCTGCCCACCCCTCTGGACCCCCAGCCAGCCACAGCACCGGACCCAAGGGCCAGCCAGACGAGCAGCCGTAGTGTGGATGGAAGGGATGTGGACCCTGGGCTGCACATGCTCACGCCTCCTCGTTACTTCTAGAGCCCATAGCACTTGCCCTGAAGCTGATTTTAGTTCTTTCTGGTTTTGTTCAAAAAAATCATTAAAGGTTCTTAATAGTTTTTGCATGTTTTAATTTATCTCTCAACTTCCACTAATCCTTTCTGCTTCCGTAGCCTGGATAGAAGGGAAAACGTCCATAGAAAAGCAGTTGTCCTTATCTGTCAAACTCAAGCTTTACCAGAAACTCTGGTATCCCTTTTCACCAGGTTTCCACATGACCTGTGCTCCAGAGCACCCTGCATGTGGACTGAGCAAGAACATTCTCAGCAGCAGTGTGATTTAGACCAGGGCCATTGGAGAAGCAGGATGAAGGGTCCAAATCTGGCATGTCTTTGCCCTGGGGGTGCAAAGTAAGGGGGAACCAGCACTGCTCAGACAACTGTCCTGCACTCACCTCCTTGGCTCACAGGCAGGCAGCCGGGACCAACTGCAAACGAGCTGCTCACAAGGGTGGTGAAGGATTTGCCCACCCCCTTGAGCCAGGTAAGACAGAGGAGACCATGTCTGGGTCCACCCATGCACCTCCAAAGAAGGAGTGACATGTCACCCCAGTTTGGGAACAGGTGTGTTCGGTGGCCAGATCAAGGTGTGTTAAGAGGCCTAGAACTTGTTTGACATGGAATATTATTTCATGGCATCTTGAGTATATTCCACACGTCCTTTAAATGCTCCAGCAAAGTAATGGCCCAAGCCAGCCTTTCCAATCATGTTCTTCTAACACGTCAGTTTGGTTCTTCCAGAACAGGGAGGGGGTGGCATTTTGCCAGGGTTATGTAAGAAGCAAAGTGATTGCATAAGTTCTGCTGGTCACAAAGGTATAAAATAGGCTTTATTGGTAGTTACTAGAGGTAGAAAAGTTTCCATAGGAATCTGGGCATATTTCACAGGGAATTTGTCCTTTTATGGATTTAGACTGCTTTGGGATCCTCTTTCTTCTGAAAAAATTTGCTATCACAAACCTTCATGCAAAAGGAATGTTTGCTTTTGTGCAGAAAACAGTAGAAGGACATTGTATGAGCTTCACTGGAGCTACCTAAAGTGCTTGAGTTGTTCTACTGACATTCAATCCATGTAAAGTCAGAGGCAGACACTTGTTTCAAATCAGCCCCCAGATGCAAGTCTGGGACACTTGGCGGGCTTGTCTGGTCCTCTTGGGAGGAGCAATTAAGCAACACTGCAACTGAGCAACACTGATCTTTCTAGAGAATCCAATAGTGAATAACATCTGAGGAAAACACTAGTTATCTGACACAATTTGACAAGCAGGAAAAAATCATTGCATTCCACATGTCCAGATGGGGTGGAACCTGGTGATTTTCAGGGAAGGGGAAGAATTGTACAGCAAGTAAATGTGGTCAAAATGTGGTCCACTGTAACTCCAGTGACACAAAGGTGTATGGTAAACTCAGCTTTCTTCCTCTGAATTTCTTCTGCACGCACAGCATTAAACATATGGAAAAGGCTTTGCAAGACCAGGATTTGATCAGCAGCTAATGCATTCCCAGGTTCAATAACAAGTACACTTTGTACATCAGAGGAATGGCAAACTGCCCAGAGCTTTTGGGCAGATGCTGTTTCTAAAGAAATTAAATGCGTGAATAGATAATAACCAAAGAAATCCCTGCCGGAATAGAGAATGGACAACCTCCTTCTGATAAAATCAAGTTCTTTCTCAATCACTCCCCACTTGAACACGAAGACCAAACTGAGTCAGTGCTGAAGGTCCTGGATTCTTCAAACAAGCTGTTGGGTTTCTTTCCTGTTCATCATGTTGTAGCTTATCCTTGGAACTGGCAAAATACAGCAAAGATGACTCCCCTCTGTCCCTTCCTAAAAGAGGGTCATTACAGAAGTTCAGTTGACTCTGTTAGGCTGAAGAAAGAGCCACACAGTTCCTTCTCAGCACATTGTATCCTACCTGCAAAGGACAAGAGGGACAGAGGGGAGGAAAGAGTGTCTAGCCCGTGTCCTTGCCGTGCAATGCGGGAGGAATTGAGTGATGACCCAGCAAGGAAGACCTGCAGAACAGCAAGCGGGAGCAGGGGCCCAGTGGTGAGATGAATGTGAGATTGGAGAGGACTGGCCGAGCTCTGACGTGAGAAAGAGTGACGTGAGGATCAGGGTCAGAGAGTTCTGCAATTGAAGAGAGGGATAACCTCAAACCACCTAGGAATTTCAAGAAGCTTCCATTCATGACGCAAGCTGCATTACTCAACTGGCCTCCCCTAGCTGCTGAATTTTCTCCCTAGACTGTTGCCAGACCCTGCCTTTGCTCTGTGCCCAGTTCAGCCTGAAATGACTCTCACTGGTCCCTCTGGGAGGACCGTGGGAGCCAGACAAATACTTGGCCATGCTGAACAGGCCTGCTGGCAGGGAGAGCAGCTGATACCTACAGCAAGGCTCAAAGAGAGGGTGAAATAGGTAGAGTGCACCTGGTGGAGCAAAATACAGCACCATGAGGATGGGGTGTTGCTTTCGATGTCAGTACTGGCATGGGGGAGTATTCAGAGGCAGCTATTTTACCAGGGTCGTTATCTTCTCCCAGCAGTGCAGTGGGTGCTGCTGCTAAGGATGTGTACTGCCCTGGGGAACACGTGCTGTGTCCCCCTGTGCTGCTCCCCAGGACCCAGGCTGCCAGCACCACACAAAGGCTCTGGGAAGTGCAGAGATTCTTGGCCAATCCTCTTCCAAGGAATAGGGTTCCAAGTCTTGCTTGTCTTAGTCCTCTTGTCCCCCATGGCCCTGGGGGTTGGTGCAGCCCCATGAAATCTTCTCCAAGGCTGTGGGGCCTGACTGCAAAGCGTGATGACTCTGGAAAGTAGGAGACAGAGCATGAGATACAACTCAGGAGTGAGACCCTAGAGCATTGCTGTAGCTAAGAGGCAGGCTGAGCTACCCTGAGGAACGGGTAAGACACCTTTGGATATCAGGCAAGTGAGACAGGTACCCATCAAACCCACAGGCCCACACTTTGCCTCCTGGTGAAGGTGGCGAGCAGGGACTAATTGTAGTTTCTTTGCCAAGGCATAACCCTGGCATAGACAACAGCGTGAGGATGAGAGGCTGATGCACGCAGGCTCAGTGCCCCATCCTGGGCTGGGCACTGAACATGACAGGGATGTGGTTCTTGGACTTTAGGACTGCTGGGGCCACCAGTATGATTCTGAAATGCCACACGGTGAGAGGGAAGCTGGGGTGTAACCAGTCATCCAGAAGGACAGCTGCAATATCTGGTGTTCCTGGATCTCACTCAGCATCTAAAATACATTTCTGGCTTATGTGACAAGTGGTTTATTTTCAACACCTAGAGCATAGAAGGCAAGTGAGATGATGGGCTGTCATCTAGGCCACTTTATACTCCTTTCGTGCCAACTATGTTACAATATCATTTTGATGTCACCATTTCTTCCTGCTGAAATAAAAAAATTTCCATTGCCAGACAACATTTCTCAGCAGGGAGATCTCTGGGTTTGTTTTCTATTATACCTGCTTTTTATGACTTCATTGGCATGTTCAGAAGAGAAGGAGAAAGAAAGTGGAGGGAACAAAATTAATACTTTTATATATATTTTTAAGTCTTTTTAATTATAAAGGATCTGAACAATCCTTTAAAAAAATATCTGACTTTGGAGAGTCAACATTTAGTTGATGCCATGAAGTATTCATGGGAGTTGGGATTAAAGCTGACATTTTTTAAGAGTGATTAAATTTGAGAACCTGTTGACTAGAGCTGGGCTTTCATTATTCCTCTGACATGAGTGGAAAGTTTCAGAATTTGACAGTTTCTAAGATTCCAGCATGTCTCTGTAGAGCCCAAACAAATGGGCTGGGAAAAGCAATAACAGGTAAAACCCAATGATGGGTACACGTTTTCTTTTGCTGTATCTCTAAAACCCAGTTATTCAAATGCAGCATTTTTTTCTTGATCTGTTCCACAGATATGTTTTGCCAGGCCTTGCAAGCAAGCAATGGGCTCTCTGTTTCTAGATGTCTCTTGGGGAGCAGCTGCAGGTGCCAAAGCATTTGCCAGCTGTGGAGGGAGCAAGCAACGCCTGGCTGGGCCAGCCTAACTGTAGCCAACTCCCTGCTTTCTGCTCTGCGACTGTGAGACAGCCACTTTATACATGACAGACACATTTCTGAAAATCCTCTCTGGTTATTTGCACTGGATTTGCTATGGTTCTGCATGTGGGACTGGACGAAGGCTGCTACCATGGAAGCAGCTGCCACGGGAGATGTGATGAACCCAGAGTCTGCATACTCTTTGCAAGAGACAGAGGAAGTCTGAGTTCTCTTAGAGGAAGCTTTTCCATGCAAAATATTGTCCCGCTTGAGTACAGCAATCCAGTATGAGCTCAAGGTCCCTCTCAGGAGACCTATCCTCAGGAAGAGTTTTGTGCCCAAAAGAGAGAGCTCTGCAAAGGATATCTGTGAAAAATAACCTATCATGAGGGTTTATCAGTGAACTCTGCAAGGACCCGCACCTGTATTGGGCAACACTTAAGAGTTCACGGAATGAAAAAGGCCCAAACTCCCTGCAGGGAAGGCTAGAGATTAACTATTGAATTGCTGAGCAGCTTTAGCCAAAACTCCCCCCAATCTGACAGCAAGATTTGGATCTGACACTTCAGGAGCCCAATGACTTAGCACTGGTAGGGGCTTGCTGACTTTTTCCAGGCAGTGGCAGAGAAGCCCAGAGCTGTTCCAGTACAACCTGGGAAGACAAAACATGAACTTCTGCATAACTCTGAAGCAAAACCAGGCACAAAAAGCACCTGGGGGGCAGGGGAGACTTTCAGGCCTCAAAAGGACAGCAACAGCCTTGCCTTTATCCACCCAAGCCTTCTCTGCCTTAGCCGCTCTGCCGTGCTGTCACGTGCCCGTGCCCCCTTCCCTCTCTCAGGGCAAGGGGAGCTGAGCTGGACGGCTGGGGGACACGCAGCATCGACATGAGAGAAACTCCCCAAACTTCCTCACTCTTCCTCCTGGCAGCACTTCTCTGCAATGGCCACATAGTGACAGTGTCTTGGCATTTGCCTAGCAGTGTTCCTGCAACTGCTGTTTCTGGGCATGGGCCTCATGAGTATGCCCGTATTAACTGACCCACATCTTTCCACAGGCTGTTTCTGGGGCAGCGTCAGCGTGTTTGCTAGTGCTGCTCACATTGCCCCTGCCCTGCCAGGGCAGCTTTCCAGGCAGGGCAAACATTTCATCACAATCTCCCTTGCATTATTTTCTCTTTCTTTCTCACTTCTCTTTCCCTCCCCACCCACTTCCTTTTCCTTAAACATTGCCTTCTTCCCAGGCAGCGTGATGAGCTCGTCACGCCTGGTGCTGCGTGCCAGCCTCAGGGGCCATCCAGAGCCACAGCTGGCCCACTGGGTCCCGTGGGGTGCACTGGGACTGCAGGGCCCACACCAAGCCCTGCACCCCCAGACGCCATCCTTATCTGCTGGCACTGCTGCACATCCAAGCATGGCACTGCATGGAAGGAGCTGGGCCACTTCCACCAGCCTCCCTGACATGAAGAGACAGCTCACCAGAGAGCAAAGGAAAGGGTCAACCCTGTCGTGGAGCTCATCTGCTTTCAACCTTCAGAGCTGCTGTGCAAGAGAGACCTCTTCAAAAAAGGCTGATTTTCTCATGTTCCCTTCTGCGGGAAGAGCAAAACATAGCATTGCTACAGGGCTGGTCACCTGGGGATGGGTGAGGCAGAAAGCAAGCAAGAAAACCACATGGTTACCCAGGGCAAGCCAATGGTTTCTTGCATCTTCTGAGCTTGCTTCTCCCAAGAGACAGAGCAGGAGTGCTCTGGTGACAGAGCTCGTCAGGAAATGGTACTTTCTGCAGGAAAAAGCACTTTTTTGGTTTCATTATTTTTTTTCTGGTCTCACCTTTTTCAAGGGGGAGGGGAATTGAGCTGAGGGGTTGTACTAAAAGTATATATTACAGGGAAAAAAATGTCCATTTCCTGTCTAATCGGGAGGATTTTCTTGATGCAGACAAATATCTCTGCCCAGAGAGCTGAATTGCCTCCATTTTCAGTTGCTAAGAACGACACTTTGTTAGATGGGAGTTTGATAAAAATCTTAAGTGGTGGCGAAAATGGAAATTTTGCAAAGAGATAGCTGTTGGAATCCTCAGAAAGGTCTTATTTTGTTGCTGAAAAGACATTTTACACCTTTCTTTGGACCAGATCTATTAGCAGGATGGCTTTTCCAGAGAAGAAAGTCATGGTTTAGGGAATAGGGGGTGACACCACTTTCTGGGGGACAGATGCAGTGAGGAGAGATGGGGTAAGAAATGAAGGTGTTCAAGTGACACCGCACAGGCAATAGTGAGGACTCCTGTGACTGGTGGATAAGAGCCTGGCTGAGGTTTACCTGGAGATTTTTAGCCTCCTAATTCTAGATCTGGTACCGGCAACTTGTGTTTTCCCCCCCCAAAATAGTATAGTAATTCAGAGTGTTACAAAGGTGATGCTATGCAAATTTCTGGTGGGAAATACAGCTGTCTTAAAACATTGATAGCCTGTGGTTTCATTTATGTGGTAGATGTTAATGCATCTAATGGTTCTGAAAAGAGCTGTATGAAAAAAAGAATTTGGAGTTGTTTTCTTATGAATAGTTCTGAAAAGTCAGGAAGGAGGGAATTAGTTCAGATTGCAACTAGAAGTATTTATTTAAGTTATAGCAAACATGAAGGGTGAGGACAAAACATTGCACTTTGATTTGGAGCAGTTTACAAGTAAAATGTAGGGGAATTTCAAGCTGAAATAAACATTGCAAATGTACTTTCTTGGAATTTTTTTCTCAGGACAAGCAATTCAGTAAAACCAGCACTAATGCTCAAAACTATTTGTCACCAAATTTGCATTTTTCACACAGGGGAAGTTTCAGGTGAAAAAATTTCACCCATCCCCAGCTCTGAGCCTGGGAATATCTTAGGATATCTCACAGCCCGTTGCCATTTGGTGAATTGATTCAGCCAGACATTTGTATCCACATCCATCAGCTCGCTGCTAAGGACACATCTCCAACTCAGGCTCCATGTGTTTTATTTGGGCAAGTCTGCCCTTTTGATATTTGGCAAGGTTTGCCCCAGATCTGTTCTCACATGGGGAGCTCCAAGGTGATGCATGGAAGCCCTCCTCCTGCTGGAGCCTGTGTGATGACACTTCTCCTCACGATGGCAGAGGGTGCAATGTCAGTCACCAGTCCTGAGGCAAAGGAGCTCATCTCCAAGCCCTGGCTCCACATGAAAGGACCTGCCGCCACCATGCAATAACCACTTCACGGATCCAGAGACAAAAACATCACTCAAAAGTGCCTGACGCAAGGTCCATGAGCAGCCCTGTGGGTGCTGCGCGGGTTGGAGGCTTCTGCTGCCCTCCCCTCTCCTTAGAAAGGTGGATGTGGGAGAGCCACACTCTAATTCCTCATTCAGATCTGCTCTGATTTTGGCCCTCGAGCGGCTGCAGCTCAGCTTATTTCCACCACAACCTCCCTATCTCAACAGGGCTTCCCAGCCTGCAGTGGTGAAACCTCCCACTCTGGCCCCTCCTTGGATGTGCAGCTGCAGAGAATATCCAGGGACCTTTGGTGCTTCGTCCACCACTGAAATTCGGCTCTTCTGACATGGGATGCAGCAGTCAGTCCCCAGCCCCACAGCAGGGCCACATCAGGGCATGAGGGGAAGGGCATCTTATAACAGGAAAACAGGAGGCAGTGGGACATGTACATCCTAGGTGGATCTGAACACCCCAGGTGGATCTGAGCCAGGCCCTGCCTTTTGAAGTCCCAGTGAAAACGACAGTGGTTAATAAAATTGGGCAGCCAAGGTTAGGAGCACCATTTTTCTCAGAGGTAAGTTAAGTAAGAGGAAATAGCTTTTTAGTCAAAATGACCTGAAAGTCTATTTTACAGCCATGTGCATTAACTCTTAAGTGACAGCAAGGTTTGGAAATACCTCTAATGGCTTTTATGAAACTTTCAGAGTGGGCTGTAACAGAGCAGCTTTGAAAATGGCTCATATTTTCTGAAATGACTCAAAAAGACACCATTAGGGTAGCCTGAATTTCCTATACTCCTGAAGCTAGGCAAAGAAACATTAAAAAATAGACATTTTTAAATCCAATCCTCCTTTTTTTCCTGTAGTTTTAATCATTCCCTGCGGTACCTGCAACCCAAACAGTGAAGCACTGTGCTGTGGCCTGAGAACCGACCATTAATGTTTATGAGACACTGAGATAACAGGGGAAGAGAGGCACAGAAATAGTGCATCTGAATAAATGAGAGAAGTAATATGTTCAGTCTCTGCAATTACTCGTGTTCTCAGAGCCAAGGAGATGCTCGAGTTTTAGCAGGTTTGGGCCTCAATTTGATCCAAAGATACTTTCAGATCAGCCTGTTTACTACATGACCAGAGCACTTCCAGGATCCACTCTGCTTTTCTAGGTAGGAACAAGAGAAGCTGTTGGACAYAAGGAATTTGGCACTATAACCACATTACTTCAGCTGCATTAGTGATACAGAAGAAGGCCAGTAATCAGAATGCTGTGTTGATAAATAACACAGAAATATGGAGCTAGGAAGGTCTGGAAGGATAAACAGTGTTTAGGTTTAACAGTGCAAATCACATTAGAAATGGATAAATGTGCTTCCATTTCCCTGATCCCAGACATTCCTGGGCGCATAGGCTGTGGCTGTTTTATTTTTAAAATCAACAAGTTCTTCTGAGGAAAAGAAGGATCTTGTTCTCATGACTGACATAGTAGAAAGATGTGTCCTTCTGCAGCCAAGCGATATACTTTCTGCCAGCTGGACTTGGTCTCTCCCTAAATTCTGTCCTCGAGATGCACAAGCTGTCTTTACCTGACACATGGCTAGAACAATGGGATTGAGATATTTCAAGACATCCTCTGGGAGAGCAAGATAAATCAAGGTGAGTTGATTTGTCAGGTGTATCCTGCACACTGCAAGGCACATACCTGTGCATTGCCCTTGCAGCTCTGGCTGTGTGGTCTCTTGCTGTAACAGCAGCTTTGCAGCATGTTGGACCATTCACTGGCCCCAGGTGCCTGGATTCTTGGGGACAGAGGGGCTGCTCTGTGAGACCAGAGCGCTGATAGATCCTTACCTAGCACTCATCATGCACACACACACATACACACATGCATACACACTGCTGTGCATAGGAAAGGCCAAGGCAATCCTTTCTGACTGCTTTGCCTTTGTATCCCTTGAGTAATCCTGAGGGCATTGTTCTTTTTGGAGTAGCTGTATCAAAGCTGCATTTTGATAGGAAGAAAATTCTTTCCCTCATAAAGTTGGATCCAGTGTGACGACAACTCTGCACATTGTTTTACATGGAAAGGTGTTCCACTTTGGGAAACTGCAAAATTGTGATCCTGCTTCCATTTTCTGCCTGTGTGATCATTCTCCCTTGTCTTTGCATTGCAGTGTGGCACACCATGCCTGATGGCTGCAGCCCCATCACCAGGACACACCACATAATAGATGCAACCTTCTATTATTTTTAGTCTAGTTTTAAGAGTTCTACTTTGTACTAGTTGAAATATCCCATCTCCTTTGCTGGATCAAGGTCTCCCCTCTTTGTGTTGCCATTAAACAGCTTGGCTTTTTGAAATCCCAACTACCAGCTAACTCCAGCTATTCTGGGTCTCTGCCCTCAACACTGCTCATCCCCCTAACCTGATCACTTTACAGACTGGCTTAAGCCCTGCTTACCTGAAATATGATTTCAGCACTTTTTTCCTGCTAAGCATCCATTCAAGCTCTGATGGGTAAGGATGGAGTTATGCCTGAGCTTCCCTGAATAAGGTCCTAAGTGGGTAAATTCAGCTTGACTTGAGGGGCCAAGAGAAGTGACATTCGGAAAGCCCAAGGAGGCAGAAATAGCCTGGAGGCCTCATGTTGCCTTCGGGACATGGGTGATTTCCACTCACAGGGGCAGAAATCCCTCCACCCCGGAGCCAGAGGGACACACAGGCCAAGGCTTGGTCTCCAGCGTAAATGATGGAGAGGCACCTGAGAGGAGAAGGCAGAGCTAGATGGACAGAAAGCCCTGGCATCCTGCTCCGGATGAGTTGGACTTGCTGTAATCCACAGTTACTGCAAATCAGGTCTAGCAGAGAGATCTTGGCTAAGTGCAGCTGCGCCTGAGTGCCTGGATCCCAAGAAACCAGCATTTGTGGAGGTGGGTTCAAATGGAATTTTCCCCTCTGCTGCTAGACTGTACCATGCCGGTCCTGGTCCCCACAGTAGCATCTCTATACTAACGATACTGACTATAACTATACTAACGATACTGAGGAAGAATAACAAAGCAACGATCACTATAATAACAACACTGTGCACCTGCAGTGGCCTCCATCTGGAGATCTCAAAGGCCTCTATGGCATTAATTAACCTGTCCGTTCTCCCTGGCTCATAAGAAACAGTTATCTACCTTCTGCTGCAAGGTCAACAAAGACAGGAGCTGAAGGCCCTTATTTCCTAAACCCGCCCTGACTTCCTACACTCCCGTTTAGCTCTGGACACAGAGGAGCTGAGCTGCCACCACTCCGCTGAGGGACCAGGGCACAGCAGGTGCCCTGAGCTGCTTAGTGCAGGGCCCAGGCAGCAGCTGCCAGGATGAGGTGAAGGCACCTTTGGAGCACCTGGTTTTCTCCACACATCACAAACGCAATGCAGCTAGCTGGCCCCCATGAAGGTGTTCACGCCGCAGGGGTCGGTCCCGGCTCGCATCAGGGCCTAGTGGAAAGTCCAGAGGGGAACCAAACCATGCTGTCTCCCTGCTCCCCCTCTTTGCAGCCGCTCATCACCCCACCAACTCTCAGAAGTGAGAAATTGTTCAAGTCTCCAATTTAAATGCTCAGTATTATCATTATCACCACAGCATCTAGAGGGACCCAACCAAGACCAAAGGACTTGTTTTGCTAGATCCTACCACTGCATGGTGGGAGGGAGTTTCACTGCCTAGTGATACTCCAGCTAAGTTCCTGGTCTCACAAACTCTTGCAGACATTAACATTAAACCTCTGAGTAACTATATGGAAAGGAAGATGACCAGGCCCTAAGGAAATTGTCTGTTTCTGTCCGTGACTTTAATTAACCTGTCCACGCTTAAGCTGTTCTGTAACACCTTGTGGAAGACAGATGCAGGGCAGGGAGAGCTTTGAAGGAATCACAGAATCACAGAATCGCTGAGGTTGGAAGGGACCTCTGGAGATCATCTAGTCCAACCCCCCTGCTCAAGCAGGGTCACCTAGAGCACATTGCACAGGATTGCATCCAGGCGCGTTTTGAATATCTCCAGAGAAGGAGACTCCACCACCTCTCTGGGCAACCTCTTCCAGTGCTCTGTCACCCTCACAGTGAAGAAGTTTCTCCTCATGTTCAGATGGAAGTGTCTGTGTTTCAGTTTGTGCCCGTTGCCTCGCGTCCTGTCACTGGGCACCACTGAAAAGAGTCTGGCTCCATCCTCTTGACACCCTCCCTTTAGATACTTGTACACGTTGATAAGATCTCCTCTCAGCCTTCTCTTCTCCAAGCTAAACAGGCCCAGCTCTCAGCCTTTCCTCATAAGAGAGATGCTCCAGTCCCCTAATCATCTTAGTAGCCCTTYGCTGGACTTGCTCCAGTAGTGCCACATCCCTCTTGTACTGGGGAGCCCAGAACTGGACACAGTACTCCAGATGTGGCCTCACCAGGGCTGAGGGGGAGAATCACCTCCCTCGACCTGCTGGCAACACTCTTCCTGATGCACCCCAGGATACCATTGGCCTTCTTGGCCACAAGGGCACATTGCTGCCTCATGGTTAGCTTGGTGTCCACCAGCACTCCCAGGTCCTTCTCGGCAGAGCTGCTTTCCAGCAGGTCAATCCCCAACCTGTACTGGTGCTTGGGGTTATTCCTCCCCAGGTGCAGGACCCTGCACTTACCAATGCAGAGCATTACTGAAACAGTACAGAGGCTCTGCCTGGTGTGGTCCCCTGGGCACACAGTGCTCTGGTGCCTTCACATGAGGCCAGTGTCTCCTGTGTATGTGACTGCGCAGTCAGTGAATGACTCTGAATGTCTCTGCTGAGACATTGTCTGTCACGGATGCACTGTTTCCTTGTTTTGCATTACTGCTCATTGAGCAAACATATTCACTATTCCTAAGAGCAATCTTCTGTAAACCCAGACCCCTTCACAAAATGGCTGCCTTGATGACCCCTCCAAAGCAGGATTTGCAGAGGTGCTTGAAAGTCTGTGCACTCCCTCCCCTTAAACGCAGAGCTCAGCTCTGAGGAAACCCACTGGGAGCCACCAGACCAGTGGTGCCTGGCCCACATCTACATGCTAAGAGGTTTCTCTAGCCAGTTCTCTAGATGACAAAGCTGGACCTGATCTGTATAATAGACTTGCTCCCTCCTGAGGGAAAGCTCTACACCTTCTTCCTTACCTGGGGAGACAGACTGATGAACTTTGTAAGACACTGGGAATGTTGGCTAACAAGGCTGGCCAATGCTTGGGATGTCTGGGGGCTGTAGACTGAGCTTTTCCTGCTCATGAGAAGGCTAATTAATCAGCTCTGCTATTCTGGCATCACCCAAAAGTGAAAATACTTTCTGGCAGAGCAGCAGGCACAAAATTAGATGCTGCATTAAACTGCCAAATCTCCTTTACTCCTTTATTACTTGCATTTGGTGATGATGAGGAGCAAGGCATTAACCGGTCCCTGATGGATAAAGAAATTTTACTCTGCTTTCTCATTGCAGCAGGGAGGAGGAAATAGTTTTTATTACTGAGATTTCCTTGAAGACATTCACTTGACTTTGTGGCATGAGAGATGGAAGAGAAATGAAGAACACAGAAATCTTGGCTCAGCAGGAGAGATTGCACACAGATAATAAAAGAGAGAAGTACTGGGTCAATTGGGATCTGAAATATACTTAGGTGATTGAATCCTTGGATTGGGTCAAAGCTCTGATGATCTGCTGGGCTCTACTGATTTCAGCATTAAAGTCAGGATTGCAGGGCTGGCACTGAGTGCCTAAATCATGAAACTTGCTGGAGACATGCATTTGCAATTCGCTGGAATGGAATAGGATGGAATGGAGCGGAATGGAATAGAGTATTAAGTCTTTTTTCAAAATCAGGTCTTGAACATATTTACCCCCTTCTTAGTTTCATGCCTAGCTCCCGGTGCAATGCAGTATGAGGCAACTAAAGTTAGAAAAAGACTGGAAGAGCCCTTGTGAGTCATCCTATCCAGGCCCTGAAATCTCAGAGGGTTCACTCCTGAGAGAATGGTGTACATACATCCACAGGTATGTGCACATATATCCATGAGCCACAGCATCTCAGATGGGACTGGGAATCTCTTCAGCTGCCACAGCTATATCCAACAAGGATCATGGACCAAAGCCCTGCATATTAACTGCAGAAGGAGATGATTACAGGGGAATACGGTAAGCTGCCAGCTTGGTAGCTGGGTTGCAGGATATGCAGTGCATTCTGCCACCTCTGCTCCAGGGACCAAGAAGGAGACGGGGACAGGTCAGACAGAAATGGGCAGTAATCTTTTAAATCGCTCCAGAATGAGATGCTGAATTTCCCAAGGCATAATCTCAAATTCTTGAGTTTTTCACCCATATCCCAGAAAGGCAAATGCAGGCTGGAAGCAAATGTCCAAAAGTCCTGTAGCAGACAGGAACAGGGAGGGCACAGCTGGCTAGGTCTGCTGTCTACAAGCCCTGTGCAGTGGGCTGACAGCAGGTAGGGGAGGGAACTGCCTCCTGTCTGTCACAGGGCTGGCATGCTGGGACCACAGTGGTCTATGAATACATGTAGGGTGGAAATTGGAAGAAGGACTCTAATCACGAGGGAAAAGAGGTCCTGCATCAGGCAGCCAGAAGAATGGTGAGCTGTAGCAGCAGAGCAGGATGTGGTTGCCCAGAGCAGCAGGGACCGGGCACCATTGCCCACCGGGTCCCTCCAGGTCTCCTTAACTGAGGGGCGTCCTCGTCTCATGGGATCTTGGTGTACGGAGGCGGGCTTGTACGAAGAGGGCTTGGAGGGGGAACAGCACGCAACTATCCTGCTCTGTCACTTCTGAAACTAAGGGGAAACGACACAGGCTGGAAAGCCAAAGGAAACCCTCCTGGTCAGGGGTGGATTTGAACCTCCTGTGTGGGAAAGCAGCAGTGGGGGACCCAGACCAATGCCTGTGGCAAGTGAAGGGGAAAAGTCATACTGAGTGACGCAGCACCGTCAAGCAAGGAGGCTGGTTCATYCTGGAGGCACCCTGAGGTCTGTGCAGCTCTCCCCTGCACTCATCCCAAAGGACCCAGGGCARGGAGAAGCAGAAAGGGTGTCTTCATCCACCCATAATGCTGCATGCAACATGAGCACCACCTTGGCTTAGGAGTTGGCCCTAATATCAACATGGTCTAGTGRGATGAGTTTGCCTTGCAGGACATATCCTCCTAGGAGACCAGGCATGGCTGGAGCTTTCCTTCTGGCAGGCCTTGCTGGCCAGTGCTTGAATCCCAGCCTCTGGGATCGTTCCCAACTCTGCTATGGCCTCCAGTGCCAGTCGCCTCCCTTGGCCTCACTTTCCACATCTACAATGTAGAGATAAAGGTAATTACAGCCCCTAGAGCAGAACTGCACAGCTTGGCTTTGTTCATGTGTCTAAAATGCTTGGAGATGAAAGGTGCTCGACAGAGCAGAGTATTGTTATTACTAATAATTACAAAAACTAATCAAATATTTGTCTAGCAGCATCCATCCCTGCTGCTGCTTTTTTGCTTAAAATACACACATGCCCTGACTGCCAAACCAAAGCCCCAGAATCACTACATTAGCCCTACAGTAAAAAAAAGGGGGGCAAAAAGTGCCTTGGGTCTAAAAAGGGTTGTCTGTTCCAGCAATTAATTTAATTGGCCTAAAAATAACCCAGGTATACTGCAGTTCCAAATTGCTCACTGACAACAAACCCAAACAGGGCCCACAGGCTGCAAGGTAGCAGGTTAAATGCTGCCTCTGAAGATGCCGGGCTGATCCTGGCACTTGAATATTTTTTCTCCTAGTATTAGCCACCGCTTGCTTCTGTGGAGTCGGGCTCTTGTAAAATGTTTATCAGTGTCTGGGCATCTTCCAAACTGGGAAAGGGAGAATGCAGAGAGAAGTGTCCCCTTGCAGTCAGCAGGGACTGGATTTCATCGCTCATTTTAATTCACGTCTTTATAATTTTATTGCCTTTTTTTCCCTGTTTTCTAATAAGCTCCTCTAACACCTAATAAAATCAGTCCTTTTCCCTTCTACTTACCTCCCCCTGCTGCCATTGCGATTACCTAGACAAGAAAAATACAGAGCACAGGGTCCTGCAAGCTGAGGTTTTAGTGACTGATTTCAACCAACGTGAGCAGAATCAAGAGTAAACTTCAATGTCATGGTATTTTGATTCCTCCTTCTTCTGTATTGCATGAAATATCTGAAGGGGACAAATGCCAAGGAGTGAGAAGAATTCTTTCGGGTCGTATAGCCAAAAATGAAACTAAGAAAGAAGCCATTTCCAGAGAGGGAGATGCAGTCAGCTGTGCAATGGTTATCTGTAATAGATGGCATCTCTCCCTGATGTGATCTTTATGATCCTTCTATTGCAGCATCGCACAGTCTTTAATGGATTCCTCCTTCCAGCGCCTTTGCAAGACCGTGCCATCTTCTTATACACATTTTACCAGTTGGGACTGGAGGCACAAACAGGCCATGACCCAGCTTCCCTAAATTCCTTCGGCACCAAGTTCCCACTGGTCATAAATTAAAAACTGATCTGTAATCTGGTCACTATACTGTTTAACTATGAGTTTACTGGAGAAGGTAGATAAAATGCTCCGTGACCACAGAGAGGCAAACAAAGCTCACTAAAATCAAGTTTGTCATTTCCTGCTCTGCTTTCAAAACAAAACACAATAATTTTAGGAGACAATTAAGCTCCCTGATTTCCACAGGAGGAAGGCACACAAATACTTTTGAGGATCTGAGCCCGCGTGATTACGTAAGGCATTAACAGGAGGGAATTAACCCAACTGCTAGACCATTCTTGCAGAGAGGATCTCATTGCCTGCTCAGGGCTGCTCTACGGGAACGCGAACTCTAAATCCCAGAAACTTCTAAAATTTGAATCAGAAATTTCAAATTTGGCTGACCTGGCCCTTCTCTATCCTCCGCCTGGCGCCTCGCTGCTGCCCACGCTCCCCAAGCCCGCGACCGGTGCAACCCTCGCAGGGCGCAGGCGCCCCTGCCAAGCGCGCGGGACCCTGCGGAGGGTGGCCGGTCCCCCGGCACCCACAGACAACGCTGCGAGGGGAGCGCCGGTGCGAATCTCCAGAGCTGCTCCCGGCCGGGCGAGCGCAGGGACAAGGCAGCAGCACGGCAGGATTTCCACGTCTCGGCAAGGAGCGCGCGTTCCTCCCTCCACCCCGGGGCTGCTTGCTAAATGCGCTGCCATAATGAAACAAAACTACATGCAAAAAAAAAAAAAAGAAAGAAAAGTAGAAGCGAGCAGGATTCGAAGAAGCAATGGGGAAGGTTGTGGGCCCAATCCTGCTCTCCCTCATGCCGGTGTGAATCAGGGGTGGTTTGGGTGAAGCCTCGGGCAAGTGGAGTAAGTCAGGTCCGAGTCGGGTTCCCTTGCTCTGGCTTGGGGGGGATAGAGAAGAAATCTGGCCGCTTTCCTGCATTTAATGCTGTCACAGTGAAATTTGTCACCCTCAAACTGATGGAATTATTTGTATGAGCGAGGATTGTACCGGCAGTGCTGGAAATGCAAAAATCAGCCGGGGGAATAAACCCTTTCTGCCTAGGATGGATGCAGCTCCAAGAGCGGAGCCGGCAATAAAAGCCTACCTTTCCCAGGCAAGCAAAGTCTGTCTGAACTGTCACTTTAATTGAAACCTTCTGCAGTCATATACTTCACCTTATGTTTAATGATTCACCTCCTAAGCAGCCCACCTCTACCTTTGTAATCTTTTTGAAGGTTAACTTGTTGATCCTAGAAACTTGCCTTGAGAGAGAGACGGGCAATTTTCAGAGAGGTTCAGAAGAAAAAGTATCATGATTTCTGATGAAAAGTGTTTTTCTTCAGGGAGAAGGAAGGAAATATAAATCGCAAAATTTGGAGGACCTGGTGAGACTTTGGAATGAAAAAAGAAAAGAATAAAAAATAGAGAGAAACATCCATAAAATAAAAGGGGGGGGGGGAGGCAGCTGGATTTAGTTTCTAGCTCCTGGGAGACGTTTTATTTCTGCTGAAGAGGAATTAAAATACATTTGTCATTTACTAGATTAAATAAAAATAATCTTGGACTTAAATTATTTTTAGGACATTAAGAGTTACATTCTTATGGGTAATAATCTATTTGTAATACTTTAATGGAGTAACTGGCAATTTTATACAGCTTAAAGATCGATCCTTCCCTATTTGCCACGTACCTATGCAAATAAATATCCCATTAGATTCATGTCCATATCATAGAATCTGCCTAGTTATTTCTTACTTCTTTTATATTTAATTATTTAAAACAAGAAGAATTCCCACAGGAATTTTTGTCTCAAAAAAAAGCTGCCTTATCCTTGTCTTTTGAGAATAACAGAAAAAGATGAGAAAATCTAATTCTTTTTAAGTCCTAAAATTGAAACTCAAATAAGAAAAAAAGGACAGGGAAAAAAAAATTAAAAATGCAGAAACTAATCCCCCCCCTTTTCACACATGAATAATCTGGGGTTTTTTTACTGTAGCTATTCATAGTTGTACCTAAATGTACTCTATAAATCTGTTAATATATTATTTAACACTCTAACTACTAGTATAAAAATTTATAAAATATTCTGTTGGCAATACATTTAATTGAATTCTTTTCAGATACAGTTTGTTTTTGCCAGACATGCTTTTAAAGATAGTACAGAGGAATAAAAGACTTTCTGGAGGCAGTAAAACAAGTAATTACCATTTTCACCATTACTTCCAAATACATTCCCATCCCGTTACCAACTCCTTTAAGTCTAAATCAAAGAGTTTCAGTGAATGAAATTGTACGGATCATTTCAAAGAATATAAAAAATATGTCGATGTTTTATTTGAAGAGAGAAATTGAAATTCACATAGCCCTCTCCTGGCTGAGATGTCCGAGAAACTATTTAAAAAAAAAAATACTGGCTTAGCCTAAACTTTTGAGGCCTGTTTCAAAATGATCGGGATTGATGCAAATCCCTCTTTTAATTTCAATGTGCTTCCACTCAGGCTCCTGGAAAAACTTGGAGCCACCCGCCTCTTCGTTAGGTTATCTTCTGGTTTTTGATATCAGGGATTTGAAAGATTCTTCTAGGCACAACAGAAATAAATAATACTATTAAGCACCTGAAGCAAGCACTGCCTTTATTCTCTTTTTTTTTTTTTTGAACAAAGCAACCACTTCCAAATCAGGTTTGAGCTGCCTGAGAGTAACTTCTTATCAGGAAAGTATCTGTAGGGTTAGTGAGTTTTTTTTTAATCTTGAAAGTTGACAGATCGGCTGAAAAAGAAAGAGGTCAATTTTACCACCCGGTGCCAGGCGAGGGAATTCGAACTTCCCCGAGTCACATGCGTAATATTCTCCAGGGTGCCAAAACGGGGAAAGCAAACACACGGCGGAGGGGGCAGGCGGCGGGAGGGCGACGGCGCGAGGTGCCCGCCGCGCTCCTTCCCCGCGCACGAACCGCGAGGATTTTCCCCCGAGCGCTCGCAGCAGGGACGCGCGGAGGCATCCGCAGGCTTTGGTCCGTAACTGGTTAAAAATTGATCGGCACCGGGGAGGGGTGGAAGGTAATTATCTGCCACCGGCAAGGCGCCTGTTAAAACCTGGGTCTGCAGTTTCCCTTTTAAACCGAAATCATGTGCCGACGGCATGGGGCTGGTGGAGCCCGGTTACGGGGCGTCGCCGGGAGTGACAACAAGCCGCGCGCACCTTTGGCGCAAACGGTGTTTGCTCGCCCTCGCTCGCAGTAAGCGTTTGCGAGATTAGGTAGGCACACAGGCGGCTATCTCGCTCCTCGGCGAGGTGGGGGGAAAGTCATTTTTGACAGGCAAGCGTGCACTCTCTCCCGGCAGCGATAGGCACGCAGGCATGCCAGTTATTTGGGCAATTTCACGAGAAGTTACCCCAGGACTTCACCTGAGCTGAGCGTGAGCGCAGCCCTCGTTGACCTGGGCTCTCCCTGCTGCAGGAGGCCGACGCGGGGGATCTCCACGAGCCCCCGGGGTGCCCCGCGCCCTCCGAGGCCGGCGAGGGATTTCGGGCCGACAACCCGCAAACCTGCACGCGGTCTTCGGCCATCCCTCCCTCCGCCCGAGCATCGCCCGTGCGCCGCTCCGTCCCGCCGCTCGCCCTCTCTCCTCTCCTCCCTGCAGCTCCCCCCGGGCCAACGCAGACCGGTGCCCAGGGCCTCCGAGGGCTCGGCCCGCGGCGGGACGTTCAGAGAGAAAGCTCGGCCGTGGGCCGGGGAATGGAAAAGTACCGGGGCGGCCGGCGGCGGGGTGCCGGCTGGCCGGGCGACACGACGCGACGCGATGCGACGCGACGCCGGCGGGAGCAGGTTGGGTACGGCCAGGTGTACCCAGGGCGTGTTGGAACAGCCAGGCCCCACCACGACATACGAGTTTTTCCACTTCCAGTCCTTTCGCTAGCAGTAAGGACCAAGCCAGATCACAAACACTCCAATTAAAGGGGGGGGGGGGGGAAAGAAGAAGAAAAAAAGAAGAAGAAGAAAAAAGGAAAAAAAGCAGCAAGAAAAAGAGCGCCGGTGAACATAATATCCCCCTCCCTGCCATGTCCATGCACGGGGCTGGTGCTCCCGCATTTCCTTCTAGCCGGAGCCGATGCCTCTTCCCACACCGAGGAAAACATTTTCTGCGTAAAGGCTAAAACTAACACATGACCAGCGAGAGGCAGCAGTTTGTTTAGCTCTCAGAGTTTATTTTAATTGAGGCCTTGTTTTGTAACGAGCACAGCGGCGACAGGGGGAGCCTCCTGGGATCGGGGGGGCTGTTCCGGGGGATTTTCCTTATCAATAAAAATAAGTGTCGTATATTTAAATTAGCAAGAACCGGAAGGGATGTGTGCTTGGCTTCTTTGTTTTCTTGGAAGTTGAACTGACACATTTGCTTATTAAGGATTTTAGTGGCTGCCTGAGATACCGGGGCAGGGACTGTACAGTCCTCGCAAAGTGCTACCTTTAATGTCTCTGACCTCGATGGGGGAGGAAGGAGGGGGAGAGAGACGAGCCCTGCGTTCATGCTGACAGGCAGAAACCAGCCTGGTAAACTCGAGTAGTTTGTTATGATGATGCACAAAAAAAGAAGAAAAAAAAAAAAAAAAGGAAGAAAAACCATGTGATTTTTATGCAAATCAGGTGAATGGACGGTTAAAAAAGCCCTAAATGTCAGGTAGATAAGATCACATACACCTAGAGCAGTGTCATGATATTCTTTGTACGTTACATTCATACTGGAAACCAAAACATGTTACAGAAATCAGACACCCACAAAAAGCTCAGAGATTGCACTGAGAACAGGTTCCTGCAAAGCACCAACCTCTGACAAAAAAGTAGGTTAGATTAGAAAACAAGATAATTCAATTGAACCAGGGAATACACTGTCCCCATGCAGTGTGCAGCCTGTCCTTCGTGCACGCACATTAATATGCACAAAACTCCTTTTAAGTAACGTTGGTGCCGTAGCACCCAGCTCTTAAAAAGACAGGCTTCCCAGGGCCGCTCCGATAATCCATCCTCGACTGCCACGGGGAGGGGGAGAGATTTAGAGGACCTTTTCTTTAAGGCGAAACTTTTGTGCCTGGGACAGGTTTTTCAGAAGTCCTGGCAGCTGTTTCGTATGGGCATGGGTAAGCCTCGTGGCCTGAAGGAGTTAATTTAAAGAGAAAAAATTATAATGGGTCTTTGTTTATTTGAACAGTGCTTCGTGACAGGCGAGGCAGCTCTTTCCAGAGGTGCAGTTTACCTGGAAAGAATACGCGCTTGCATCTGTAACGCTTAAAAACCCGCTCCTGTGGAGAGGCACAGCACCACAGGCCGGGTGGTCTTTCATCATCGCCGATCAATATGTCCAGCTCCGAGGGCCTTAAATACAAAACCGTAGCTCTAAAGGACGGCTGAAGAATTTCAGACCGGTTTGCGTCCTTAACACTAACATGCAGGCAGAGGTTGCTCTCCATCCGAGGAGCTTTCTGCGGGGAGATGGAGAGCGGCTCCAGCGCGATGCCCCGCGGGGGGTGTGAAACGCAGCGGCCTGCTGCACCTGTAGCAACGCCGGGCCCCGCTCCGGCTCCGGCTCCTGCTCCGGCTCCTGTTCCTGCTCGACGGCACGGCGCGTCCCCAGGACCCGCACCTCTGCGCCTGGGCCCTGGGGTGCAGCAAAACTTTGCCGAACTCCCGCAAGGCCGTTTTCAAGCAGAACATCCCCCCCGCCGCCATCCCCATCCCTGCAACGCCGAGCGGCACCCTGGGGTTAAAATCCCTGCCCGTGCCCAGAGCTGCAGCCCCGGGGCTCTGCACGATGCCGGTGCAGGTTTTAAAGCGGGGGCGTTCGGGCCGGACCCCCTGCGAGAGCCCCAGCACCGAGCGCAGCCCTGGCCGGCAGCTGCACGAAGAGGGGCAGCGAGGGGAGATGCCCCGAGGCCGAAGGCCAGAGCCCAAGTGCAGAAACCTCCTCCGGCCGGGGTGCAGGGGCTGCCAACGGCATTCCCCCATCTGCCTCCCGCGCCCCCGGGGACCCTGCCAGCACGGGGCCACCTGTCTCCCCGAAACGAAGCCACCAGCGCGCGCCCTGCGGCCGGGTACCCGCCGCCCGGCCTCCTTGCACCGGCTCCTGCCGGCAACAAACCCAACCTCGCTGCAAAGCGGAGCTGCCCCGGCCATCCCCGTCTCCGAGCATGGGCCAGCTGGGGCTACCACGGGACCGGGAAGGGAAGAGGTGACAAGGCCTCGTCTTGCTCGGCACCGACCCCTCCGGCCAGCGGGGGACCGGCGCGCCGCGGGGAGCCCACGAGACGCCCCCTTCGCCGGCACCCCGAAACCCCCGCGGGGCGCCGCCGCGGCTTTTCGGGGCGCAGGGGCGAGCGGGCTGCAGGCGCCGCGCCAGGGGCGGGCGGCGGGAGCCGGAGGAGGCTGCGGCCGGGCCGCCGGTTACGTAGCAGGGAGGAAGAGCGTATATTAAAGTGCAAGGAGAAAGGCACGAAATCCCAGGAAGGCTCGCAGGCCGAGAGAGCGCGCGCCGAGCTCCCGGCCCAAAGAGGATGCTTGTGGCTGATTTATAAGTCCCGGTAAACAGAGGGGTTATAATGGAAACTCTGATGCAAGCCCGCATTTGGCAGTGGCGAGACATAACAAGAATCTCCTCTGTAAAAGTGCTACTTGTCCAGAAGTCGTGATCAACCTTGGATCTCCGCAAAAATCCAACAACAACCCCTCTACCTCCTCCCTAACTTTTGGCAAACATTGCATTCAACCAGTCACACAATCCAGCTAAAACGAAAGCGTCAGGCTGCAGAAAAAGACAAGCAGAAAGGATCTTTTTTTTTTTTTTTCTTTTCCCCCTTTAATTTCATTGCTGTAAAAAACAAAATCCCGGAGGGCAGTTTATATTATTTGGTCCATTTTTTGTTCGTTTACAAGCTAGCCGCTTTGCAAGCACCTACAGAGCCACCTTCCCGGTGCCCGGATCGTAGCACCGACCAGATCGAGCCACATTCACTGACTTGGAATTACATATTGCTTTTTAACTACAGGAAAGACGTCTTTCAAGCATATCTGTACATCTCAAGGGTCTCAGTAGCAGCATTTCTATTTCGCCACCAGGCTATTTTTAATGATAAGATGAGTCGCATTAGCAGAACGGCTTTCTTCCTAATTTTTTTCCTGCTTTAAAGCAGGTTCTGAGCATTTCCGTTCAAGAACTCTGCTGTGAAATAAAAATAAAAGCAGCGTAAAGCATACAGTTACTTGGCGTTAAGGTTGCACATTTCATGGGACTCATGCGTAATTGAATCAGTAGCTCTGAGCAATTGTATTAGCTGGATCGAGGGCACTGTGACCTGTGGTGGTTATTCTTGTAAACAAATTTCTATTAATTGTAATGGCCCAGGAATACCATCACACACCGAGAGCACACCCTCCCCCTCCTTTCTGCTACACCGAAGTGGCCACCGGGCATTCACAACGCCCTGCAGCCGAAAAACTGTCAGGGAAAAATATTAGACTTCAAAGCGGCTGATATATCTATGACACAAACGCACTGCAAGCAGGCCTGAGTGGATGCACAGTCAAAATAAATATGCAATGCTCGGAGGTGCAGATGTACAAATCTCGGCAGATCTACATATAGGGTGATAAATTTACATAGAGGACTAGAATAATGCGTTCGTAAGCTCCCTTCTCCCTCCACCCCCCTCCCCCCTGCAAATCTATCTGTAATATGGATTGGAAAGTCTTTGCATTTTCGCCGCTGCCCAAAGCCTCCTCCAACGGCAAAGGCAGGCCTCCACAGTCCCCTCCGAGAGATCGGAAATAAACGCGGGCTAAAACTACTTAAAAAAAAAAAAAGCCTTCCACTTCATCTCACAAGGAAAACCAAACACAATTTTGCATACGACCATAGTTAGACATTTACATACAAACAGAGGAATTCAGATATTTACAAACTGCTTACAATCTATTTTGCAACAATAACAACAACAACTATGATGAATTCACCCACCACTTAAGAGTCCTGGAAAGAAAAAGAGAAAACGGATAAAAATAAATCAGAATCCTTTTCTCGAGAACAAGCATACTCCTCGCCTTAAAGTGCAACGCCAAAAAAAAAAAGGAAAAAAAAAAAGGGAGGGGGAAATGCACCAGGGAGTGGGGCGAAAGGGTTTTGATGTTTAAGGAGAAAGCTTCTTTCACCGACAGTAAATCCCTTCTAAGATCATGAGAGCCGAGTATGGTTATGTATGTAAAAAAAGAATGGTGACTGAGGAAAAAAAAAAAAATCCAGTGCAATGCAGCAGGATCCCGGGGTTGGTTTCTTTTTGATTTTTTTCTGCCTTAAAAAAAACCCAAAAAACAAAAAACGCGAAACTTGTCAAAAGAAGGGGAAAAAATAACAAAAAAAAGCCTAGTTTTCTAATCTCTTCCTTTCCTCCCTTTTGCACCGCCCGAGATGCCTATTTGCCCGCGCCAGCGGGGCGCGCGCTCCCCTTCGCCCCCCGGGGGCGGCGGGCCGGGGCGCACAGGC
>NW_020449641.1:2455266-2481584 GCF_003343035.1 Apteryx rowi | reverse complement strand
CTCCTGGAGTTTGCAAAGTCACAGTATGAATGTTATGAAATCGCCTCTTGTGAAGGAGGGAAGCGGAAAGCAAGCCGTTTGTTTAGAGAAATCCGCGGCGGCCTCTCAGATGTGCCTAAAAAGCCGCCTTTGACCCTGTTGCATTTCCAAGGAAGAGGCAAATCTGGACTTAAAATCATGAGTCAAAACCAACAGAGATCAACCCTGACTCGGTTAGTTTTTTCCACTGACTCGAGGCGGTGCAGGATCGGTGCTGAGCGAGGCTGGGGCAGGCACCCGAGCCTCGGCAATAAGCAGCGCCGTGGTCTGGCATCTGTGCGGGGCCAAATCCTTGTCGGCGCCACTGGAAGGGGCAGCAGGGCCAGGGTGCAGGATCAGGCCCTCTGTCGATCCTTGGATGCGTGTTGATTGTTGTCCTGGGGTTTTAAAAATTACTGTTTGCAATGTTGTTTCAAAGGCTTACGGGATAAGTGCTTTAAGAATAAATGCTGGCTTCCTTGTAGCAATCCTTGGAGGTGGGGGAGGATTCAGTTCAGAAATTGCTTTGAAAATATTTTAAGGCAGATCTCTTTCTATTTCTCTCTGTCTCTGTGTGTGTGTGCATGTATGTGCAAACATACAGAGATAACTTGAGGTTGTTATTTTCTTTTAATGAAGGGATTGCTGGCTTAAATTGCCATCTGTATTATAAGTTCTTTTGCCCCATGAAACAAATCATCAATCCATTAAAATATTCAAAGGCTGTCTAGCAATTTTCCAGAAGAATGGATTATTACATTGTTCCAGTAAGAAAAGACTTCATCTCTGAGTGTTCAATTTTGACTGGCAAAACAGATCAAAGATCTCTTGGGATGCATTTCAATTCCAATTTCCAATCCCCCTCAGTTCTGACTGTCTGAGTCAATATTCAGAGAGGAAGTGGAATTTAACTGGTTAGTTATTATTGCAAAGGAAGAAGTCGGAATGAGAAGTGATTCTTACAAATCCCACCCCAAAAAAAAAACTGTCAAAAGTCTTTATGATACTTCAGACATCCCTGTTCACAGCACTGGGAGGACTTAAGTCTACTGTCTGATGAGGCTAAAATAAACCTAACAGAAACATTAAGTTTTTCAAAACAAGGCTGGAAAAGCTCATAAAAATAATGTTGCTCAGACACATTTTAAGAGAAACAGAATTACATCGACAAAATTATATGTTTTCCAGGTTTGGTTGGGGTGTTTTATTTTCCAAGGGGGAAAATTGCTTCTGCAGCAAAGCTAACTGGTGCCATCTAGTGTTATGTGTTTTCCTTCTTCTCTGGCCGGGGCAGTGGCTGAGCTGGGAGGCTTGGGAAAGCGGGAACGTGTTTATTAACACACTTAAAAAAAAGAAAGAAATGCTTGCTAGCTAGGAGGAAGGTGGCAAAGAAGCTCTGGATGCCGCTGAACTTACTTAAGGAGCCTAACTGGAAACAACTGAGCACTTATTAAAGTCACTGGCATTTCCATATGGAGTTCTCTCTGGGTCTTGTCGTGAAAGCACATGTGAAAATCTTTCCAAGTTGTGGTGTTAATCTATCCTTGAATTTCTGCCTGATTTAGGATGTATCATAGAGCTTTTTTTCCTCCCCTCCCCCCTTCCAGCTATGATGGCAGCAGCCTAATATTAATTTGTAGGAATGTTTTTTAGGAAATGCATTAACATTGTCCTCAAAACCCTATTATAAATGCACATGGTAAAACTTAGTGAGGCAATGCTATGTTTTGGGAGCAGGGATGAGTGTCCCTTTTTAAATGCCCCATTAAAAAAAAAAGTCTTATTCCATATAGTATAGATGAGTAAAACAAAGCTCTAACCAGTATGTGGACTTGTCACTGTGCAATTTATGTACCTCCTCGTATTTCTGTCACTGTGGTCAGCTGAACCATTTCACGCCTGTTAGTTCATGGGCTGTAATGTTTGGTCTGCAAACTCCAGATGAAGAGCATTTACTCGTTCAGTTGGAGCCTGAAATGTTGTTTTCAAGTTTCTGAAAAGTTTGTAAAATCTAAATTCGGTAAAAACTTGACTGCATGTCCGTAACCTCTCATTCAGTTTTATCGTAGTGCGAGTCTATAAACAGGAGTCATGTATGCTGAGTGCCTGTATACTTTTCTAGATCTATTTTTAAACCATTCTTCTGTTTGGCCAGAAGTGGCACTTGGTTTCCATGTTTACAGCAGGCATTGGTGAACCTCAGGAGTTCGCAGTTTGGTTAAATGAGTATCCAAAAGTTAGCTGCTGACCAGTACACTTCTTGAGACTGCAAATTTAGACTGCAAATGTAGTCTTCCTTTTTTTTTTTTTTTTAATTTAAAATCATGCTAAATCTTGCATGTATTCAGTTGCAGCAGGACACTGAAAGTCAAAAATTTCTTCTCCTCCCTGTCAGGGAGCATGTTGCCTTCAGAGCCACATAACTCCCTGGAAAGCTGAGCAGAGCTGAGGCAGGGAGAGCCAAGGGAGTTGGAGAGGGGAGAAACTTCTGGGCTATGTTATTTCTCTCCTCTCCTTCTCCCAGGCCATGTTCTGCCTTGGGGTTACCCCTCTATTCAGACACATGAGGAGCATGTGGTTGCTCTGTACAGCAAGAAGAGCTTGGGACAAGTGTGCTGCAGGATGGCGAGTTCTGAAGAATGTGTCTCATGTTGGACATGGCACCCTCTGAAACAGATCTTCTTAAACCTGGCTAAATTGGCTAAATAAATACAGTGTGTGGTGGGATGGAGGCGATCTCTACTTCTGGCCAGCAGACCCCAAGTTTGCCTGTGTCCCCCTTGGGTGCTCTGCCAAGTCTAGGCTGGATGCCCGAGCAGCTCCTTGCTGCCAAAATGGGCTGTTGCCACCCTTGGCCCCAGGAGTGTAGAGAGGGGAAGGGGATGTGTTGGCTTGTGAGTTATGGCCCTGGTGTGGGGTAGGGATGATGGGACACAGCTCAGCTGTGCTGGGTCCTGGGTCCCGGGTCCCACAGCAGGGAGCTGCTGAGGACCCAAGCTGCACTCTGCTGTCTGGGCAGCACCTTGGCGCAGGGCTTGGTGTGGGCAGAGCGCCGCCTCGGCCTCCTGCTCTCTTGAGTAGCTCCCTTGACCTCAGATGAGATGGAATTCCTGCCTTCATTTGAAAAATTAACATGCCAAATTGTTTGGGGTCATTTTGAAATACTGAAGGTTTGACTCCTTGCTTCCCAAGGGCACTTGCTGGCTCTGCCTCGTAGTTGGATCTTGACTGTGTAAAGGGCAGGGGGAATCCTCTCAGTGGAAAACAGTGGAGATGTTTTTAGTATTCCCCCCCCCCCGCATTTTCTTTTGCAAAGACCAGAACAACTTGAGCTGGGCCCACTTTCAAGGGCAATCCTTTTAAATCCTCTTTTGAAGTACAGACTCTGAAGTTCCCTGCAGCGCTCAAGAAAATATGCCATTTTCCTGGTTCCAAGCACTGATAATAAACCCGTCCAGATAATGTATTGCATTTCCTAGAAACATTTGTTTGCTGGCAGGAAATTGGATCGGACTGAAAGTTAGCAGAGCCGCTTGATACAGCGAGTGCAATCCACTCACGGAAGGGTACAATGGAAAAAACTACAGGGCTTGCACTAGCGATGCTGCTTTTGATCTGTGCTGACAGTGTGCGCTAGGACTCCTCTCGGGCTCGCCCTTTTTCAGCTGTTATTAACCAAGCCACGTTTTGGCCTAGACACCAAACAGAAGCTGCTAAATTAATAAAATTGTGCTCTGACAGCTAAAGGATGCTTAGTGCCCCCTGACTGCATGACACCGGGAAATCAGAGCTGGGCACTCGCCCAACCCCAGTGCAGAGCATCCTCTTCCCTGTGGCTTGTAGGGCCCACGGCTGTGCCTGGGGCTCCCCCGTTCCCCCTGCCTCTAGTCCCTGTGTGGGAGCACCCAGGTGTCCCTTGATGGGGTGGGGGGGTGCTGGCAGGGATGTCCCAACAGGCAGCTGCTTGTTCACGCTGTGCTGGTGCCCTGCAGCAGGGCAGGGACTAAGGAGCGGAGGCAGGATGGCGCTTCCCCTGGGCGGGCAGTTTCGGAGCGCTGTGTGGGATGGAGCTGTGGGGAAGAGAGACTTTACCCAGCTGCCCCTCCAGGGTGAGGAGAGGCCCATCGGCACCGCAGGCTCTGGAGCACCACAGGGTGGCGGGGTAGGAGAACGGGGCACTGGGGGGTGGTTGCTGCCTTTCCCCGAACTTAGTGTGGTAGGGGGGTGATGAGGGGGTCTCCTCCATGCAAAGGGGATAGAGGAGCAAGGGCATCTCCCTGTGCGTGGCAGGGGGCTTCCCTATTCACCAGGGGATGAAGGATGGAAAGGGATTCGCTATAAATCCAAGAGAGGATGGATTTGGGGTGGGGGGTGGTGCCAGGGTCTCCCCCTTGCAGAGGGGAAGCTCCGGGGGTCTCCCCTCTGCATGGGTGGAGTGGAGCTGAGCAGGGCTTCCCCCATGCGCAGAGAGTGCTGGCTGTGGTGCTCCCTCCCTGCGCCTGCCAAGCCGGCCGCCGCGGCAGGGCAGCGTTGGCCCCGGGCTCCCTTCCAGGAATGGGTTTTCTCGGGGAGGTGCTGGCAGGGAAGGGCCATTCCGTGAACCGCCGGGGCAGACCCGCAGCCTTCCTGGAAGGCAGTGGCGGTAATAGTCCCATGCCTCCCCCCCGCGAAACGGGCCGTGCACCTGGCCCAGACCTTCCTCTCTGGGCACAGCAAGCCCTGGCGTGCACCGCCGCGCAGCACCGAGCGCCCCAGGCTGGCCTGAAACCTGCAAGGTACCGAGCAGGAAAGCTGGGGGGGGGGGGCCCCTTGGGGTGATGCTGCAGCCCCAGCCAAGCCTCGGGGCGCCTCGTGGGCTTTGGCAGGGGGAGCAGAGAAAGCCATGCTTGGCCACGGCAGTCTTCTCTGCTTCCCATCCCTGTCCCCTTCTCTGCTGGTCCCTGGGTCTTGGCATCCTCCCGTGCTCAGGGTGCAGCGACGGTCCTGTGTGGAGGCCGGGAAGGGCAGGGTTAACTCCGGCTCAGCGCAGCGAGGGGAAGGAAGGTCCCTCTCCCTCTACGCGCCCACATCCTGCAGCCGGGAGCGCTTGGGATGCACCTGCCCAGCTCCCCGGTCCGTGGGCGGCGCAGGGGGCTGGGCAGCTCCTGCAGCAGCGCAGGCGGCACTGGGGAGAGATGATTTTGGAGGGTAAGGAGGCTGTAAGGAGGTGGGAGAGGAGCGGGGTGCTCCCTGGCTCGGCAGCACCGTGCCCTCGCTGCGGGAAAGGGAGTTCGGTGACAGCGGCAGCTCCTCACGTGATGTTCAAGGGCGCAGAGTTCATCCTGCAGTTTGTAACTTTGTTAGTTTATAAATGGGTCAGCTTGTGATGGCTCGGTGACACCAGGGTAAGGCTCCGGGAGCTCGGAGGAGTTCGCGGCCCGTCCGCCAGCACGGCCGAGGTCGGGACGTGACCCGGCCAGCCGGGACGTATGCAATCTGCTGGTGCGGAAACACGGATGCGTGCTGGGCTCCTTACAGAGCGCTGTAAGTCCCTTGGCTTTCGAGTGAAGGTAGCGAGCGGCTGGCAGCCAGTGTGTACAGAGAGGTCAGAGTCTGCAGTATTTGGGAAATGAGTCACTTTTTGTGTGTGTCAAGCTCTAAGCTAGCAGGGCTCAGAGCAGCTCTGAAGATTTGCATTTGATCTCTGGAACGGGGTTGCAAGATGCTGTTCTGGGTTTTGCGTGCGATACCTTGCCTTAAATCACGCCTCTTCTTCCCACCCCAGTGTCTCTGGAGATACGGGGAGAGCTTGGGCTCTACATTTGAGCATCTCCTGCAAGGGAGAGGGAAGGGGACACTTGTCCTTGCAGGGCTGGATGGGATCCCTGCAAGTGCCGGAAATCATCTGTGTCACTTTGCTCCTGAGAATTTTGGGGTCAGTCCTGAAAATAGTGTGATGAGGGTTTCGGGGTGCACAAACTTTGTGCACTTATTTATTATGGTTTTCCTTGTTCCTGTCAGGGCGGCTACCTGAGAGCCCTCATCCTGGCATTGGTACCAGGTCAGCTGTGCTAATAATTTTTAAGGAAGTTGGGAAATAATAGCCTGAGTTTTGGAAGGCATTTAACTCCTGTATTTCCTCGCTGTGCAGCCCCAGTTATGTAGCCCATGAAGCCAGCAGGGGGAGGCAAAAATTGCAGTTCTGGGGAAAGCTTTTCCGCTAGCCTGGACAAGGCATTTGTTCTGGGTGTGCTTCCATCTCCGCCACTCACTTCTTATGTGATCCTGGCCAAGTCACTTCAATACTTCACGTCCGCATCTTCCAAAGTCTGTTTGGGAGTGCCATCCCCAAGCATTTTCACTGGCATCTGAAGTGTGTTGGTATCCTGAGAGGGGCAGTAACTATTCTGGAGGACTGAATTCAGGCTCTGTCGAGGTTTCTGAGCAGAGTGGCAGCGGATGTGTAAGTCATACCTGTTAATGAGGTGCTGGGAATATGGCATTGGTATTGGATATGGCACTGGCTGGGAATTTGGTCTTGGCAGGGGAGAGTTATCTCCGAAAGAAGTGGTGAGAAAATTCTTGCTTGACTTCCCTTCCCCACCTGCCTTTAAGTTCCTGAGTCATGGAAATGAAAATCTCCTTGGCATACGCCCATGGTTTGGGCTAGAGGGTGTGGAAGAAGCTATGATTGGATTCTCAAAGCCTGTGGTTGTGATAAGAACATACTGTACCGGAAGAAACAAATGTTAACCTTACTGGAGAGTAGAAGGTTGGTTATCTCTAGCTTTTATCCCACTGATACTCTAGCGAAACAACAAGCTCATGTCCTTTCATGGTCAATTTATATTTATCAGCTAATGTGGCATTTTTTTTCTTGTGCTTTATTTGTAGGTTTGAAAGAAACTTTTGGACTGTGAATTGAGGCATTGGGTATGTAAATTTAAACTTTGTGCTCCCCCCCCACCCCTTCCCTTAAACATGTTGAATGAAATGTTTCATTAGACCCAGCTGGAATTTGTTTTCAGGAGAGCAGCTGCTCTGTAGAAAATACTGTACGTTCATATCTCGCTGGGAAAGGAGGAGGAGATGGGGTTGCAGGAGGGAGTTGATCATTGAAGAATTTGGCATTTAAGATGCACATTCTAGCCTAAACTTCAGACAAGCGATTTTTGGACTCTCCTGGGTACAGGATGGCAAGCTGCTTGCAGGTCATCTCTGACACAGATCAAAGGGCTGTTGTGTTGGGGGAAGGCTTCATACTCCTTGACTAACCCAAGCCTTCCTCGCTTGGAGAGACTGGGCTGAAGTGTGGGTAGCAATCCAGCAGGTTAGATGAGTTCTGTTCCTGACTACTGCCATTGATTTATTGGGAAATTCTGGACAGGTCTTCTCCAAAGTGGCCACTTGGGAGCAGGGAAGGTGCATCAGTAGCTTTGATGGTTGGTGAGGATTGGTGCTCTACCGTGGGCTGTTTTCCAGATGTTGAAATCCTTGCAGCTTCTGTTGGGACAAGACTAGTTTTGATTCCCATGGCTGGATCTGCAGCCAGCCAACAGATGGGTGGGGGAATGGTGCTTGAGGAAGGTCTGGAGACTGGGAAGACAGAGTGTTGGGAGCTTTGTGGAGTCAAACCCAAGGAGCAGTCATGGTGGGAGGAGTGGGCTGGGGTGGAGCGATCATGGGTGAGGCAGGGAGAAAGAGGAGCCAGTTAGCTAATCGTCAGGAGGGTCTGGTTGCCTTCACCCACCAGCTCGCTGGGTGGAGCTGAGACACTAGGTCTTGCTATCCCAAGGACCTTGCTGGGCAGCCTGGCAGGCACTTGGGGTGGAAGCTGAAATGCAGTCACGTCCCCATTTGTTGTTTCTCCTGGGGATGAGAAGCTAGTGCTGTCACCACCAATGGCGCTTTGCCATCTGAACCCTTCCCAGAGTGGCAGCTGTCTCTTTGCTGGGTTTAGGGTACTTTCCTGGCTGTTTCTCCATTCCCATCCTCCTCCACCTTGTGTTTTGAGCAGACTCAAGATGGCCTCACCAGCAGACAGCTGCATCCAGTTCACCCGCCACGCGAGCGATGTCCTCCTCAATCTCAACCGCCTTAGAAGCCGGGACATCCTGACAGACGTCGTCATCATCGTGAACCGGGAACAGTTCAGAGCCCACAAAACAGTCCTCATGGCCTGCAGGTGAGTGCAGGACCCTGTTCCTCTGTCCCTTTCTGTTCCCTCTGCTTTTGGCCACCTGCAACACTGCTGAGTCCCCTGGGAAGCCTGCAGGTTTTACAGACAGGGAAACTGAGGCAGGGAAGCAGAATTCAAACAGGCTTCTAAGAAACTTGTACTAGAAAAGGAGTTAGAGCTGAGACCTTTTATCTGTAGCGTGGTGCCCAGACTTCTCTCCTTCTTGCATACATACATCTGCCCACACGCAATCCCTTGAGATAAACAGGAGCGTGGCAGGCGTGGGCTGCGTCTCTGAAGGCAGAGCACAAACGCTCCATCAGGGCAGGGAAGGGGAGGGAAGGCTGGATATTCACTGGGGTGAGCAAGTCCTTTGTGACTGCAGTGTCCTCTGTCACTGCTATTTTTAGAGCTGTTCTTCCCTGGCCCCCAATCCTCTGACTGCACCCACCTCTGCTGATTTTCAAGCAAGCCTGGTGGGATCTGAAATCCCTTTCCAGGTCCAGGATTGCTTCCTAGCAAACTCTTAATTAACATCCCACTATCACTCAGTTAAATCACTGCAGATGCTTTCCAGGGTCTCCTGTTGACAGGGTGTGTGGACATGGAAAAGCAAGGATTTAGCTATTAGAACATTTGAAAAATGTTTTGCCAACATTTCCTTTTTTCTGGTTAAAGTGTGTGCGTGGATCTCCCAAGAGGCTTTTGAAAGAAATGAGACACAGCGGGAAGGGGTTGGCAGTGGTAAGAACAACAAAAAGGGGGAATTTCTAAACCAGGGCAGTGGGGAGTTGTTGAGCAGGTGAGATCTAAAAGCAGGCTGTTCCGGTTGGTAAAAGTGCAGAGCAGAAGACGCTTACTAAGCTGGGAAACCAAGCTTGATAATAAGGGGGAAGCTCAGGGAATGCAGTAATTGCCTCTGGCTCCTTTACTGTTCAAGAACCCCTCTGTGCTAAGGGATTTCAGACAAATTCTTTCTTCTTCTGAATTGTCGTCACACTCATTTTTCTCTCTGTCTCCTCTCTTCAGTGGCCTCTTCTACAGCATCTTCACTGACCAGCTCAAATGCAACTTGAATGTCATCAATCTGGACCCCGAAATCAACCCGGAGGGGTTTTGCATCCTCTTGGACTTCATGTACACGTCCCGCCTGAACTTGAGGGAGAACAATATCATGGCTGTGATGGCCACAGCGCTGTACCTGCAGATGGAGCACGTGGTTGATACTTGCCGAAGGTTTGTCAAATCTAGGTGAGAGCCATGAGTGAACTTTGGAGAGCCTGGGATGGTGTGTTTGGGTGGGAGGGGGGAGAACTGACATAGTGTCTGTGAACTTATCCTTGAGTACAGAAATGACTGTCTGTCCCTCCTTTTTGCCTGGTTACAGTGAAGCTGAGATGGTGTCTGCTATGAAGACTCCAAGGGAAGAGTTTTTGGCTGGCCGGATGCTGAGCCACCCAGAGGTGATGGCTTATCGGAGCAGAGATATCTCAGAGAACAGCATGCATCTCCGAAATGGGTCCCTTTGTGATGGGAGGGCCTTTGCACCTGGCTTGTTCAATAGTTTGTCTGGATCCTCCATTTCCTACCCTGGATACAGCCCTCTCCCTCTAAATGGCTTCCTTGTGGATGATGAGTTGCGAGAGATGAGGATGCCCCTCTCCGAACTCTCAAGGGCAAGTGCCTTCCCCAAGGAGAGGATTCTGCCATGTGACAGCTCTCGGACAATCCCCACTGAGTACATGAGAACCATCACCGACATCTCGGCCAACATGTGCCACGCCACGATCTATGCTCCGAAAGAAGCTGCTGCTGAAGAAGCCAGGAGCGACATGCACTACAGCGTAGCCTCTGGCCCCAAACCCGTTGTCCCCTCAGTCCGGAACAACTCCTACTTCTCTTGTGACAAAGTGGCCAAAGAGGAGGAGCGGACGTCTTCAGAGGATGAGATCAGCCAGCACTTTGAGCCCACCAACACCCCTCTGGATCGCAAGGGACTCATTAGTCCCCAGAGCCCCCAGAAGTCAGACTGTCAGCCCAACTCGCCGACTGAGTCCAGCAGCAGCAAGAACGCCCGTATCGGTCAGAGCTCCAGCTCTCTGGTCACCAAGAGCCCCACAGATCCCAAAGCCTGCAACTGGAAGAAGTATAAGTTCATCGTCCTCAACTCTCTCAATCAGAACACCAAGCAAGACAGTGCTGACCAGAACGAGATGGGAACCCTCTCTCCTCGCACCTACATGCCCATGTCCACCTGCCAGCAGTCCATGGAGCCAGAACATCTCAATGTGCAATCCCCGACCAAGATGAGTGTGAGTGGAGAAGATTCCACTATCCCACAAGCGAGCAGACTCAACAATATTGTTAACAGGTGAGAAGATTCCCCCAAAAGACAGAACTCCCTGCATTGTTGGTGAGGGTTTGGAAGCGTGTGAAATAGCTGTAGCACTGGGCTGGGGAGTCCGGCTGCGACCAGGTGGAAACCTCTGCATTGGTGGAGCACTGCCAGTGACGTCGGCTGGGTGCCAGCCATCCGCACAGTAGCAGTGCTGGTCTGGTCTGGCAGTGAAATTGGGAACATTGGGTCAGGAATTCCTGGCTCACTCTGCAGCTTTGGATGGTTTCTGAGCCTGGATTCACCCAGCCTGTTTTCACCTGAGTCCCTGTGCCTAGAGTTTTTGGTTGGCTGTGTGCTCTGGAAAGGCCTAACTTGCTGGGAACAGTACACTATCCCCTGGACCCGGATGTTCCTAGAGAGCTTTGAGGTTGCTTGGTGATGGGCACCCGAAGCGTGAGGCGCAGGGACCAGTTGTTGATCAGGGCTCTGCTGTGCATCTCACCACAAAAGTCTCCCCATAAAACATGGATGTTCCTTGTGTCTGGAAGGGTGCAAACATCAAGGGCCTAATAGCTCAAGCACAGCAAGAGCCTTCTCACGGCTGTGTGCGTTGCTGTCCTTCCACAGGTCCCTGGATGGGTCCCCTCGGAGCAGCGAAGGGCAGTCCCCACTGTACATGCATTCATCGAAGTGCAGCTCCTGTGGCTGCCAGTCCCCACAACATGCTGAGATGTGCCTTCACACCCCTGGCTCAACCTTTGGAGAGGAGATGGGGGAAACCCAGTCTGAATACTCTGACTCCAGTTGCGGTGAGTCTCCCATCCCTGCTTACCTTTCCAACTGGCAGTCTAGGGATCTGTGCAGTCTAGTGACCTATCCACCCAGTGCCCTTCATCCAAGTTGGCAGTCAAAACTGTCTCTGATGCTGATGGATCCCAAAGTGCTTTACAGTGCCTTGCTCACTGGCTGACCAGCTCTGTGTGCGCACCTGAGGGATGCACACACGTGGGGATTGCTTCTGCTCTCCTCTTGCTTTTCCCTCCCAACACCATCTAGACACTTTGTGTGAGGGGTTAGTCACATGCTGCTACTTTGGCAGCTAAGGACAGGAAACAAAATACACCCCACCCCACCAGAACCATAGGAGAACAAGCTTGGCAGATGTAATGACCCTAATGGAAATTGGGCAATATAGTGTGTCTCATGCATCCGTCATGGTATCTTCATTATCAGGGAGCCTAATGTGCACATCTGGAGAAACGCAGATAATGAGGCTTGCAATCCTGTTGCAAAACTCCACAGGCCCAGAGACAGGTATCTTTGCACCCATCTGCCCATAGCTCAGGGAGGGGGAATGCAGAATTGTTTGTTTTCCTGTGGTGTGAGATGAGATCCACAAAGGGAACCCAGGTGTGGTGATGCTCAAGGCTAAAACACTTAAGAGTTAGGTGCCCTTGTACAGGGGGACCTGCCTGGTGCTCCAGATGTTGACAATCTTCCCATGCTCGGGGAAGACATCTGTACACATAAAGGTTTAAGGCCTATGAAGGTGCTGGAATTGCTCCAGGGCTGAGCATGCATCCTTTGGAGGGTGCCTGATAACTTGGGTGCCTTTGTAGACCTCCCTGAAAGATGCCTAGGTGAGATGCCTGACTTCCTGTGCTGCGGGAGCAGCTTTAATAAGCGGTAGTTCATGTCGCACTGGAGGAGAGGTGGCTAGGGATTACTTTGCCCTCTTAAGCCACATGTGTTCTTGCTGTGTGTGCAAGAAGGCTGTGGAGGTAACAGTGTGGTGCAAGTGCTGCTGACCTCAAACATCTGGGCTCAGCATCTTGTTCCAACACTTGCTCTGTTGGCTGCCCCTCTCTGGCCAAACCCTAGACCACAGCCCACCAAGGAGCCAGATTACCCATCTCATTGCTCTCCTCTCTGCCCTCCCAGAGAACGGAGCCTTCTTCTGCAATGAGTGCGACTGCCGGTTCTCTGAAGAGGCCTCTCTCAAGAGACACTCTCTGCAAGTCCACAGTGACAAGCCCTACAAGTGCGATCGCTGCCAGGCCTCCTTCCGCTACAAGGGGAACCTCGCCAGCCACAAAACCGTCCACACAGGTATGGCATCGGCCTTGGAGAGGACTTACTGGGGAGGCTTACTGAGCAGTGCTCAGATGTTTACTGTACAGTTTGTCCCAGATGCGGCGTTCCCTGCTCTGTGTCACTAGTTGTCTGTGCTGGGAAGAGCGAGGCACTGGTGCAAAATGCTTTCCTCAGTGCTATCAGGGAGCCTGGATGCCTGGGTTCTGCCGCTTCTTAGGCAGAGCGCCTAACCTGTCTGGGATTCAGCTATAAATAGGGGAAGTACTGCCCTACTTCCTAGGGTGACTGGAGCTTAGTTGCTGTAAAGCACCGGACGCTGCTGTTTTTGAAGGTGGCTTGCAAAACACGTGGCTGGGAGCAGACTCATGCCCTCTGGATTACTTTGTGGTGGATAAAAGAAGGGTTCAAAAGCTCGTTTAGGGAGAAACCTGTATTTTTCCTACATCCTAGAAATTCAGATCATATCAAGCTTGGCAGAAACTCTGCTGATGGGAAAAATCTGTGAATGGATGGACTCTCTGTGAATCATCACAATGAAAGCTGAGAAAGGAAAGGGATATTAAGGGTTTAGTCATTTGCTGACAAACATGGGGATTTCTTCTTGCTTTTATTAATGCTTAACATGCCAAACAAGGAGTTTGCATGTTGGGGAAGTCTGTGCTAAAGACTCAGTGCTGCTTTACTCAATTTGACATAATGCCTTAGAGTCTCACTTAAGCTTTATGAGGCCTGCACAGACGAATAAAACGATACATGTGCTGGGTTAGGGTTTGAAGGTGTGAGGGGGTAGAAGTCCCCTGGGCCCTCCAGGCCCTTTGGATACATCAGAGAAGAACTGAATTACTGCCCTGATGTTCTTGAATCAAAAACAAAAGGAGAAGGCAGGAGAAGAAATGATGTCTGTTTCCCCACTCCCCGCTGAGCCCATCTTTATCCATCCTAAAGAAACTTGTTGAAATCTTTTTGCAACTCTCCACTGGCCGTGAGAAAGTCAGCTGGGGCCGACAGCAGTAATTGTAACTGAATAATGACTTGGGAGCACTGTCGCTGGGCGTGCCTTGGCTTTCCGCTCTATCAGCTCTTCTCACTCCTCTAAAGAGGTGATGAACAATTGAGACGGGATGTGCTCAAGACCATTAGGAGACCAAATCGAGCCAGGCAGCTCTGCGTGGCTTACTCACAGCTGTAGAGAAGTTCAGGGTGCCAGACTGTCGCTGGGCCAGGAGGAGTGAAATTGTTAATCCTCGCTGGCAGAGCTGGCCGACGTTTTCTTTCACGTCAAAGGCTGCACCTCCCAACCCAGAGAAGACAATAGCAGCATAACCCTCTGTCCCTGGGAGGAGCTGGGGGACAGAGGCTGCTCCTGCCTAGACTTCCCTGCTAAAAATACCCATGTGCTGTGCGTGAGCCGCATGCCGGAGGGCAGGCTCTGCAGTGCCCAGCTGGCTCCCGCGTTGCACCCGGCTCAGGGATGCCCTGGGCTGACCTGGCTGCTGCCAAGCTCCAAAGCAAACGACGGGAGTTGGAGCCTGTAGGTTGTGCCGTGGGGCTGACACCTGGAGACTACAGGGGCAGCAGCTCTGGGGAGCGCTCTGGCACTCAGGTGCTAAGCAAGCTGGTATTTATCCCCTCTCCCTTTCTTTTGGTTCAACAGGGGAAAAACCGTATCGCTGCAACATCTGTGGGGCACAGTTCAACCGGCCAGCCAACCTGAAAACCCACACACGCATCCACTCTGGCGAGAAACCATACAAATGCGAGACCTGCGGAGCCAGATTCGTCCAGGTGTGCATTGCCATCGGTACCTGCAGTGTCAGGGGAGGTGGAGATGGCCAGAGCCTCGTGTCCAAGACCTGCAACCCTCTTCCCATGAAATAACAGAATAAATAGGGGCTTTGAGCTCCTAGAGGGCCAGTTTGCTGGCTTACTAAGAAACCTGATTTCTGGTTTTAACTTCTCTCCTCCATTTCCTGTTATGGATTGGAGACCTCAGACCTCAGACACTTGTGGCTCTGACTGCCAGCTAGAACGTATGGAAAAAAAAAAGAGCCCATGGAGTTTTGGCTGAGCAAGGACTGAGGGATTGAACTCGCGGCCAGGATTTGGGCTGTTGTGGTGGGAGGGTGTACTGGTCTAGACCAACCTCGTGTGAGGCCCCCTCCTGCAGATCCCCCGAGCAGTGCTGTCCCCAGGGTGGCTGGGCAGAGCCCTCCTCCCGGATGCCCTGCCTGCTCCAGGGCTGCTCCTGTAACCCGGCTGCTCTTCCACAGGTGGCTCATCTCCGTGCTCATGTGCTAATTCACACCGGGGAGAAACCTTACCCCTGCGAAATCTGCGGCACGCGCTTCCGGCATCTGCAGACGCTCAAAAGTCACCTTCGAATCCACACGGGAGAGAAACCGTATCATGTGAGTGACCTTGCTCCTTGCGGGGAGCTCGCGGCCAGGAGGGGAGCGCTGTCAAACCCGGGGGGTGGGAAGGCGCTTGGGCGTTCGCATGGGCCTGCCTCAGCACCAGCTCCTGAGCGCCCTTCACTAGCCTTGCGGGGCCTTACAGGGCCGTTTGCCAAGGTCACGTCTGCTCCCTGTGCCCTGTCCCTTGCTCACGCGTTAGCTGATGCCAGCGTGGTATTTTGTCACGACCGGCCGCGCTGGAAACTGGCTCTGGTTCTGACACGCGTCCCAGCCTGGGTACATCTTAGCTGCTCTTTTTTCTCTCGCCTCTTCTGGAAGAAGGTCACGCTTCTCCAAATAGCTGTGGCTTAAATTACTGCCTCTGGTCGTGCATAGGGACGGGGCAGAGCCCTTTGAGCCTCTCGGCGAAGGAGCTTGGCGCTTTGTTCCTAGGGAGCCAGCGTCCCATCCTAAGTGACCTTGGTCTTTGTACATCTCTTAAACCGAGGTCAGGATTAAGGGCTCAAAGAGGGGCAGCTCAGGACCCCTGGATCGTGCTTGAGCTTCTCTAGGGCAGCCCTGGCTAAACGCCCCAGCTGCCCGCATCCCTGCTGTTCCCCATCCGTGCGGGGGGTGCTCTGGGGCAGCTCACGACGGGCAGGCGTTTGCGCGGGCGCAGCCGGACCGTTGCCTCTCACGCCCTCCGCCTTGCCTCTCGCCCCCGCAGTGTGAGAAGTGCAACCTGCACTTCCGCCACAAAAGCCAGCTGCGGCTTCACCTCCGGCAGAAGCACGGGGCCATCACCAACACCAAGGTGCAGTACCGCATCTCGGCGACCGAGGTGCCTCCGGAGCTCCCCAAGGCGTGCTGAAGGCCGAGGATTTCCCCAGAGGCGTCGCAGGGGGGAAGGGTGGGGAGGGAAGTTGTCCAAAGGATACTTGCAACACTTAAAAAGAAAAAAAGAAAAAAAAAAAAATCATCACATGATGGAGTGCCTCTAAACCCATAGCGCAGATAGGTGGAAAAACATTAGAAAGAAAAAAAAAGAAAATACACGGGTTTTATTTTTTCCCAGTTATGTGAAACTAAAAGAAAAATAAAATAAAATTATTCAGATCTTATTGTATATAAAACATAAAAATAAAAATAGTCATTTTAAATGTCTGTGCAGTGGAGTGTTGATAAACTCTGGAGTCTAACCTTCACAGCCTTTGCCGTTTGAAGATGAGGAATGTAATGTTGATTTATGGGAACAGATTTTTTTCTTTTGTATGCAAAATGTGTGTTCTTTTAAAGAGAAAGTATGCTATTAAAGAGAGGGCTTTAACTTTTTTAACCAAAGGTGAAGGAATCTATGGCAGAGTTGTAAATATATATAGATATAAATATATAAATATATATATAAAATAAATATATATAGACCTTTAAAAAAGCTATATTAAAAATATATAAAATGCATTAAAGACTCAGTTGGACTCTGCAGGCAGAAGCCACTCTGAGAATCTTTATTATGATAGAGCACTTAACGAGATATTTTAAAGTATTGCATCTGTACAAGTAAGAAAATATTTTGTCTAAATGCATCAGTGTATTTGTATTTTTTTGCAAGTGAAGGTTTACAATTTACAAAAAAGTGTGTATTAAACCAACAAAGCTGCAGAAGGAATTTAAAATAATAATAAAGTGTAATTTTTTTGTTCTAGTTCTCAGTCTGTATATATGTAAAATGTGGTTTCGCACGGTGCCTTTCTTTTCAATGGAAGTTTTCAATGTATGGACTATATTGAGCTCAGTTTCTTCTTCAAGGTACAGCCTGACGTTGCAAAAGGAGTTTTGGTGGAACTCTCTATTGGGGAATGTTTTATTTTTGTTTATTTTTTGTTTTGGTTTTTGGTTTTTTTCCAGTCTTATTTTACATGCTTGTGTTATAAACAATCTCGGGAGACAGGGTTTGGGCTGTGTCTAAACTGCATTAATGCGTTCTGTAAAATATAGCTGTACAAATAAAAGAATAAAATGAAGAAAAGTGAAGTATGATGGAGTGGGAGTTCTGTTCTTGCCTGTCCTTCTCCTTAAATGTCTCAAATGTGAATCCTTGCCCTGGGAAGGGGCTTGAGCATCCCAAACCTGGGCACAAGCTCTTGGCTCAGTGCGGCTCTGGCCCCACATCAAAAGCGGCTCTGGTTAAAGCAGCCTTTTCCAGGCTGTGGCCTTCCCTGGGAGCAGTTCGAGGAGGCAGAAGCTGCTTCTCCCTTGCTCGCCCGTGAGAACGTTGGCCATGAGGATCACCAGCAGCAGATGAGGCTTTTAAAGCTTAGTGCCCAGCAGTGCAAGAGTGGGCGGCTGGCAAAGCCCAGAGCTGCCTCTTTTAGCCCAAATACTCCACCACTTGCAGCTGGGTTGAGCAGAGGTGGCCTTTGGTGCAAGGTTGGAGCAAGACTCTAGCTCACTGCACTGGATCCCGGTGGGCCTGTCACGTTCTCCCATCTCCTACTTGGTGTTTTAGGCGATTGCACCAAGCAGCCAGTAGAAATAGGGCAGAGCTAGGAAGAGACCCTTTGCTGGGAGTCCTAGGGCTGCTTCCAGATAGCCAGAGAGTTATTTATATTTCCTGGAAACTGGTGCGCTTGCCAGAGTTGCTCAAGGAGGAAATCTGCCTGCAGTAGCCGGCAGAGCAGCTGCTTTCCAGCGCTGATGGCATGGGGGCTCCCTGCGTGGGGCTGGCGGTTCGGYCGTGTTGCGCAAGGGTTCAGTGGCGCTGGGTTTGTAGCCCCCTCCAGGAACTCGCTGGTCGATCRCATCTCCGGGCCGTGAGCCATCACACGCTGGCTGCTGGCCAGGGGTGAGAAGGTCCAGGCTCGTGGGAGTCGAGGCAGCTGTGACGAAATCCCCAGGCTCTCTCCCATTAACAGCAGGAAGCAGTTGAGTTCGTCTGCGCAGCTCTGTGCAGACCTGGGGGCTGAAGCCAATGGGCAATCAGGCCCCTGGGAAATGGGGATGCTCTGGAGCACGTGCGAGTATCATGCTCTGTGCAAGCATCGCAGTGTGTCTTTGCTCGTGAAGGCGCGCTGTTTGCAGAAAGCCAAGAGCCTCATCCAAAGGGCCTCCGAATTATACCAGCCAGTCTGGCTGCAACCAGAGCTGGTGTGGAGTGGGGGCCGCAGGTCAACACGGTGGYGAGGTCTGAGCTGGTTGGGTTTTATTTCATTTTTACTTAAATGTTAGTTCATGGATTTTTTTAGTGCAGGGCTGGAGGGTGATTCATGGTTGGTGGACTTTGAAATATTAGCAGGAAGGGGAGGACCTAGCAGGTCCATGGTGAAGGGGAAGGGGAGGATGGGCTTTCTCATGTGCTGTGGGACACAGACGGGCACAAGACAACAAGGAGCAGGCCTGCGTGTGAGGGAAACATAGCATTTCCYTTGTATTGCTGCTCAATTTGGGCCCATCCCTCATGCCAAGCATCCTTTCCAGGGAGCGAGGCGGACCAGAGGGTTGGCCAGGATCACTGCCTGGGCAGCCTGCCGCCAGGCTCTCTTTGTGGGGGTGAGCTCCTCTCACCTGCAAAACCTCCCTTCTTGTGCCTCCTCCCCAGGCAGGAGAGCTTTTCTCRTCCCTCCAGGCTGAGCACAGCTGGTGCACAGTGCAGGAGGAGTGTAGCCGGATGATTCGCCTGCAGGGCCGGGCAGTGCCAAGGCATGAGCCTTCACTGGCTTATAAATGTTAGACAGAAATTTGGGGAAAATCCCCCCAAATGGGACACTGCATGAGCAGTGGAAACAGGAAAACCTGCTTTACAATCCTGCTGCCTTCTTTCCTTCCCTTCTCCACGCCCTGTAGGTTTGTTAGTGTTAGATAAGGCTGGCTGTGCTCGTGACTGTGCTTATGTGTCATTTGGGACACTCGTTTTGGTTCCTCCCCTCTCTGTCAGGAACTCACTGTCTTTGGGCCCTCTACCTCTCTGATTACTGAAATCATCACATTTGGAAGTTGCCAGGGTTGGGATGATCGCCCCTGCTTTCAACAAGCAGGCTRCATATCGGGGACCTCCATTTCCCATTGGCTTGCTCAGCTGCATTTGCAAAATAAATACTGTATATTCCTGGATCATGGCTGTGTTTCCTTCTCCTGGCAGATTTTTTTTTTCTCTGTAACAATGATGTCACGGCTTTTCCTGGCAGTTCAGCTGACGCGATAGGAATCTTTCCCTTATTGTCCACGCGGCAGAGGTCTGCAGTCATCTGGCACAGCCGGCCCTTGCTGGTGAGCTTTGTTCAGCACTCGCAGTATTTACAGAGACAAGGGAGCGTTCAGATGTTGGCCTGCACTATGAATATTTTGCAGCTGCAGAGCCTGCAGATGCTGAGCTGATCAGGACTGCCAGTCTCCATACCTCAGGGTTTCTCACCCCTTGAAAACCTGGCTCCAAATACAGGGTTTGACTCTTTCCAGGCCTCAGAAGAAACACCACCACCAAACTGATTATTCATCAGGCACTTTCCAGGAAATTTCCCAGAATGTGTTTGAGTAGCTTTTTTGGTACCCATCTCCACCTCCTCCCATATAAAGACATGCCCAAAAGGTAAGGATATGGTGTTTTCCTTTTCTTCAGATTTTTTCTGCACTGAAAAAACCTCACTTTGCTCCCAGCTCCTTCCCCATTTTACTTCTTGGCACAAGCTCTTGGAAAGTCCACAGAGAAATGGGATTCAAGTTTTTCTGGGGCTGAGCAGGGCTTTGGGGTACCAGCAGCAATGCTTTGAAGCGCTGTGGCCCAGCTCTTGCTACACTTACGAATTTATTGTCTAGTTCCTTGGCCTAGCTTTTATGCTGAAAAACTTGCACTGAGCAGAAATTACACTATTTAAAATAAGGAAGGTTGAAATGTAGGTGCCATAGACCTGACTTTCCAAAATGTGAAAGTTGCCCTCGGTGGCATAGATGGACTCAATGACACTGTTTGCACTTTATTTATTTTGGCAGCTTCGCGGGACTATTTATCCATGTTTTGCACAACCTGGTTCACGCCGCCCTTGTTTCTAGTAGGCCAGCGATAACCAGGAGCCCGTGGAAGTGCTGGGTGAGGATTTCCATTTCAGCGCAGCGCTGGGCACCTCCCGCTGCACCGGCTGCTGGCCGCGGTGCCGGGGGCGGTGCGGTGCCGGGAGCGGTGCGGTGCCGGGGGCTCGGGAGACGGAGGATCCGCGGAGCATCCGCTGTATTCTGCTAGGCTTCCACGAGAGGGCAGGCGAGGCTGCAGTTTCAGCAAGGGGCCGCTGTGCTGTGGAAATACCAGGGCCTGCTTCGTTTTAAACCTTTCCCTGTTAGTACCCAACACGCACATATGTAATTCCATTCCTGACTCTGCTTTGCCATGTGTTTTTAATGTGTTTTAGCCCCTGGTTAGAGAAAGAAATCAGAAAAAAAAATTGTAACCTGACTAGTGACATCCGTTACTCTTGGGGATCCAAGGAAGGGAGGCCAAAACCCCTGCAAACCAGAGGCAAGTTTGCAGGCAGAAGGTAGCTGCTTCCCTGCAGCTGGTCCCCAGACCCAGCCTGTCCCCAGCGTGGATCCACTGTGGGGAAAGACTGAATGCGGTGGCTGGGAGCAGTCTGAGGACTGYTGTGCTCCTGCGGGCTGACTCCTCTCTGACTGGGATGCACACTGGCTATTTTAGGGAGTTGGACCCAGGGTCCAACTCTGGAGGGTCACCTGGAGTCTCCCACCCTGGCCTCTCTGCTCAGAGGCCATTGTCACAGCCAGAGGGAAGGAGACCCCGAGCATTTGCTGTGGAGCTGGTGTTTACAGAAGAGAGTTGAGAAGGAGAGAGAAAATGGACCCCTGTATTATTTCATAATTTTGTGTGCTCACCTGTCTGTATCCATCACATCTTGCCTTATGCTTGTAACTCCTTATAGCATGGGCCCGCATCTGTTCATACAGCCCCTAAAACAGCCCCATTCATGGCTCCTAGTAGTTGTGCAAAGAGGTAAATGCACTGGTACTTTCCTAGTTCATCTTGCTCACCTTCAATTCTGCACATGGTTGTGCTCATCTTTCCCACGTCTGACTTCAAGGGGGCTGTTTTCAATACTACAGATGCCTTGACTGCATCCTAGGAGGCTGAGTCCAGGAATAAATCTCAGCAAGCAGCAAATGAAATCCTGATCACAACTGGGGCTCTTGGACATAGACCTAGGAGACATTAGGTAGCAGAATCTCTCAGGTGTGAACCTACGCAATGCGGATCTCCTCCTTTTCAGCCACTTTGCTACATGGAATAGAAAAGCTGGGACTGTAATTAAGGGAAACTCCAATATTTTTGGGTTTGTGCCCAAGTTGTATTAGAGAAACAGCACTTTGTTCAGAAACCTCTCAGCACAAAACATCCCCCCCAAGGCCCCAAACACAGACATGCCAGCTTTTGGGGTGAGTCTGGCCCTTCCCTAGGCTAAAAGCTGTGAGCTCTATGTGACACTTGCAATCCACGCAAGGGAATCACAGCTAGTGCATGTGGACAGAGAGGACAYGGCACACTATGGCCAGGAGATGGACCAGAATATCTTTATCGTAAATGGTGTGCACAGCCAAGCAAAGAGGAGATCTGATCTCAACTTATACACACACCCAGACACAAGGGCATTTTATTTTGATGGTATTTGTTAAAGACCGTCTTTTTCCCATGGAAAAGTATGTGCCAATGTGCTGTAAGAGAGTTTCTTTACCAGGGTATGTTGATCATCTTTTCAGAAAGCAGAAGGGGACCTGTCGCATGCTACAGAGCTGGGTCTGTCCCTGGCATTCTGTAAAGGACTGTTGTAATTCCTCATGCCTTCCCAAAACTGCTATTTGCTGCATGGCCCATCCCAGGGAGACACAATGTCAGTCAGCAGAAGTTTCTCTCCCTTGTTTAGCTCTCGTTTCTCATTATCATTCAGGCATGACCAATTGCACTTCCTACACTCATCTGTATCTCCTGGGGCAGCACCAGCCCTCCGCAAGCAGGAAGCTGCTCTGTTATGTTTGCAGCAAGCTGCAAGAGATGTGGGGCTTTGGTGGGTTTCCTCACCACCCTTCAGAGCAGGCTGTGTTTCCAGAGACAGGGTTTTCCCACAGGTGAGGGATTTCATGGCCCCAGCTCTCAGATTGCAGCTCAGCACTACAAGGTGGCTGAGTGCTGCAGTGTAAGAAAAACTTTTTTCACTGCGGGCAAGGCAGTGATATGTAGCTGAGAGAGTCTAGAGAGCATTTTGTAGGTGATACAGCTTGGGAGATGAGGTGCAAAGAAAGGCAGTCTTGTGGCTGTGGTGACAGCAGAGGGCATGCTTTGCCAGCACAGTGCTGCGTGTGCAGGCTGCACACTCAGTCCTGTGGACTGCCGGCCTGCTCTGGATTTGTGAAACAAGCTGGGAATCTGGGTGTAAGGAAGCAGTCACAGGAATTCAGTGCAACTCAATTGTCTGCAAAGCCTCATGCCCCGCAGCACTGCGGCAGAAGGAAAGGAACAGAGTCGTGTCGTCACCACAGCTGAGGGGATGATGGATTTATCTGGCTGGGGAATGAACGGAAAAAAGTCCAGAACACGCTGGTCCCAAAAAGGAACTGGGGGAAGGGGGTTGGTAAATGAATCTGCACTTTCATCACCCCTTCTTGGCTGGGCTGGAGACACAGGGAGGTCTTGTACTCTGGCCATACCCCTTCCCAAGGAGTCCGCACTGGGAGAAAGTCTGAAGAGGTATGGGGTAGATGGACCCTTTTTCTCCTTTCCCCCACTGCTTGTTTCCTTCAGGTCAGCACAAGATGGTTTTCTGATCCAAAGTGCAGGTTTTCATCTTCAGTTAAATTGTACTTTTCCTTTAGGTCTTTTTTGAAATGAAATGCCAAAACTTTTCAACTGGAGAATATCAGGGTGATTCTCCCAAATTCTACATGAAGGCACCAAGAATTTTGGTTATCTCAACATTTTATCCAGGAACAATGCTTAGATCTAATAGGAACTAAGTTTCTCTCCTTTAGCACAAGTCAAGACATCTCTGAAGAACTTTCCTACCAGACCCTGTCTCTGGTCCTGCCTCACCAGCTGCACAATCTCAGACTAATCCCAGGAGGGGAAAATGGCCAGCAGGTAAGTTAGAGCCTTCTTGAGGCTGCCCTCATTCAGGGGCCAAGTCATCTCCTGACAGGGTACAGGACCAGAGAGCAGCAAACAAATGTACCTTTGCTTTCCTCAGTTAAATGTCTGAAGTTCAGTGGGCCAAATACAGGAAAATTCCTTGCATTGATAATTTGCCTTTTGCTAGAAGGCATCAGCACAATTCCTGCAGTCTCTCCTGGGCAGAGGTGGGAGCAGGGGCACAGCCGCTCAGCTCCAGTGAAGCACAGCCCGACAGAGTCACAGCCAACCTGGACTTTCAACTCTGTCCTCGTGTGACTGGAAGGGCCACAGTAGCCAGGGACACCATCAAAATCAGGCATCCCAAAAGGGTCTGAGGGTCTGTGTTTGGCTGAGACTAGCCTGTAGGGACCATACATCTCTTCAACTGGAGGGACGTTGCTCCTAGCCCAAAGCCTTGTGCTGCTTTACTGCTCTCCAGGCAAGGTGCTTTGCACTGCCAGATGGCCAGGAAAGATTGACAGGGCAGGGTCGGGGTGGATGGACCTGAAATCAAAGCTAATGGGTGGGTGAGGACAAGGGCTATCAAGGAACAGACCTGGGCTGAAAGCCTTTTGCAGGGYTGAACTCATGCAGGCAGAGGTGCTGCAGGTAACTGGAGAAGAGTGGGACACAGAGCAGTCTGGATATCAAGGATGGCCTCTCAAAGCCCTCTGAGAGCTTGAGTCTGAGATCCCATCCATTTTACAACAGTATGACCGTATCAGCATCCTAGAAACAACCCTGCTGGCCAGCCCAGATCCCACCCATCTCAGATTAGCTGAGCTCTGCACCGCTGCAAAATCCCCTGCAATGCCTCTGAGTCCAGCTGGCCCCACACAAACCTGGAAAGAAAGAGAGGATGGGGAAGCTGTCAAAGAGTTCATTCCTACGCTGTGCCAACTCATGCGGCTCCTAGGTCCATGCTGGTTTGCAGAACAGCCCTGCTAGTACTGAAACAGAGCACTGCTGTCCTTCGCTCCCATGAAGCAGTTTGAGTCTGTACTCCAACCCTTTGCTATATCCTGCGAGAAACAGATGCCGAACTGATCCCCACTACAAATCAGTGCAGAACTGCTGCAGCTTAAGGAGCTGGTAACCATTCCTCCCCAGCCAGGAGTGATCGGTGATCCTCATGCCCCCTTCCCTGTGGGGTGGCAAGCTGAAAGGCAAAAGGGTGCAGGGCTGGCAAGTCACCTGTTGTGTGAAGTAGCAGGGGACAATTGGTAATGACTTTCAGCAGCCACGGGGGAGTCTGAAATAACCCAGTGCTGTTCCCCATTTCCATCTCTGCTCCTCCTCGATACGGCACCTGAGCAGGCTGCTCTGCCATGGGATATGGGAGCAGCTGTCTGGGAGCTGGGGCGCTTGCAAAACTGGCCCAAACAGGCATTGCAAGGTGGGCACAGCTGAATTGTGCTGTGACAAGCATGAAGGCCTGGGGGCTATATAAGCAAGTCTTTTCCAATGCAGGCAAATTGGGGGAGCCCAGCTTACTGCTACTGGCACAGCTGGGAGGAGCAGGAAAATTACTGCTGCTGCTGGGAGAAACCATCCCTAGAAAATCCCTCTTGAAGGCAGCAGTGGCCAACCTGGACCTGCAGGGCTTTGGCATAGCAAGGGAGATGAGACAGCCAGGGTAGGTTAACTGCCCTGGCGTCTGCTGCCCTTGGCCATTTGCCATGCCCAGGATTGCTCCTGCTCCTTTGGTTGCAGAAGGAGGGAGATGCTGGTCCCGCCCCTAGCACAGGGACCGAGTGGAGAGAGCAGGGGCTCGGAGTCAGGACTCTTGGAGCAGTCTGCTCTTCTTGGGTCCAAATCACTCCTGTTGGCCTTGGCAGGAGACTGTGTCCTGTGTCAGGGGTCTGAAACAACGGAATGTGTCTGAACACCGAGCAAGGGCTGACTCCTCTCTACCAGCTCCTCCCAGATTGCGACCAGTGAGTCCCAGGAGTGCAGGGCTTGGTTCTGCTCAGGTCAGGCAGCTGGTGACGCTATGAGGAAGGTTGGCTGTGAAAGCAGCCCAAGTCAATTAGCCCCACGAGGCTTCCTGGGCAAGAGAGGAAGGTTGCAGATGTCTGTGTAGAGGGAAGAGAGGCATGAACTTTGGAGGGCAGTGTCCAAAGGTCTGTCTAGTCTCCTAGACAGTAGCCAGCACCAATTGCTCTTGCTGGACTCTAAAGCAGAGCAGGAATAGCTTGATACATGCTCCATGCGCTCAGCCTCAGCAAATCCAGTCAGCAGCATGAGGGTCTGGGGAAGTTGGGAGTGGGGGGACTAGTTAATTGAAAATGAACTGAAAATGTCGTTCTGGAGATTTCTGGAGAGCCTTGCACTGTACTTGGGTCCTTACCTGCACTGTAGTGACCCCCACAAGCTTTTGACTTTCCCCCTCCTGGGAACTAGGAGGAGAGAAAACCCCTGATACCACCTTGCCTGGATGGTGGCGGAGATCCTTCCCTGCACAGCCTTCTGTGCCCCTGCCGTCTGCCAAGATGGGTGGGAAATGGCTGGAGAGAGGCAGCCTTCAGGGTGACAGGGGCTTGCAGCATCTTTCCCCAGTGGGGCATCAGCTGACCCATGGGGACAGGCTGGAGGCCTGAGGGATTTTTATTATCCCATCAGACCTGACACATCCCCAGATTTAATGCCCACAGGGCTTCTGTGATGGGGGGGAAGGGGGGAGGTGTCATGTGCCCTGCAGACTCAGCTGGGAGCCTGCAAGCCTGACCAAGGCACCTGTTTGGCACTGCCTTCCCGAGACGCAAAGATATCACAGGGCCGGACACTCTCCGGGCAGACTGTGGGCTGGGAGTGGAGCTGCCCCGATGGCAGCGGCAGAGCTGGCCTGGGCGGTCTGGGCAAGGGCCAGTGCCCGAGAGGCGGGAGGGATCGGGGGCAACTCAACTTCCCTCACTCCCTGCTGGACCCGGAGGCCAATCCCCCCTCAAGAGGACCTTTGGGGGCCATTTGCAGTTTCCTGGACTCTGCGGACATTTCTCACCCGACGGGGTGGGCAGCCCAGCCAGAGCTCGGGGCTTAGGCACCGGAGCCCCTGGGGACCCAGCCCCCCAGGAAGGAGGCACACCGGGAGGCCAGACCCCCGCGAGGGCTGCGCACAGCCAGGGCTCCCCCCCACCGCTTGCGGCTGGGGGTGGGGGC
>NW_020449641.1:2354127-2455145 GCF_003343035.1 Apteryx rowi | reverse complement strand
CCGGGGGGCTCCCGGGCCGGCCCCTCGGCTGAGCGGAGCATCCCCGGCCCCGCCGGCCCCCGGGCAGGGACCCACCCCCGGCGGCGCGGGGCGAGGGGGGCGCCCCCGCCTTGACGTCAGGAGAAGGGTTTATAAAGGCGGCCGGGCGGCCCGGAGATCCCCAACGCCGGAGCCGGAGCCGCCGCGGAGCCGCCAGCGCCTCCCCGCCGCCGCCTCTCCGCGCCCGACCCGCCGGCGAGATGCTGTCGTGCCGCCTCCAGTGCGCCCTGGCCCTGCTCTCCCTCGCCCTGGCCCTCGGCACCGTCTCGGCCGCCCCCTCGGACCCCCGGCTCCGGCAGTTCCTGCAGAAGTCCCTGGCTGCCGCGGCCGGGAAGCAGGTGAGAGCCCCGCGACGGGGCGGGCTGCGGGCACCCCCAGCCCGGCACCTCCCGGGCACCCCGCCGGAGACCCCCGGCACCCCCGCTGCAGACCCCCCTGCTCCCCGCTGCAGACCCCCCGGCTCCTTGCCGGACCCCCGGCTCCCCGCTGCAGACGCTGCTCCCCGCCGCAGCTGAGCCGGCACCGAGCTGCCGGGCAGGGAGCTGAGCTGGATGGGCTGGGGCAGGAGGGACCCCCCGGTCTGGCTTGGTGCTGGGGGTACCAAGGAGCAGCCAGGGACGGGGTGGAGGGCAGAGCCTGGTGGAGCTCCAGGAGATCCTCCACAGTGCTAAACCGGGGCAGCTCCTGAGGGGATATGGGGAGGGTCTTGGGCCATGGCAAGGGGGCAGCCAGGGTTTGCAGGGAAAAGAGGAAAAACAGCCCCCAGGGAGAGGGTCCCCCCTGGCTCAGCCTGCCCTGTGAGCACGGGGACCTGCACTCACTTCCCCATTTAATGGCTTTCCCAAAGACCTGCCCCATGTCGCATTAGCAGCACGGTTCAGCTTCACGGCATCCTTGTTGAGTCCAGCCCAGTGAGCGGGACCAGTGGGCAAGGAAGAAGAGACAGGGTGGTGTGCGGGTGAGTTATTTCCCTGCCACAGCCAGAACGTTGGTTTCTTTGAGACTCCAGGTAGATGTCAGTGTGCGGTGGAGGTGCTTGGTGATCTTCTTCGGCTTATTTTGCAGGCACAGCTGCTGCATAGCAGCTGTCAGTCTGGACTGTGTTTGGAAAGATGTGGCTTCCCTCTTCTTTAAGAGTTGTGTGTGTCTCTAAGCTTGGCGCAAAGGTGTTTTAGAGGGATGCAGCACTGAGCCCCTAAAGTCAAAGGCTAACTGTGCTCTCTCTTCCTCTTCCTCTTTCTTTCTCTTTTCCCGAAGGAACTGGCCAAGTACTTTTTGGCAGAACTGCTCTCAGAACCAAGCCAGACAGAAAATGAAGCCCTGGAGTCTGAGGACTTGTCCCGAGGGGCTGAGCAGGACGAAGTGAGACTGGAGCTGGAGCGTTCAGCGAACTCAAACCCCGCTTTGGCACCTCGGGAACGCAAAGCGGGCTGCAAGAACTTCTTCTGGAAAACGTTCACATCCTGTTAGCTTTTGAAACCCACCTTTCCTCCCCATTCATTCCTGCCTTCTTCCTAGTCCCCAACCCTGAGCAGAACCTTCACCACAAGAGGCGAAGACTGTAAATACGTGATCCACACTTATGGTGAAATTAAACAAGAAAAATTTGAGTTTGATTTCAAGTTGTTTTAATAAAACTTTCTGTTCCAATTGTACACAATTTGCTTGAGTTGTGATTTCTGACTATTTCTTTAATGACATGCACCCTGCAACTCTCTCAGATGTACTATTTTTAATTCTTTGTTGCAATAAAGTTTATGTTTCAAATGGTGATGCTGAGAGTTGTTAGTCACTGAGAAAACCTAACTAACTCACTTCTTTGAAATGCCTGTCTTTGAAATGCCACCCATCTCTGGGCAGCAACAGCAAACAGCGGTGCAGCCTCCATAAACATATACACACACACAGAGTATCTCTTAAAGTGAAGGTTTTTTGCTGGGATTTTCTCAAGAGACCTAGAGGCACAGTGGTATGTTAGACATAAAATGCCCATAATTGTGGTTGAGTCAAAGTCACAATGCTGGCACTTCTGTCCTCCTTCCAGTATAGAGGATTTACCCGCATCACCAGAGACTTCATTATAAATCACAGCTGTGCACTACGAGTGACAGGGATCACAGAAAGGGTTCATGGTACAAGTTTACCCCACACATACATTATTCACTTCACAGCCACAAACACCAAAAATGTTTTCTCTCCTGGCATATTTTACTCATGTAACATCCCTGACAAACCCTGCTTTCTAAAACTCTTTCAAAAAGTTCTCCTTTGTCCTACTGTGTAGGGGGAGGTTTTGCATCCCTGTAGAGTCAAGTTGTTAAACCCATTTCTATCAGTCTCTGTCCACTGAGTAGACTGGCTGCAGCAGCTTTCCTACACACTGCATCATCATTAACGACAACATTAGAAGGGCCAAAAGGGCAGGAGATGCCATCAGGAAAAAGAGGCACTTTTCTCAATGAAAAAGAAATTCTTCAACCTTTTCCAGAAAGTCTCTTCTCTTTCTAGCCATGCTGGTTTGTGGCTCACATAATCACGAGCAAGTTAGAGATGTAAAGTATGATTCTGCATGTGGGCAAGTGTCATTTTGATGAGAATCCATCACTACGGAGCAAAGCTAACAAATATTTTGTAGCCATCGTTTCTGAGAGAAAGGCTAAGAGTAGGGGATCTTCAAGAGGTATTCACGGGCAGTGGACTGAGCGTGAACACACGTGGAGGTGGATTTCCCAGCTGAGTGCAGGTTAAGTTGCCTCTGGTCTGTGCTGAACGTGTCTCTTCATGGGGTGTCATAACAGATCATGGGCTGTTGTCTTCATTCTGGGTCGGCAATTTCTTTCCCTACAGGTGGGGGTTCATGACATCTGAGGGTGGGGAGTGTGGATCCCTTCTCACTAGGAATTGCAGTGGCACCAGCGAAGAAATCCAAGCCCTGCCATGCTCTCTCGCAGCAGGACTCAGCTGGACTGAGCCAAGCCGCAACAGGCAAAAAAAACAGGCAAAAAAACAGGCAAAAAAAAAAAAAAGTCCTGTGCATGGGATGGGAAGCTGCTGGCACTGGCACAGCTGAGCACCAGAGGTAGGGCTGGGGCTGTCCTCTCCTCCTGGATCAGAGCATCCACGGCTGTTGCCTTTGCCCCAGCAGGGCTGAGGGCTCCCACTCCCCACCTGGCCACTGCTGGGAAAGCCTGTTCCTGCACCAGCAGAAGCCTTGCTGTGGCATGATCCTGTTCCTCCCCGGCCCTCTCCTGTTGGTTCCGCCGGATCCCACAGGGTGGGCTCTGGCCAGGCAGCTCAGCAGTGCATGGGGACAAGCACTTGGGACAGAGTCTCTTCTTGCCCTTTCACTCTAGCGTGTGGAAGGAAAATGTCATGCCAGCCTGAGCCACYAGGTTGTCCCAGGAGCATCATTTCCCCACGCTGTCAGGAGCAAAGGGCAGCAACAGCCCTCAGCAGGGACCACCGCCGGTGCTGGAGTGGACCCCACCAGATTTTCTCCCCTGCAGGATCTGCAGCAAAGAGGGAATCAGAGCTGTGTGGTAGCTCCTGGGACCTGCCTCTCCTCCCATCCTTGCAAGAAGGGTAGAGTAGGGCTAGGGCCTCCCGAGGTGATCCGGGGAAAGGCACTCAGTCCCTTGCTCTGTCCCTGAACTTCTGCTCCCCTGTGTGCACTGGAGTTAACAGCACTACCTTTCTTGACGGAGCTGGACTCATTGCAGACTGGGAGATCTCGGAGAACGGAGAAAGGCACGATGATTCTCACAGCTCTTTGGGGGACGGGGAAGACACTCATGGTGGCTGGTACACAGGACACACTTTTTACACCCTGGACACTTGTGGCTGGTGCAGCTGTGGAGGATGCAGTATTAACTCATCTCTGGGAGAGACCAGAGGGGTGAGAAAGGGAGCCCCTTTGACAGTGTGGAAACAGGCTCTTTGAGTGGAGAGCAACAGCCCTAGGTCGCACCTGATCCCTTTGCTGCTACATATCATCAAGGGAACAGATTTTAAGGGATTAACTGAAGCAGAGCATTCCCTATCCCTGGCTGCTTGCTCCTGCCTTAGCAGAGGTTCCCCAGAGCTTCCAAGAAAACCAGCTGATTCCTCAGTGCTGAGACAGCCGTAAGACAGGAGCTGAAGGTACTGAAAGGAGCTGGAAGTGCCAAGGACTTGAGTATTCTTATGTGCTGAGTCCATCTTTCACGGGATATAAATAGATCACTACTTGCCTGAGGTTCTTCCTCTTGGTCACTATGCTCAGACAGTGCTTTGAGGGGAGTTTAATCCTGCCAGTTGCTGGAGTGAAACCCATCACATACAGGGATACAGAAGACCCTCAAGCACAAGCAGGAACTAAATACAGACTGATTCACATGCTCTAACACCAGCTTGTTTCAGGAATGCAGCTGGCATCATGGCACAGCAGCGTCTGTGAAGCTTAATGAAGATATGCTGGGGGAGGCATGAGTGAATGTCTTCAGAGGCAGAAAGACAAACCTGCTGCTTCGGCCAACTCAGGGGCTCCTGGAGGTTGGGGAGACAGCTTCCAGGGCATTAAGGTACAGTATCACTGTGTATAATTGTACTGCAGTAGCGCCAGCCATCCCTGGTGCTGGGAGCTGTACGAACACGATGCAAGAAACAGTCTTGCCCTGCAGAGCTAAAAAGACTGAAAAGACAAAGCAAGATGTATGGCTTCTCTTTGATAGATGGGAATTATGCACTAAAGAGATTTAACGGCTATATTTAATCCCTGGCTACACAGCCACGAAAGTGAGCGACTGCAGTGTCTTGGACCAGGAGGACTCTTGCTAGGTGAGATCAAATCTGGGATGAGAGCACATAAGTATGGGTCAGCTCGCGTGTGCCAGAGCTGCCACAGTTCAGTTTTCAAGTGAGGTTTTTGAGTGAGGTCTCTGCCCTGGCCTGGCTGAGCATGTACCGAATGGGGGGAGTTAGGGGTTGTGATGTACATGCAGAACTGATTCATTTCTCCTGTTGCACTTGGTGTCACCGGCAGGTATCCTCAGCCCAGTGATTCATCTGAGACAATGCAGGGAAATGTCTATGAGGAACCACATAAAAGGGCTTGAAAATGCCGGCCAAAGGGTTGCATTTAATGAAAACCAGAAAAGATTGTATAAGGCCTGGAAACAGACATCCCCCTAATGGGAAGTCAGTGATGATTTCAGCCCTCCCCAGAAGTAAACCCTCCTAGTAATGATGTCAGGGAAGGTCATTCACCCTAGCACACAGATCAGTCTTTTTTTTTTTAATGTGAAGCCCAAACAGCTTGAAATGGTCCTTGCTGTGGTCCACAAGAAATGCTTCTGGGGTCTAAATTTCGTAACCTGGGTCCACTCTGGCATCAGGTTACTCCTTTTGGCTGTACACCTTGACTGAGATGTGCTGTCTTCAGTGCACATGTGGTGACTCGCCTACTTCCCATCACAGCCCTACAGTGGAAAGTCCAAGCGGGAGCTGCCTTTCCCAGCAGCCGGGGGAGGACTGCTGCTGTCAGACACTCACAGTGGGGCACTGACCCTCGGTCCGTCGCGTCCCTGCGCATGCTGCACTTGCTAACAGCTTTCTTTGACAACAGTGCTTTTGTGGTTATACTTCCCTGTGAACTTCCAGGAAACCCCCTGGGCTTGTTTTAGCTGTTTCTACAGTCATCACAAGAAAGGAAACCTCAGAATTAGCCCCGTCTCATTTCCATATCCAGGAGCACAGATCCTATGCTGGGGCACAGCTGGATATTTCCAGTCTCCAAAAGGCCCTGCTCAGAGCGGACATATCCAATTGCTTTGCTGTCTCATTACCAAGCACAGCGCTGAATGGGGCTCTCAGGCAAGCCTGGAGCGGGCTGCTCTGAAAAGAGCAAGAGTCTGGACCTGTACCCTCGAGCCTGACTATCTTGCACCATAAGAGGCTCCATGCTGTCTTTGCATTTATTCTGCCTCTGTTCCCCATCCCCTGTATTCTGTAACTCCTAGCAAGCATTAGAGCCGACTCACCATTGCTCTAATCTGCAGCCGCCAGGAGCATCTTGGACTCCCAGGGCTCTACTTTCACCACAGGAATCTTCTTCCCTTTGATCCTGTCAAATTCCCAGCACCTCTGGGGAGCACTGGAGCAACCTCCAATCTCCCTATATGGATTGACATCAGGTGTTTGGAAAGAAGTATTTGCTGCTGCAACCGAGCCCTAATTCTCTGGAAGCAGCAGGATGTTTATTGACCAGGGCGAAAAGCTATACCGAGGCAATAAAAGTTATTATGATAAAGGAACAGACTGTACTTTTCTCCTCTCTGAACACCTTCTGATTCTTTGACAGCTTCTCACCAAAATAATGTAATAAAACTACTTTACACTGAGCATTTTCTTCTCCTTTGTCTTTGTTTTATTAGTTAATCATTTGGTACTTTTTGTCAACACCTAATTACATATCCTAGAATAACTGTTTGGCCAGATGCTGTGAGTACCTCAGAAGACTTTTTGGATCCAAACCTCAGGAGATTTACCCCATAAATGACTCACAGAACACAAAAAAAATTAACAGGGTCTCAAAAAGCACCAAGTTCATTTCTTTCTTATACAGATAGAAAAAAAGCTAGTTTGTGCCATGAACTAAGATTTCAAACATTGTCTGACAAAGGAACTCACACAAGTGGAGCTGAAAGTCATTCATCTGACAAAAAGAGTTTCGTGAAGGCCCTCCATATCTCCTATGGAAAGATTCCCTGAGAGAGAACAAAAAGATGCACCCGAAACCAGAGTTTGTTCATCACCTGTGCTGCCTGCAGGGGCAGGCAGGGAGAGTCGTGGTGCTGCACACATCTTCGGAGCATCCCTCCTGATGCCCTTGCTCCCCACCTCATCCTCGCTTGCAGCTCATAGTTTGCCACGCTCCCGTGCTCTCGGGAAGGAAACGTTCTCTGTCTCAAGCCCTGCCGCAGTGACAAAGCTATCCCTGGAGATGAGCCAAGAGATGCCCCCAGGCCTCCCTTGCTCCTGCCTCAACCCTTGTTAGGCAGGTCTCCCCCCGGGGCTGAGCAAAAGTCAGTAAATCCCTCAYGCCCCGGTAATAAGCTTGGTGCCGCTGAGCCCCAAGGTAGAGGGTTTTCTGCCCAGCTCCCTTATACAGTGCTGGCTCTGTAGTCTACTTTCAAGGAAAATCTGTTCTTTTGGTCAGGATTGGGGTTTAAGGAAGAAAAGGATGCTGAGACTCCTGGAAACCAGCTGTCACATTTGTAAGGCTCTTCTGTAAACCTTTGCTGCTGCCTCTTTTCTTTCCTRTTTTACTTCTTATGCTCATCACAGTCTGTGATTCTTCCCAGAGGCTCAAATACAATATTTCTTTCCCTGTTGCTCTGTTCCCCATCCCCTGTTGCTGAGAGTGTGCAATGTGGGGGGACTCCTTGCTGAGGACATGCTGAAGAATGGGGTGCACTGCAGCCAGCAGAGAGAGCCAAAGAGCACAGATTGTCCTATTTATGGTCTATACCCGTGTCTACAAGAGCAGACACTCAGGATGGGTCTCCTCTGCACCAGGGGCTGTACAGACCCYTGACTACACCCCAGCACAGAAAGCAGGGCTGGAGGCAGGACTTCTGTAAATAGGAGCTTTTCCTGGAGCAGCAGTTTCGGGGGCCAGAGCTGYGTGAGGAAGCAGGCAGTGCTGGTGCACCGCCAAAGATTTTTTTCTCCAAATTAAGAGTCTGCTTTTCATTTCTAAATGACATTTCTCATGTCAAATTTGTCAGTTTTTATAGGTTAAAAGAAAGTTAAGTAACATGAAAGTAAATGAACTGTTTTATCTAGGATTAAACCCAGTGATTTTTATTCTTGTGATAACCTTTAAAAAATTGGTTCCATCTGAATCTTTTTTCCCTTGGTAATTTTGTTGTTGTTGTTCAGTCACTGAAACAACTCCTTATTCACTCAGTTCTTCCAAAACCTCACAGTCTAATCAGGAATGGCAGGGGCAGAGGGAGGAAGGTTTACGTCCATTTAAAGGATCAGGGAACAAGACGGCCCGTCATGGTCACACTCTGAAACAATGTGTGGCAGTCACTGTTTTCTGGAAGCCAAAGCTTTGGGCTGCAGGGAGACTGCCCTGCCAAAAAGTTGTGTTGCGCTTAACGAAATTGGCATGACTGATGAATACAAGCTGTCCGTGCCTGACTCACGGGCCAGCGAAAGCCTGGGTCTAGGCTGGGGGCTGCAGCCCGGTCCCAGCACTCCCAGACTGACTAGTACATCACAAGACAGCATCTTGCATAGCTTGAATAAACAACCTGCTGGAGGTAATGACAGTGGGATATGATGTTGCACTGATGCCTTGTGCTCCTGGCTGCAAGAAACAGCTCCCTCTTGCAGTCCTGGGTCTGGGTGGCCAGGGTGCACAAAGCAACACTTTCCTCCGAACCCCAAGGGGGGACTCAGCCTCGTTCTCCAGGAGATGGGCCCCAACAGCAACGGGGAACCCTCTACCACCATGCGTAGTTGCTGTGGGTCCCCAGCACAGTGTCACCAGGCTGGCACTGAGGTCACAATGGCCAGTGCCACATCCTCCTCTGCACATCCCACATCCTGCCAGGAGGGGCCCAAAGCTGCTGCCCCAGCACCTCCATCTCTTCCACATGGTGTGGGGGGAAGAACACCCAATGATATCCTCTTGCTTCTGGTTTAAGTCCTTGAAAGGAAGCCTGATCATCCCCAGAAGGATAGAGACCAACAGCAAATAAGAAAGTTGGGCCCAAGCACCATGTTTGAACYGGAACTCTCAGCAGAAGAGTGTGAGGAAAAGGCAGCAGCTGTTCTCCCTGAAACCTGCATGCAGCATTTGGAAAGCAGTGACTGGAAACAGCAGATTTCCAGCATGGAGACCCTTCAGAAGACTGTTAGAGAGATGAAGAAAAGCAAGATACCCTGCCAAGCCCTGGTGAGACTGCTGTCACAGAGAAGCAAGGAGACAAAGCTCCAGGTGATTCAGAAGAAACTTCACACCATCACCTTGCTAGCCAAGAAAGGCAACTTCTCCAGAACATCCGCTCAAACTGTCCTGGAAAATGTGGTGGAAATGGTGGGAGATGTGTTATGCACCAACAATGCAAAAGAAGCCCTGACAGCTATAGCAGAAGCATGTTCATTGCCTTGGACTGCAGAGAGAGCTATGTCATTGGCTTTCTCTCAGAATAACTACAGGACCCAGTCCACGATCTTGAACTGGATGGCAAATGCAATTATGGAGTTTGGCTTTGTGGGGATGGAGGTTAAGATGCTGGTCAGTACCCTGAAGGTTGCTCTTGCTGCTGTTCATCCAGATGTGCAGACATCAGCCGTCACCCTGCTGGGGGTTGTTCACCTGTACATGGGAGACTCATTGAGAGCACTGATAGAAAATGAAGAGCTGCCCCTTCTTCCCCAGATAAATGCTGAGCTGGAGAAGATGCGTGGGCAGATCCCACCAATTCCCTGTCGTGACAACCCCACACCATGCCTGGGTGACAGAACCCAGGAGGACCCAGAGGATCACAGAAGGACTGAGGCCGTAGACATTGGTGACAGGATCACATCAGAGCTGGTGTCAAAGCTGCAAGAAAAGAACTGGGAGGTGCAAAAGGAAGGCCTGGAAGAGGTTGCAGGCATCCTCGAGGATGCCAGATTCATCCAGCCGAACATAGGAGAGCTTCCAAGAGCCCTGAGGGCTTGTCTCTGTGACTCCAACCCCACCCTGGTACAGGCGGCCCTGAGGGTCCTCCAGCAATTGTCCACAGCCATAGGTTCCAACATCAAACAGCACATGAGAGACTTGGGCTTTCCCCTCATTGCTCTGTTTAGGGAGAGCAAAAGCAGCATGAGAGCTGCTGCCCTGGCTGCTGTGAACACCTGGGCCGCACAGACCAACATACTAGAGTGGCTGGACAGGGAGGACATTTCAGAGGATCTGGGGAAGGAAATGCCTTTCCAGAAGCAAGAGCTGGTGCAGTGGCTGGCTGAACAGCTGCCCACCCTCCAGTCAGCTCCCTCAGACCTGCTTCAGTGTGTGCCTCACCTCTACTCCTGCTTGCAGGACAGCAATGAGTATGTGCAGACAGCCTCACAGGCAGCCTTGCCTTTCTTCATAATGCATCTTGGTTTTGAGAAGATGGCTGAAGTCACTAGCCAGCTGAAGGCAGCTGCAAAGGACCATGTACTTGCAATACTGGAGAATGCCAATGCCAGTCCATCAACCAAAACCCCTGTTCCTGTTAAATCACTTTCCAGACAACCTGGAGTCACCACTGGGGCCACCTCCCCCTCTGTCCTAACCACACCACCTGCAGGACCAGCYTTCTCTTCACAAACACCAGCTAAAGAGCCAGTACCGAAAAGCAGTGGAGGGGAGAAGCAGGGTCCCAAAGAGCCCAAGTCAGGAGGAGCAGTCCTGAAAGACAAGGGTGCAGCCAAGGGGAAAGAACAAATGAAGTCCACTCTGAAGGATGGTGACAGTAAACTCAGACCCATCTTCATCATTGTCCCCAGGGGGAAAGAGCAGAGAATGAGGGATGAAAAARGCAGCAAAATGCTGAAGTGGAACTTCACTGCTCCTAGCAACAGGTACGTCGAGCAGCTGAAAKCTCAGATGAGTAACTGTGTGTCCAATAACCTTCAGGTAGAAATGYTTCACTCCAGCTTCCCACACCACATCAAAGCCTTGTCCATCATGGCCAGGCATTTAGAGAAGGAGAAGGAAGGAGTCATCAGCTGCTTGGATCTGATMCTGAAATGGCTCACCCTGCGTTTCTTTGACACCAACACATGGGTGCTTATCAAGAGCCTAGAGTACCTCGATTTGCTGCTAACCTTGCTGAGCCAAGAAAAATATCAGCTGATGGAGAACGAGGCCTCTTACTTATTTCCATATCTGATCATGAAGATGGGGGAATCAAAGGAAGCTGTCCTCAAATTGGTGCACACTGTCCTGAAGAGAATATGTCTGGTCTATCCAGCCAGCAAGGTGTTTGGCTTCCTCATGGAAGGGGTCAAGTCCAAGAATGCTAAGCAGCAGGTAGGATGCCTGGAGGAGGTGGGTTATCTCCTTGAAGTATATGGCCTAGATATATGTGAGCCCAGCCCTGGCAAAGCCTTAAAGAGGATAGCTGCCTTCCTGAGAGATGACAACAGTTCTGTTTGCAGTGCTGCCTTAAACATTATGGTCATAGTTTGCAAAACTCATGGGGAAGCCATGTTCGAAATGGTTGGGAATCTTCCCGAAAAATACATGAAAATGCTGGGACAAATTGCAGAACGGATACCCGCTAAGCCAGCAGTCTCTCCAGCACAGCATCTCTGTGAAAAACCTCAGCAGGCTTCAACCACAAGATCTGAAGTCACCTATCAGCAGGCAGGAGATGCACCCTCAAAGCTCAAACTGACCTGCTCTCAAGGAGGAAATGTGGATACTGTGGATATGGCTCCCCAGACACTGCCACCAGATGTAGACGAGCATGAGAGCAGGCTGTTCACCAGAAAATCCAACCCCTTTAAACTGAAGGGTATCATTCATCTAGACACCATCCCTGAATCTCAGATCCTGCCCATTTTCCCAGACACTGATAACACATGTCATAACATCACCTTAACCATTAATTCCCTTATTTGTCACATTAGCAGTGGTGACACTGACACCAGCATCCAAGCAATGGTAAAAATTAAGGATATCCTGAGAGAGAATGACAAAGTAGAGACCATGTCTGGACACATTAACCAGTTCCTTGAAGCGACCTTCCATCAGCTCAAGTTTATTCACCAGCAAAAGGAAGCAGAGGAGAAAATGGAGAARGACCAAGTCATTCTGCTGTGTAGCTGCATCATCCAGGCCATGATGTCTCTCTTCCAGGAGGAGAAACTGGCCCATGAGGCCTCCATAGAGGTGCTTAAGGATGTAATTCACAATCTCATTACCTTAATGCTACACTCCCTGGTGGGGGATCTGGAGGAAGATCAGAAGCTCATACAGTCCATTAATCTCCTCTTGAAGAGGGTTTTGGAAAAATCTGWCCAGACAAGGCTCTTTCGTGCCTTGCTCAAGCTGCTCCAAGACAACCTGACCACCAAAGGCAGCCCAGACAAGTTCTCTGACCTACTGGCCAAGTGCCTGTGGAGGACCACACGGCTTCTCCCAGGCACCATCAACACCATCAATCTGGATGAAATCCTGCTGGATGTCCACRTACTCCTGAAAGCTCTCCCAGATGAGAAAATGAGGCAGTGCACAAACAAACTCCCACTGCGGGCTCTGAAAACTCTACTGCACGCCTTATGCAAGCTGGAAGGTGTGGGGATCCTAGACCRTCTCACCCTGATTGAGGACACATCTGAGTCTGATGTAGAAGCCTACCTACGAAAGGCAATCAGACCTATTGCCAAGCAGGTGACAAATGAAACAACTGTAGGGGCAAGGAAGGATGTCCCCCATAATAACACCCAGGCAACTTCAGGAGTTGAAAAGGACAAAGCAGGTGATGTCTTGGAGGGCATCTTCCGGAAGATTTGCTCCAAGGAAAGCTCGAGGGAAGGTTTAGAGGAGTTGTATGAATATAAGAAAAAATTCCCTGAGGCAAAGTTGGAGCCTTTCCTAGGAAACCTCTCCCTCTTCTTGCAGAGCTATGTGAAGCAAGGCCTGGCCATCATCCAGACAGAGCAGGACACCAGAGAGCACATTTCTCCTCCTCCCTCAGGGATATCCCTTCATGTGGAAGGATCTCCCCTTAGACCAACAGCAATCCTGGGAGGGACCACAAATGAGGAGGAGGTGACACCATCAGGCCACCTGGAAAACCTGCCATTTTCCAGGCAGCAGCAACATGAGCTTGAGAACAYGACGGTTCACAGTAGACCCTCTGCCAGCCAGCTCCCCTTGGAGGATGAGGATGTCGTGCCTCTCCCTCCCTTCCAAAGATGCACAACAGCAAAATCCTTAAGGACACGAAGAACCATGAGCAGAGATACCACCAGAACTAGCAGCCAAGCTGCTGGGTGTTTTATCACTGGCCTCAGAACTTGTTAGCCCTCTTCCATACACTCCTCAACAGGCAGATGACATGAATGGCTAAAAAATAAAGAAACAACTCTAGCATGAATATCAGGTGGGTTATCTGTGAAATGTCGTGTTGGGGCCTGCATCCGCAGGGCCTGCAGATCCCAAGAGCTGGTCCAAGTTGCTGATTGTTGTTCTGAGCAGCCAAGAGCGGGGACAGGTAGCACTGGGGCAGAAATACTTGGGTGGGGAGCATTAAAAGCATGTGCACCCCTAGAAAGGTGTCCCTCAAGCTCTGATCTGGGCTCCTCTGGTGAGCAGGCAGAGCCTGACCCATTCCCCAAAGGGTGCAGCCTAAATAGAAGGGACAATTGTTAAACTTCCCAAAACCAAAAAGGAGACAGGTCACAAGACCAGGAGAGATGCAATCCAAGCAAAGGGGAGAGGGTTGCCCAGGATCCCTGCATACTGCATGTACTCCCAAGGCCATCTGCACTCATTGTAACCTCCTCCCTGTGGGATTGCCCACACTCTTTCCTTAAACAGCAGCGAAGACCCAGGTAGGCAGGGGCCCAGCAGATGCGCTATAGCGCATACAAGACATGGCTTTTCAGGTGACAGAAGAGTTGTTTCCCACCATTTCTGGCATTCATGCACTGTTTTGCCTCTTTTATGGGAATAGTTACAGAACTTGCTTGTTTTCAGAGCTCAGCATCTTCATGCTTACACCTCTCAGCACAGCACAACTTTTTAGGCTTTAAAAAAGTGGGGTGGGGGAGATAGAGGACTTGGGGCAAAGCTTAACCCCCAGTGCAACAGATGTGACTCTCACAGGGYACAGAACAGGCCAGGGGAGCTGACTGCCCAGGTGACCCTGCAAGGGTCCTTCCTGCACAGACTTTTCTAGGAGTCAAACCACTCATGGCCAGCAATGTAGCAGACAAACAGTGCTCTGGCTCCTGTCTGAGAGCTGCCTGAAGACACCAGGATTTTCAAACAGCATTTCTGCATTTCTACAATGAACACAGTTTTTATGAGCCTACCAAAGGCAAAGGCTGCAATAGGAAATTCATTAGAGAAAGTAGTTTGTACCAATTTCTGTTTTCTCTTAGGTAAAATCAATAAGACACAGAATTTCAAACCCACTTAGGTTTGTCAAACCAAAAGAGTTTAAGAGAGTAGAGTTGCTATGGACAACCACAGAATGCCAATGCATTATCCCAAGCACATCCCTTTAACTTTGCTCAAGGAGCACTCTGCTATTCTCATGTTAARCTGTTTTGATTTGTGTTTAACATTCTTCTTGCCTGTAAGTTCCTCAAGATAGGAGTCCTCTGCTTTGTGTCTTGTGTAACAACAAGCACTTCAAGGATACTCACTAAATTACAAGGCTTATTTATTAATGGATAAATCAACCAATTACAAAATACTTTTAGTGTTTCAGACTCAGGCAGAGCGAGTCAGCCGCCTGATGAACATAGCAAACCTACATTTTTAATTAAAAAAAGAAAAAAGAAATACACAATCTGATTACTGGCCAACAAGAAAAATACACCCCAGTGATTTCAAGGTGTAATTACCCTTTTTGAATGGCCAAAATGGCTTGTTTACTGCAGACTATAATTCTCTCTAATGGTACTACAAAGCCTTGGCCACCCCCTTGTCTACCCCATTCACACACCATGCTGCAACCCGGAGACACTGCAGACTCCTATTCTATAATGCTGAATGCCTGATCCATTCCTTAAGTGTTCAGGAAACTGTAGAAAACATGGGAAAGTCAAGTGTTTGAAAGCCTTACAGTATGTGCCAGGCAGGCAGACTATTTGCCATGATGCATCATGTTATCAGGGTGCCTYGGGGCCCTTGTCAGCGCTCAGAAACCTCCTGTAGTGGATGCTGCACAAAGCCGGAGCAAGTGATAATCCCTGTCCCACAGATATTACTAGTGATAGGAGATAACTGCATTAGCAAAGATACCCCGGAGTCCTGCAAGAGCAAGCTGCCTCTTGAATATTCTCAGCGTATTCTCACCCGTGTGACTGCTGAACAACGATTGGGAGTGCCCTGAACATCAGGRCCGCGATCTACAAGGTAGTCTTGCTTTCACCTCCTTGCCTCTGACAGAGAATGGTATGCAGTGGGGTACTGTGGTCCAGCAATGGTCTAAGCTCTCGTTTTGGCTTTTACTCAATATTCACATTGGCCTGGACTTTATTAAGAAAGAGGGAATGGTCTAGAAATGCGCTTTGTGCTTAGATACATGCCGGTGAGGCTTATGATAGCCTGTGTCCTAGAAGAGCGCAGTAAGGACCAAGTAAAAAACCGCAGAAGAAACAGAGTGGGTAGGATTCAATTTTCCCCCATCCTACCTATTAGACAACCAGCCCTCTAAGCCATTTGTCCTCCCCCACAGCCCTGGGTAAGAGCAAAGAGCAAAAGAGCAAGTGAGCCAGGAGAAGAAGAGAGCGAGTGAGCTGCACAGATTTCTTGAGGGAAAGCTGACCTGGTACCTTCTGCTCTTTCCTGGTTCAGGTCAAACTCCCTCTTCCATTTGCTGGAATCATGACCAAACTGCAGACTCAAGAGATAGCAGGGTCAGGGAGATCAATGAATTATAAATAAATACACTATAAACAAATCAATCAGAGAGATAAAAACATTAGACAGAGCCACACTAATTAAAAATATAATAATCCAGATAGCGGACATTTATTTAAAATGGTGCAATTACAGCTTTTAATCATCTTGGTTTAAATTAACAGCAGCAGTGAAGCGGCTGTGCAAACGTGTTCCCTGTAATGAACTGATATTAGAAAGCTGGTTCAGTGATCTCTCCCTCTCTCTGGCTAATTCTCCCTCCTCTCATTGTAAAATAACCTTTTGGTGTCTTTTTCTTGTGGAGTCTTGAAAATGAAGACACAATATTGGAGCTAAATTAAATCCCCTTCACATATTTCTCTTCTTTCAAGCTGTAAAAATTGCTGGTATCAGTCATTCAGTCTCTGGTGCTGACGCAACCACACTCAAGGAGAACATCTGGGGGCCCCAAGAGTCATTATAGGGAAAATAAAATCCTATATTACAATCAGTCAGCAATTAAAAGGCAGGATGCTGGAGGACCGATCCTGCAAGATGCTGAGCTGGCGTAGTGGGGAAACGAAATTGTAGACTTGTGATCTGCTGGGGCTCTTTTGTCCTTCTCTGGGTGAGATGAGAGGAGGACAGAAAGTTTCTGAATCTTCTGCTGCCCAGGGCGAATGGTTTTGGAAGTAGCGTGTATTAAGCCAGGTCCGGGGGTGTCACAGGTTTAGTACCTGTTTAGTACCTCTCACAGCCAGAGAGGTAGGTCTGTGGAGCCGCAGTGCTGATCCTTTCTTGGCCTGACAGGGCCAGAAATGACATCACCGAAAACAATGCAYAGTTTGCAAGCTGAAGCCCCATGTTAAGAGTGGGCTCAACTCAGGCACTGGCAAATCTGAGACTTGACTTAGAGGCAGGCATGAAAGCTCTCCAAACCGTGCATGGTTCTGACTTAGCAAAGTGGCGAGTTTTATCTGCCCTGGGCAATTATCACGTTTTTTCTCCCACAAAACCTCTTCCTCCCGCATATGCACCTACAGTTGTCCTAGAAAAGTATCTTTCCTACAGAAGAGACCAGTACATAGCAGTGAAGACATTGACAAGTGCTCAAGCAGTGATGGGCATGCAGAGATTTACAGGCACCTTACAGGAAAAGCTACTGAAGGCAAAGATTGCCAGATATGGCTGTGCCAAGGTGGATTCAAACCAGCAGCCACGGAGAAGCGAGTCTCCATTGGCTGCCACAGCTCTGCTGGTTTGCAGTCTCTCATCTCCACCAGCCAGCAATGCTCTTTTCTACTCTGCCAGTGCCTTTGCACTGTCCCCTTGTCACCATCCGCACAGAGTCACAACAACCCAAAAAGTTCCTGACCTCAAAACTCAGTTTCCAGCAATACCCCTAACAACACGTCTGTCCCACAACACATGCTGGTAACAGCATGGTGTTGGTCCTGCTCACAGCATTTGGATGCTTCACATCTCAGCTGGATTTGCTTAAAGCCTGCAAGGAATGGGACAGGGAGAAAAAAACGTGGGGAAAGAAAAAAACATTTTGGACCTGATTCCTGTGTGGGAAATGAGCAATATGCAGGGAATGCATATGTGTGAGTGCGCATGTGCACACCTACACACGCGTGTTTCTGCAAGCATATGTCACTGTTCCTTCCATAGCTGCTCACCCACTCCTATTTTCTGGCCATTATCACCAAACACAATTACCTATCTGCATATATAGTTCTGAGCACATTATTAAAATCAGGAGTCCTTTGAAAAGAGAATTTCCTCTCTCTAATTAGCACCAAACTTTCTTCTTTTTCCTGTTTACCCAAAGGGTGTGCAAACATACAGTGAGAGAGCAAGTGAGAGTCACACAGTCCTCGCTGCTGCAAAAGGCAATGTAATTACGTGGCCTGCACATTAAGATTAATAAATATTAACTTTACTTGGGTTTTTACTGTCCACCTAAGATGGAAACAATGAGCTTTACTACTTAATCAAATTAGATCTATAAAACGATTTCCCTTTTAGAAGGTTCATTCTGTTTTGCTGGCAATTAATGTTGATGATTTGAGTCCCATCTTTAAAATGTTTTGAAATACAGAAAATGGCAGAAATGCCACAGTGCATTAATGGAGCCATAATACACATCAGGTAATAAAGCATGAAGAGCCTGTTTACTTTGAGTGCTCTAATTATTTGAGAGCTTTTTTAAAAAACAAACAAACCCAACATGTGAAAACTTTTATTTCATTTGGATTAATTTTTAAAAACAAACAGAAAAAAACACAACCTTTGAAGTGTTGCTTTGAAATTCCTTGCAAAGACAGGCCAGGGCCAAGGCAGACATTGGGAAGCAAATTTTACCTTTTGTTTTTCTCTTGCTTTTCTCTCTTCAGGGTCTGAAGGGCAGCAGGGACCATTTACACACTGAAGGGGCACACAGCTGCTCTTGCACCATCTCTGGAAATATCTCGAGGAATCAATGTGCCACCTCGTAGGAGACCCTCACCTCTTGCTGAGCTGCAGCTGGGCAGAGTTACCATCATTGCCTGGTCTAAGAGAGCTGAAAAACCCTTTACACATTTACCACAGCCAAGAAAGGATTTGTCAGCCGTACCTTAGTCTGAGACAGCCCTCCAGTGAGGCAGACTGCAGCTCCCATGACTTTGTTGGCTCTGCAGAACCAGCAGTTTTCACTTCCTCTTCCTTTACAAACCAAGACATCTCAGTCAGAATAACTGAGGTAAGAACAGACCTCTGGAGGTATCTGGTTCAATCCCTGGCACAAAGGGGCCAACTTCAAAGTTAGATCATGTTGCTCTGGGCCTTTTTCAGCTCAGTTTGAGTGTCTCCAAAGATGCAGATTCTCCCACTGCTCCAGCCATGTCCCAGGGCTGCACTGCTCTCATTGTGAATACTTCTGCCTTATATCTAGTTGGAATTTTCCTTGCTGCATCCTGCGCCCATGATCTCCTGTCCTTTTGCTGTGCACCTCTGACGACAGTCTGGCTCCAACTCCCAATTACCCTGAAGGTAGCTGAAGACAGCAGTGAGATCCCTCTTGGCCTTTTCTTTAGGCTGAAAAGACCCAGCCTCTCTGCTTCACCTCATTCATCCTGTGCTCCAGCCCTCAATTTATCTTGGTGGCCTCTGCTGGGCTTGCTCCAGATAATCTGTATCTGTCTTGTGCTGGGGATCCCAAAACTGGACACAGGAACCAGATGTAACAGCATGACTGTTACCTAGAGGGGAATGATCACTTCCCGATGCCTCATTATGCTCTTACAGATGAAGTGCTATGTGCGATCAGCCTTCCTCACTTCCAGGAYGCCCAGGGACTCATTTTCAGCTTGTTGTTCACCAGGATCCCCAATTCCTTCTTGATGGAGTTGTTTTCAAGCCAGTTGTCCCCTGCGCTGGGCAGTTGCTTCTCCTGCATGCATTCRCTGGTAAACTTCATGAGGTTCCCATTGGCCCCTTCCTCCAGCCTCACCAGGTCTCTCTGAACAGCAGCCCTTCCTTCAGCCTATTGAGCACCCCCCAACATGAKGTCCTCCACAGGCTTTCTCATATCAGCAAGAGAAAACATGGCCAAATTCTTGTGGTCTCCCTCCAGCCCCTCTCAATGAAGTGAACAGGAGTTTCTCACAAGGAAGGTGAACAACATCTGGTTCAAAGAAGTGGCAGTTTCAGAGAGCCATTCATCTGATTCAGTAATGTCAGYTGACTGGCTAGTGTCGGAGCCTCTCATACGGCACTTATGCTGCTATTTCCACAACCAGTTCCCTGCAGTTTAATAACTTAACCTCCATTGCCTGGCTGGGAAAGGTCTTAGCCTGRCCCCATGCAGGGTAACATGCTTTAGCTTGTGCACTTTGCACCCTATTCTGATCAGGCAGCACCATCCAGCTGGTTTGCATGGGGTTAGCTCAGGACCTTTGCTCCTGCACAAAGCACAAGACTGTGCAGAATCTGACCCCAGATCTGCTGGCCTGGTTTTTCAAAAGCAAGGCCATTCTSCCTGCTGCAGAGCATGAATTGCTTCACCAGTCATGTGCATTTGCAATGCTATACAAGCCAAGATAAATTTCCCCCAAAAGTAATAACTTTTCAATTATTTTCATTACTCCTTGCTCAACACAAGAACAGCACAGCACCTCTTGAGGGAGCAGCTGAGTATTTCTCTCCAGGGTGCACATTTATTATTTTAAGAATCATTTAATTTTCCATCTGAACAAAAGGGGCGAATGTAGGTCCTGAATGACTCCAGGGTCCCATTCAATACCATGCTGCATTATCCATCATGTCAATTACACGTGGTAAYTCATCTACGAGGAACCTCAATACTCAGATCTGAGAGCATTTGAGGCACCTGGCATGGCTCACATTTCTGGGAGCCCATTGAAAGAAGGCATCACKCCTGGGAAGCCTGCAATTGTGCCCAAGAAGCTCAGGCTAAGTTTTTATTAATGGGACCTTTACCATACCTGCCACATGCAACCTGGCTTTCCAATGCCTCTCCCAAACTCTGTCCTCCCACAGTGCATGCTTCCCCTGCAAATCCCACTGTTGGCTGTTGCTGGGGCTGTGATTTACTGTATTTATGCAATGTTCTTCACAATGGGTTTCTTACCAAGTCAGGCTGAAGGTGCTGCCATGGTGAGAAATATGACCAAATGTCACCATGGCAAATAGTCCAGTAGAGAAACCGTTTCTCTCCAGGGTCTGAAGAGCAGCAGTGTCCTCTCCATCAGTGACCTGCAGTACTTGAACCAAAGCCCACTGAGGGGTGTGGGGAAAGCCTTCATTAAGATTTACATACCTTAAAGTAACACCAGGAAGTCAGCTACAGCTCTGATCTTAATAGCTGTGGACCTTCCCTGCCTCTTGGTGCTTTCTGCAACTTGTATCTGCCTTCAGATATCCTTTTAGCAGAGGCTGTCTGGGGTGAGAAGTTCTCTGCAGTTCTCCATGGGCTCTGAGCTGATCTTTGGCACAAGCCTAGCCAGGATTAGGTCTCACAGATATTCTCCCGGAAGAGAATGACCCTCTTCACACCGCTGCTATTGGTGGTGTGAATACTGCCCTGGTCTGTAAAGCAATTCATTGATCAAGCCGGGCCCTGCAGGAGTGCCTGGTGTTAACATAGCTGCAAGGTGTTTATTCAGCAGCTCTCCCCRCTGCCTGGGAGTGGGTGGACTCCTGTCAGCTCCTAGGAAGCACAAGAAGCAGGCTCAGTTGGAGCAATAGTGCTGTCGCCAGGCTCAGAAAATAATGAGAACCTCAGCTTGCTTCAAAGTGCTTCAGTAACAGGTACTTGCCTCATGCTGAGAGGCCACTTTGCATGATTGCATCCTTGGGAAACACAAGTGCTGGTACCCAAGGATAAGCAGCCCTGGGAGATTTTCCTGTGCATTGCTAACGCATGTATCAGTGTTCAGCAGATATGAAACCAGACTGTGTCCTGGCCACGCAAGGGATGTCCTGACCCTGTGCTCACATCTCTAAGGAATACCAGTGCCAGAACCCTTGAGCCTGCCCCATAGAGCAGCTGTTTCTTTGGAAAGTTAAAGGTTAACAGAACTGTGCAGTATTTTTTATTGGGTGACACTTGCTTCCTCATGGTTATTTCTTACCCTGCCACCCAGCATGAAGTGCCTAGGTGCTCCTCTGCCCACGCATGTCACTGGAGAGGGCCTCCTTGGAGTCCCCAGGGAATGGATGKCTTGAGTCCTTACAGAGGAAAAGGTGAAAGTCAGTCACTTAAATTTTATTCACTTGAGTCTCAGGTGGACCAAAGGCAGTAGAAAATCTGGTAGCAGCTTGGTCTTTTGTCAGGGAAAGTCCAGCAACAGAGAAGCAAGGGGTTTTAGTAAAATCTTGGAGCTAAATGCTAGTCTGATCATTTCTTTTGACCTTCTGTTTGCATAGTCCAGAAAATTGCACCCAGCAAATCTGATGAGAGCTTGGATGGGTTTCTTTAGTTTGCATCTGARCAGTCAGATTTCCTTGTGGCCTGTAGGAGCCAATGGAGCAACAGGGATAGCTGAACTTGCCTGGTGCCTCCCTGCATGGAGGCTGGCAGATCCTCTCCCTGAGTCAGACTCTTGTTGGCACAGAGTCCTGGGACCCTTTGCTGTGGCAGTCCCTGATGCTGGTGGCTCTCATGTTGATCCAGTGGCACTGACAGTGGTCCAACACTCAAGGTAAGTTCCCAGGGGATGAGGAGCAGAGCTCCCTTTATCTTCACTTGTTCCTCATTTCCATAACTGTTTGTAAAGTAGCCTTCTGGCATTTTCCTGGGCACAGGGACACATCTGGTATGAACCTGTGCCTGGTGCACACAGGATTCCCCCAAGCATTGCTCCCAGGGTTTTTGAAAGGAGGAGCAGGCAGCAAGATGAGTTAAAAGGGTGGAAATGACAAACAGGCTGCATAATGTGTCAATGAGGAGTTCTCCACAGAGCTCATGGGAGACAACCTGAAAATTTGGCTAATTGGAAAATCATCTCTGATAGTTGTGGAGGTAAAGAGCTGCTCCTGAATTATCACTGCTCAGAGAACCATTACCAACAGGGGATCAGAGAAAAGATATCTCATGTACTTGCATTCCCTGCTATTTTCCCCTCTTTGCTCAATTCAGCAGATAAATAATTTATTTATTTATGATTCCCCAAATTATCACAAGCCTGAAAATGCCTAGCTATTGTCTCATTTAGCAAAAAGCCCCCCAACGGTGCCAAAAAGCATATGGGTCACTCAGCTCAGTTAGGAGAGAAGCATGACAATGTTCAGGTGATATTGTCATCCCCTTATTCTCAGTCTCCTCACTGATTAAATTGTCCAAGGGATACAGCTTTTTCACTCTCCCTCCCAGAGCTGCACATTGCCCAGCTCTAGTGAGGTTCGCGAGAGGGCTCACATTCTCCTCCGCCGATCTTGGTGTGCTCCAGTAGCACAAAATAGAGAGAACTCAGGGGGTGAAGTCAGGACCCAGGTCCCTCTGCCAGCAAGGTCCTTTAGAGTGGCTGGAGTCAGAAAAGCCCCTTTTACTCTGATGCTGTACTTAAATCTTTGCAAAGGACTAAATCAGCCTGTGTGCAAATACAAAGCATGTGGCATATATAGCTCTTCTGTCTTTACCTTCATCTCCCTCTTGAAAAACAAAACACTTAACTCTAATTGTGTAGACTGACTCTCACCTAAGGCTATGACAGCAGTTTGAATTGCTGAGGAAGAAACTTAGCAGATTTTTCAAGCAGCATGGAGTGGACTTTTTCCAGAAAGACCAGAGCATATCCTGCACTGCCAGACACAAAGTAACAAGTGGGAGAACTGCTGCGTTTTGGTGGCACCAGCAGAGCAAGGAGCTGTGTAAACAGATCCTGATCTCACTGGTTCTTGTACAGACGAAGAAAATGTATAACCAGCTTTCCAGGGTAGTCTTTAGAGGATGCCCTTTGTTTCCCTTTGCTGGCGTTTGGACAACAGTCACTATCAAACATCTGACATCATACAGGGGACCCAAAAGTAACAAGAAAATAACATGGCTAATTAGTTTCACTAGCTCCCTCTGGAATACCTTTGTTCAACAGAGTTAGATTTCTCCCCTTCCCCCCATAGCTGAGCCTCACATTTAATTACACTGGAAACCTGGCTGTGCCTGGCTCAGATGGAGTGTTTTACTACTTATACATTCTTTGCTGATAAGAGATGCTGTTGCTATTGCACAAGTGAAGAAGTGGCTTTGAAGGGTTTTATATCTCCCTTGGGAGGCTGCAGCTCCAACCACCTTGAAACAGTAAGACCGAGGCAGAGGCAGAAATCTGTGAGGCGAAAGCAATAATTCCCATGATCTGTAAAGGAGAAACAACATCATCCTTGTCTCTATCTTTTCATCTAATTGGGGAGGCTAAAAATGATAAATTTTCAGGTGAATGGTCTGTGTGGGAGAGAGAAGGTAGGATTGGTTCCAGTGGAGGCCAGATTCTGAACTCTCAAGGATGGCAAGCATCCAAAGTAGCTTGCAAAAAGGATAATGTGAGGCAGTGTTTGCCAAAAATGTGCTGGTGATCCCTTCCAAACAAGTACTCCTGTGGAGTAATTTCACCCATGATATGATCAACAGTCAAGGTGAATCTGCAGGATCCAAAATCTTTCATTTCATACATTGATCAATACATTTTTGAGAAACATAAAACTGGGTCCCTGAGAGAAGATTCATTATCAAATGGATAAAAGAAGTTACTGAACTGGAAGCTCAGGGTTTAAGTGACAAAATATTTGTGCCAGACACTGATATGATCTTTAAAATGGGAACAACGTAATACTGTTTTCCCCAGAACACGGTGTCTATTTAGATTACAACCTCTGACATCAAGGCCATGACATCTTCTCTTTCATCCTGTCACCGTTTGTCACCCCACATTTTAATACTCTTTTACATGGCGTCCACCTACAGTCAGGGACAGCGTCAGCCCCAAGACATGCCTGGCAGAAGGCTCGGCAGTGTCCTAGAGCTTTTTATGAGACAGTCTAACTAGGTTTCCATGTCAGACTAGCAAGAATTATATTTGAGTCACGTAATCATACAAAATTTTCATCCTCTCAAAAGTTATTTTCTTCTGACAAGGTGAATCCCTCCCCCACTTCTCATTTTGCACTAATACTGAGCTTTTCAGCCAAAGATTTCAAATAAATTGTGCACTGTGATAGGTTAACATGATCAAAGGAGCTAATAGGCTTTCACATGTATTTATAGGATATAAGGCTCACAAATTCTMACACTGAATCAAGAGATTTGTGATAAATTGTCTGTGGATTATTTGTCTGCCTGTTGTGCAGTGGAGAAATTGTCTGTGTTCTGTTGCAAAAGACAATGGTGTATTTRCCTGGGCTGGAAAACAGCTTTTCCAATAATATAATATCACTGTCACCCACTCCTATAAATGCAGGAGAACCTCAGTACCTGGCACTAGCCTAGCTGAGGTCCACACGCGGAAGAGAAGAGAGCAGATCTCCCCGGCAGTGAGCCAGGCTTTGTAGTGCCAGGAAGATGCACGCAGGCAGAGAGACTTTCCACTGAGCAAGGAGGATTGAGGCAGATGAAACAGGAGAAATGAACAGAGGCTAGAAAGGAAACTACATATCAAGGGACATTTTTCTCTGGGAAGATCTAGCAAACTTCACCAAATGAGAGCAATGCCATCTTCATCATTAGCTGCCTAAATTGAGTCAGGCCAAGGCAGGGAAAAATACACTGCTGGAGGGACCCTGCTCTAAGCAGGGTCCAGGCAAAGTCTAGCAGGTCTGCTCTATTTAAGTATTTCTGGGAAGTGAAACTATTCAAGTAAGAGGTAATGAGAAAGGCACATGACAGGTAAGTAGGGCTTTTTTTGCAGGAAAGAGAGGTTCCAATCTCCAGTCYGAATCAGGCATAAGAGGGATTTGAACCCAGGTTTCCTATGTTCTTTGTGTCAGCCCATCGGTAGTAGAGCCAGGTAGGAACCCCATATTTTGTTTCATGGAAATTCCACAAATTCCTTCTTTTTTTTTTTTTTTTTGAGTTCTGAAGCAGCCTTAACTCAAAGTTTTAAAGTTTCCCAATTTTATTATCTTATAAAATTTGTTTTGTTTCAATAGAAATGTTTAGTTTTAGTGAATTCAAAAGTTTTTCTTTACGTTGACCTTTAAGATGATATGAGATAAATATATCTTATAAACTCTGAGTTTGTTTTTGAATAAAAACAGACGAAAAATGGAAATCATCCAATGCCAGCATATGAATACAGGATAATTTGAGCCCTTTTTCCTAGACAATATTGTGCTGAAATTTATATACTTTGAAAAGATTTTGATTTAAATAAAAATGCTTTTTTGATCCCAAATTGTAAAGCTTTTCTGGCCAGCTCTATCAGGGGCCTGGCTGATTATCATCCTTTCCTTCTTCTGGTATGACTGTACTGAATACAGCGGAGCCCATGTCTGCAGCTGGGGTGTGAAAGGCTGAGCCCAGAGCTGCGCCACGCGGCAATATTAGCACAGCAAACAGGGACAATGTATTGTGGGGGAAGGTGTCGGAAAGCTGGCAGCATCGCTTTGTCATCTTCCTACACGTCCCCTGTAGCTCARCTTTTGGCCTGTTAGTATGGGAGAGAAGATCAGAAAGGACCAGGGGAGAACAGTGGATTGAGTGTGACCCTCTGGATCTGCAAAGTTTTGAGAAGCTTTGCAAGATCTCCCCATGAAAGACACTGCTTAATGAAGCAGTTTACACGGCCTCTCTATTTCACTAGCAGATTTGCGGCTTGGCTCCAGAATAGCACCATCTTAAAAGAGAAAAATGACCTAAAAATTAGAAAACAGAGAGGAGAAGAGAAAGTGAGAAGGAGGGGAAAGACTTGCCTTTCTGACACTCCCTCTGCTTGGGTCAAAGTGGTCTGCAGTCCAGCCACACGTCTCCCAAACATTCTGCACGGGCAGGGGGCATTAGGCAATGAACTCCTCTCCTTGCAATGTAATTATCATTTCTTCATGGGAACGCACAGCCTCTGGACATGAAGGCCTATTTCCTGGACACTAGGAGCATGGAAAACATGCTGATCCTTTTGGGGGAAAGAAAGAGAAGGGACATGTCCTGGGAGGTTGAGAAGAGACCAAAGCTAGTGGGGTAGGAGTCTTGGTGTCAAACAGTGTTTAAAATATCCTCTTTGCATCATACTGGCTCTTAATTGTCACCAACCACAGAGGAACTGATTGAGCCCAGCAAGGGTCCAGCAAAATAGATAATTTCTTGCAGGCATCTAAAATTCATGAACGCGGCGGTGGTCCCGTCACACCATTGCTATGTTGTTGCACGGCCCAAAGTCTCCCTTGAAGGGCGAAAATATCAGGGGTAATTTTTTTTTCCTGAGTGCAGAATACATTTGAGTTGTTAACGCGTGGCTCGCACTTCAGGCGGATCCTCACCGAAGGGCCGAGAGCTTGTCTCAAACCGCGTGTTGTAAATTAACTCTTAATGTAATGAATGCATTAAAGGGCTGTTAGGCCTGAAGGATGTGCTCAGAAAACCTAAGTTCTGATTAAGGCCTTGATACATAAAAGCTTTACGCACCATTTACGCAGGTTTCTTTATTGGGAATGTTACTTGGAAAGAGCTCTTGAGTGGCTTCTTCACGGAGAAATGGGTTTAGGAGTCTGGACGCACAGTCTCACATGTGTACTTGCAAACATATGCACCAGCAGAGGTATGGATACATGCAAGCATATGTAGACACACATGAGTGCATACATGTGCACTTACATTACTGCTGCTGTCACGTAGGACACCCATCTGATATGCAATGAGTTGCCCATGCGGGTGCATGAGGGTGAGCCCTGCMGAGCAGCAGTGTTTCTCCTCCAGAGCCAGGCCCGTGCATTGCTCAGGCTGTAAACCCCAGCCCTGCTCAGGGTTTATCTGCTGCTGTCTTTGAAGGGGCCAGGGATGCCCCAGCYGTGGGCTCTCCCTTCTCTGCCTGGCCGTCTGTCCCCAGGGCACAGCAGCCCCTCCTGGTGCTCAGAGGCTGGCAGGAAGGTCCACACGGAGCACGAGACTGGGCAATCTGAGCAGGACTAGGGAGATGGTGCTGAGCCAGGCTGAGGGTTGGAGGAGAAAACACAGAGAAATAACAGAAAACACTTCCAAGAGGAGCAGCTCTTGGAAATTACTCATGCTGACTGGGGCAGGGGGTGCAGATGGGAAGAGTAAATGAATCTCTTCCATGCCTCATCTGCGTGATTTTCAGGGCTTCAGCTTTGCAAAGAGGCGGAGGGATCTCATGGCATGGAAACCAGTCTGGAACATCCCAGGCTGGCTTTAATCTCGGTGAAAGAGAGGTGGAAACCAGCTGCACTGAATGTGCAGGGGGTCTGTTCCTGACTGCCAGACGTACAGAGCATGGGGTCCTCTGCCAAGTGGCTGTGATCAGGGCTGTGTCTCTGTGACCCAGAAGTGATGAACCAGCCTGCCATCTCTGCTACCTGGGCTCCAGCTTGGGGAAAATATGTCTCTTGAGGAAGCAAGTWGTTTAATTTCCATGCTGGCTGCATGAAAGGAGATGTTTGCCATTTTCGATATCTCAGACATCTATAGAGAGGAGCAGTCAGAAAATTGCTGGAGGATAAAAAAATAATTCATATTAAATATGTCATTCCAGGGGGATCCGGATGAATCAGGTTTTAAGTGACACCCCACGCTGATCATGACAAACATCTCACTTGCAAAGCAGTCCCAGGAATTTTACAGCCTTTACTTGAATAGCTGACACTAAGAAACAGCAGAGAGTCTGCCAAGCACCAAGCAGAGGGATAAGTACCGTGCTCCTCCCTGTTTCTGCCCCGTGTCATAGGTAGGACAGACACATTAACACTGGTTCTTGCGTGAATGGTGACATCGACCCAAGGTCCTCAGAGCCTCTTGGCACAAATGAATCACTGCAGCCCATGTCTGATCAGGTGAGCCCTGGCAGGAGAACGCTAACAAGTTACATGAGGTCCTGGTGTCACAGGGCCTGTGCTGCTCCCTTGGCCACATTGCTAGCTCCATGCAGGAGCAAAACACGGCAGTGCTGGCCCTAGGCAAAAGAATATGTAACCAGAGCCCCTCTAGCCCAGCAGTCTGTCTCACCAGGGCATTGGGAGATGCTGGCGAGACCACTGTCCACTCTCTGCTACCCCTTCCTCTGGTGCTGCCTGTGGGTCAGGGTGTCAGAGGAGGTGTTCTGTCCCTGCCCAGCTTCCTGTTACTTCGGCTAATCCCTTTTGACCCTGCTCACTGTCAGCCTCCACAACCTCTGGGGAGCTTGTTCCAGAAATTTGCTACCCTCTGTGCAAAAAACTGCTTTCTTGTATCTGTTTTAAATTGGTATCCTCATAGTTTCAGTGACTGCCCCCTTGTTCTAGTGCTGTGGAAGYTGGTGAACAAGTTTGCATTCACCCTACCTAAAGCCTTCATGATTTCATCCTGCTCAGCCTTCTCTTCTCCAAGCTGAAGAGTCAGGCTTTTTTAGTCTTCCCTTGTAAGGCAGCTCTCCCATGCCCTGGATCATTTCAGCCTCCCTTCTCTGTACTGTCTCTAGCTTCCCTACGTCCCTCCTCAGTGCCGAGACCTGAACCACTGCCATGCTCCACAAACCCAAGCACGGCCCCACACCCAAAGCCAGGCTAGGAACACAGGAGTCCCACCTCCCAGCTCCAACCCAGAGTTTTCTGAACCCAGGGCATGGCAGGTGTTATCATCAGTTTGAGCAGCAAGGAGGCAAGAAGTAGCAGGTCTTGGTTATTCCCTGGAATCTATGGATTACCCTATACCTTATATCCCAAATTCCCCCAATGCAGCAGAAGTACAACATGCCCCCATGCACCCAAGCAGAAGTTACTGAAGAATCTGTCCTCTCTGTGTTTACCCCAACATGTCTGGACATGCACAAAGCCAGCAGCTCTTCTCATCAAAGTTTAGCAATGACAGTTATCCTCATTTTAATTATAACTTGCTCTGTGAGTCTGCTATTAGCAGGGTAGAATAACGGCATGTTCAATCCAAGCAGTCTGCCTGATCTTAGGAAAGTTTAATCAGGCAACAGCAACTRTACCTGAAATCATCACATTAGCTATATGGCAACATCCCTCCTCTCGTGATGTTGCAATAATGAGCCCCTGTTCAACAGGAATGAACTTTATTTTAACAGCATAAGCAAAATGACTGATTCTTCTGCRTCTAGTTTCTGTGTTTATTATTATCGGCATCTGCTTGGACCTTGCAGCCGGTGGCCTATACCAGAGCTCTGGTATGGGGACGGTGCAGTGCTAGATGGCTCGTGTGTTGCATCAGTTGGAATCATGTCCAATCCTGAGTAGATCTGAGGGAATATAGAGGAAAGAGGAGGAAAATGTCAGAGAATATAAAATAAAACAAAACATGTGGTTGCTCATTTATGGCATGCATAGCTCTCATTTCCAAATGTTCTCGCAACAGAATTTCTCAGCAGGCAAATTCATGGAAACAGCACACTCTGAGTGGAACATCAGCTGCATTCAGACTGCAGTCTTGTGCATCCTCTCCCTGGGAGGAAGAGAAGCAATGTCGGAYGACTCTGGTACACATTAATACCCAATTAGGTCTGGTCAAGCTTCCATTTGGGGTACAGAGTCTCTGAGCAACAAAGAGAGCAGGAACAAGAGCTTGTCTGAATAATCGGTGATCCCAATGTCTTTGCACTTCGGAGCAAGGTCTCTGAGTACCCAGTCTCTGCTCTCATCTGCAAGCAGAGCACACAGTTGAGCTGGAAAAAAGAACAAGGGAAAAATAAGAACCCAAACAGTGTAAAACCAAAGCTACAAATGAGATTTCCAGCTGTCCTTGAAACAAAAAAACAGTGCAATCTTGTGATTTTTTAAGTGAATCTCAGAATTTGGAAGAAGGAGGCTGATGTTCGCTTTCTGAATGCACAAGGTGAGCAGGGCAAGCTGGAGGGCTTCTCCTGAAAGCTTGTTTACGAAGTTACCTCTTTTTTTAATTTTTTCTGGCAGCATATAGCTGCAGTTTAATCACTGTTTGCTGAGGAACAGCCACAGGAAGCTCTGGTCCCATGAGCAACAATCAGAGACATTCAATTTTGAAGCTGCCAGTCAACAAAAGAGCATTAAATTATTAGCTCTGAAGACCCCATTACCTGCCAGTTTGGACCCCAGATACCATCTTTCATAGATTTTTCTGGGGATTCCAGTTTTGAGTGGGGTCACAGGCCAGATGACTGCTAAGTGGTTTCCAGAATATTTCCAGACAGGAGAGACACAACTTAGTGTCCAGATTTATTTTATTTTGTTAAGAACGGCTTATTAATAAAGTAACTCTGCCCAAGAATATTTCCATCCAGATGTGCGAGTGCTCTTAACACAAGTGAATGAAAGCACAATGATGAGAAATTATATGGGCAGATCAGGCCTTTCACTTCGGCTACCCCCTGCGGTCCCCCGCTGTCCCTGAAGGCATCCCCCAGCATAGACGGAGGGATCCTGTCTCACTTTCCAGGCAGGGCTGGAGCCAGAAATGCCGTTTGCAGAGCATGAACCTGCAGAGGCAGGACTGGCAATGCCTCATACGAATAGCAGGAGCAGTCTGTTTCGAGCACCAATAAGAAAATAAATAAAYGTTTGCTGCTTAAACCCTGCTCCAGCCAGGACTATTTCAGATTTGGTAGTTTAAGCTGCAGAAGGATTTATCCATCAAAGAACAACTTTGATCACCTTAAAAGAAATTCTGGCAGAGGCCACTAAATGRTGGTGTCAGGCAGAAGGAATCCAGCAGATACTGTGGCGAGGAGTGAGAGAGGGATCAGTCCCTGTCCATCTGTCTGTCTACAAATATAAGTGGATTAAATGAGGAAAGTAAGCAAAATCCCCTAGTGAGGCAAAGAAGGTTTAAACTGAGCAGCTTCAGTACACACCCCAATCTCAGTGGTTAATAGACTGGGGAGACTTTTCAGTACATTTCTCTTGGAGTTTTTCCCATCTTTTTTATCTTGAATAATCAGAGGCTCCCTGGTACCCATCCCTCCCTTTCATAGCACAGTGCTAATAGTATTCTCTGAGCTGCAGCGGCTGCTCATACCACAGCCTCCCAATTGAAGTACAGGGCTATAATTTTACAATTTGCCTGTGGGTAATGGAGTAAATAGAATGGAGTTCATATAGTCAGGATTTAAAAGAAAAAAGATCTGTATTTATGGGCAGAATGGAACATGCTCACAAGTAATCTCCACTATGAGGCTGTTCACACCTTATCTGGATGATGCTAAGCAGCTGGATGCAAAGATGCAAAATCTGCTGTATTTAACAAGCGGTGGTGGCATCTGGACAAGATCAGGGTAATGGTCATGGGGAACTGCAGGAGCTGTTAGCAATGCCAAAGCAGGTTYATCCACATTAGAGGGCTCACTGCCTCTTAGAACTTCAAACATGATAAATTCACTGGCAGGCCTCCCTCAGCTTTGCACGTAGTCAGTGCAGAGGAACAGTGTCTCCAGGAGCCAGTCCAAGCTGGTGCTGCACTTGGGAGCTCGGTGTCATGCTCTGATGGGCCCCTCTTTCCACCCAGGTCCACAGGGAGGGCTGAGGACCAGGCAGCTGGGCGAGCTGGCCAAGCGGGAGGCCTACACGTGGGCAATGAGAGGACCATGGGAGAGTGTAAGAAGAGTAGGTCCATTCATTCCCCACCAGCTCTCTCGGCTCGGTATGAAGCAGGGGCGCACATGAAGCTGCCAAGGGTCACTGAGAGCATCCAGCTGGACTCTCTTTGGGGACAGCAGCTCACACTGCCAAGCGTTGGGGTGCACACGGCTGGTGACTGGGTTCATGCCAATGTCACCACCTCTTCACAGTTATCTGGTTGGATGTTCACCCAAGCTAAAACTGTGGCAGAAGCCCAGGGGTGCTGTTTGCTGCTCTGAGGCAGAAAGGCATGGCAGGACCTGGGCGCGAAGCAGCCTCACAGCGTGGCAGCGAAGCTTGGCTCAGGGCCTCACTGGCATCTGCCAGCCCCGCTGCCCGAGGAGCTCTGGAAAGAGCCACCAAGGCTTCCTCTGGGACTGGGGAGAAACCTCTGACTGTGTTACCAGCCATATGCATCAGAGCGCCATGATCTAGCCTTGCTGACACATTAGGCCAAGTTGCTATCCAATTTATCTCTACTAATCTGTTCCTTTATAGGTCTGTTAAGATAGGAATCTCAGAAATGAAGAGAGAGCTGCCAGAAAGCTTTTGAATTGACAGTGGGTTGCTCAACTGTTTTAGCACACTATCATCCTAAATTGCTTGCTGCTCAGCATTCGCGCTGGCTGCCCTAATGGCACTTCTACACCACGCAGAACTGGAGGCTTCATCTTCCTGCATTTATGAGAAACTAGGACATTATGTGAAGGGGGAATAAAACACCTCTGAGATCAGTTGTTAGAACTAGGGACATTTTATTGGAGGGTCTGCAGGAGAAAGTTTGGAAGAGCAGCAGAGACGTTCCCAGGGGACTGAGCAGTCAGACAGACGGTCATCAGTGAAGGCCAAGATCAAGCCCTCGACAGTTTATCTGCAGACCAGATAAAACACTGGCGGCAGCAATAGGAGACTGAGTTAATGGTTTCTGGCCGTGGCTTGGAAGGACCTGCCCCAGCAGTTTTTAACTGCCATTCAGAGGCTGAGTTTTGAGGATAATCGGCTTTTATGTTTTTCAGTGCAGGGGCACAGACATTCCCTGCCCCTGCAGAGGGTCTGTCAAATAGCCCTGAAATGGTCACAGCTCCATAAAAATCAAACCAAACACTAATGTTAGCAGAGAGCAAATGAGCATTGCTGGGAACTGGAGATGCAGCATCCTTCAGGCCCTGCTTCAGACCAGTGTTTCTGAGACATTATTAAAACAAGACAAGTTGGAGCCTTACTTCTGAAATCCTGATTGCAGCCGGCAATATAAACAAGGCAATTGAGTCTGAGAAGCGCTGTCTTGGGGAAGAGATTCTCTGTAACTGGTAGAAACAAATTGGGAAAACTCTTACTTTGAAATACACCACTGCTGAGGGAGGTAGCATGAAATAGAAACCATCTAGCTGCTTCAAGCTCTGCCTGACAGGGCAGCAGGGCTTCCCACAGCCTGAGGAGAGGGAGCGCATGCCTGCATGGAGCATGGTCAGAGTGACCCTGCACCTTTCTGCAAAAGACCACACAGACATACCTTATGTAGTCTCCCTCTTCCACGTCTGTCCGTCCCAGCTGTCCCAGGAGCAAGTTGTTCCCAGCACTTTCCTTTTGCAGCTTGAGCAGAGCAACACACGCAGCATTGCAGAGCATGCAAGGGAGCTGCCAGACACCACAGGTGTTGAAGACAAATGTCCTTGGAGAGTGCAGGAAGAGGGGACATCACCAAAGACCCGAGGCACTTGGTGGACAGCTTGAGAGACAGCTTGAGAGAGACGTGTCCTCTGGAAGTGAATCACTGTTGCAGGACAAGCATCCTTTGCTCCACAGATGTGCTCCCTCCAGGGTCTAGGAGGAATCCAGTCTCATRCAGGCTGAGTGGTTGCGACTCAGTTTCCCGCTTGGCTTTACAGTGCCATAGACATGCACCACCATCATCATATCGCTGGCAGGGGCGCAGCTGGCTAAACCCAGTCCTGACAAGGTCAAAAAGACAGCAGAGAGATTAACCTGCCTCCCAAGTCATACTCTGCAGCCAGACATTTCTGCCACTCAAACTGTCCCCAACACCCTACCTGGGTGTAGTGGCAGTCCCTGGTCCAAACCAATGTGGAGGGGACCCAAGGCAATGCAGAAGCTTATCATTTGGGCTCTGCATGGCAGAATGATACTCCCATCCCACCTCACAAGAATATCAGGGCTGCATGGGAAGGAATGAATTTCCAAGTCAACATGATTTGGAAGAAGACAGCTCAATTCTTAGTCCTCTGGCTGTATCGCACTCCATCCTATGATCTGCTAGGCTACAAATGCATCCCACATCCTGGCAGTGAGCTGCCAACTGTTCTTGGTTCCTGCAGCCCTCAGCCTTCCTCAAATTATTATCTCAAGGCTAAGCCAGAGCGCATTTTACCATGAGGGCATATGGGAAGGTTGCAGTAGAAACAAGAAGTGAGCCATGGCTTCCTGTATCTCCAAGCCTTACCTGCAGGATCAGTATTTCTGTTAGAGAGAACAGCCCTGCTCACAACTTCCCGACTTATCCAGATCAGTAATTCTTAGGCCTCTGGTGCCTGATCTAAGCGTGGAGCCTGGGGAAAGCAGGAGACACAACTCAACTCACAAAGTGTTTCATTAAACTGATACCACACAACGATCATGTCTCAAGCTGTCAGAATCGTTTGGCATCCCCTCACGGGAGCTGCACAATGCCCAGCCCCGTGTGCCAGCACACAGAATTGATGTATTATGTTATTTCAGATGTTGTTGCAGTGAAGGGGAAACAGGAGTGTCACATTAGCAGCAAAGGAGGGTCAGCAGTGTAATAATTGAGTACAAGATCTATGCAGTTGGGGGGGTAATAGAATAACAAGCAATCAATTGCAATACAGGAAGAATAAATTACGCGGTGTGTGTCTGCTTTCACCCAGGCACAATTAATGTCATTAATCCTGAGAGATGATCTGGCTTTCTGGAGATAGCTTGATGAGACAGGTAGCTCTGCCCACGCCAGGAAAGCTGCCCCTGGCCCGCAGCCCAGCCACATGTGTTTGCAGATTGCTGCACAGGTATTGCAGTGTCCCTCCTGCCACGGCCTGTAGCAGGGCAGTGTGGCTGTTTCTTCCCCCTAAAAATACTCCTCTGAGTGGCCAGAAAAATACCATTAAGTTTTGATTGAGTCACTCACTGCAGCCATTCTCCGGGACGTGCAACATTCAGGCCATACAGAGCCATCAGCTGATAAAAGACCATCAACTAGACCAACAAAGCAATGCCTGAAACACTCTAGGTCTGTTACAAAATACAAGATATTCAGAGCTTTGAATTTTACCCCCAACTTGAAAGAAAATGTATTGTTCACTAGTGAAACAACCTGTTTACAGTCTCTTAGCTTTCAGCCAAACAGCTGAGTTGCCTCTTGCCTGCAAGTGATATTTGTCACCTTATAAATTAATCACTTTCAGACCATTCCTCAGCTAAAGCTGTTAAGAGCCGGAGAGTCTGGGACAGTTTAATCTAGAGCAAACAACTCTGCAGGAGCTCTTCTTATTTCTGCCTTGGTTTTCTTTTTCTCTCTATCACAAAAAAAAATGGTTATATTAATACTTCCCTGATGTTTYGTCTCAGGAGCAAAACTTCAAAGTGATTTCACGGTCTAGCTCACTCCTGAAAAGAAATAAATCAGGAAGTCAAAGAGGCTGGTAGCAGAGCCATGGTGGGGTTTGTTAAAAAAGCCATTTTCAGCCTTTTTCCATTTTCCAGGGAGCTCTCCCAAGCACTGCCCAAGGGAGATATTTTTTTCTGTATTACTTCAGGGAAGATGCATTAAAATAGCCTAGGTTTGTTCCTACCTCACTGATTAAAGCAGCAAAAGGGGGAAAAAAGGCTCCCYCCCACTATCCACAGTGCAGGGCACCTCTTTAGCAAAGCAGACCATGGGGCTGGGCCACCCTTGGCCGGGGTGGACACTCGCAGCTTGTGACAGCTCCAAAAGCAATGAGGCTTCACCTTCAGGAGCTGAGCTGGAAGGAGGGAGCAGGTACAAGGATCAAGTGCCCAAAAGAGTGAGAGTGCAGAGGAAAAGGGCACTCAGCGATGACTGGTTACCGAATTAATGAGCCTGCACAGTGGGGCAGATGCTGAGCAGCTGAGGCTGCTTTCATCTCTTAATAGCCAGAGTTGGTCACAACTGAGGCTGCTACTGTATGTTGCTATTTTGGTACTGAAACTCAGGTTTCASGGGTCATATGCCTCATGCTGGCTCTCAGACAAGAGAAAATCCACTAGCGATGGCTAAAAGAGTACATCTGTCCAGCTCTCACGATGGAGTCGAGGAAATTGAAAGCAAAATGGATCACAGGAGAGGAACTGAGCTGATCTGTGTCAGGGAAATGCCTCCACAAAAAAAGATATACAGAAAGGGGAGCTGATTTTTTAAATTACTTTTGTCTCTAGCAAAAAAAAAGGTGTCTTGAAAACGGTGGCTGAATAAATATTTGCACTACACATCTTGGAAAGGGGAGACTGGATCCACCAAGCTGCAGTCTTGAGAGTGGGGTGTATGAAGCAGACTCTTTGCTGGTGGATGAGGCTGGTTCAGATCGGTACGGGGCTCCCCAGCCCCACTTTGGTCCCAGGCCACCTCAAAAGTGGGATGCTCTGGAAAGGACCAAAGGTTGTTTTTTGTTGTGAGCTAGAACCATCACTGGCTAAGGGAAAACTTTATGGTAACAGCTTAGCTGATGCATGAGAAATAACAGGGCTGAAGCAGAAGCTGTACCGATTAGTAAGTATATTGTCAGTGTTGAGGCCTCCCACACAGACAGCTCTGTCTGAGTTCACTTCCTTCACGTACTTAAGGATGCTTCATTCATTAGCATGTTTCTGTGCTCGGTGCCCTCCATCCCTCACCTAGTGTCCTATGCCTGTTTATTCAAGCTTAACGCAAATAATCCACCTACGAGGTACTTTTCCACACGCCCTGTGAGAAACTCTGTCCTCCAGGTTAAAAGCACCAGCCCCCATCAAAGCTTCACCCTCAGGGAGGCTGGAGAAGGCAGGGGTGAGAGCTGTTTGCCATGCCAGTGTCCTGTGCTCACATGTGGGTGACTTCAAACGGTTCAAAGAAACATTGCTACCACCTCCAGACGGTGCTGGGATKCTCGCAGGAAAACTTCCCTCCCACCTGTTAGATGACTGTTTTTACTAGGATGAGTATGAGCCTCTGTTCTGCCAGAGTTTGGACTAAACGGAGGTTTTGAGCTAAAAGCACACATTTTTGGCCCACTGCTGAATGAAGAAATACTGATGCTTTGAAAGAGACCATACAATACGTGCTGCATAAACACAGCGGTGGCTGTTCCAAAGAGTCCCATCTCAGCAGACAAGAAGAAAAGAGGATGCATCCATCTGTCCACTCAGTGCAGAGGAACCTGGTCTGGAAGCACCAGAGAGGTCCCTGTACTCCACACCCTGGGACAGACCTAAAGACAGAGAGAGGGGGTGTCCTCTCACCCATGTTACCTTCCTAATAAACTGTGGGAGAGGAAGACCCAGTCCCAGAGCCTCTAAAGCCATTTATGAGAGTTTATGTGAGAATTAAGTGTTCCTCGAGCCTCAGGTCCTACAGAAAGCCAGGGGCAGAGGAGAATGCCAAAGCCCAACCTCCTGCATCCCATCCAGATGGCATCCCCAGGGCTGCCTTCTTCTCCGGAGCTTTGGTGGGGAAGCCACTGTGCTGGTGACATCCCTGGGGTCTGCCCCATCCTGGGGTGTGTTACTGCACTACTCTGGGTCTTTGGTTTGCATCTCCTCCAGGCAGTTTGTGTTCAGGAGGAAAAGCATTTCCTCTTGACTCCCCCTTGCTTGGGATGTGCAGCAAGTGCAGCAGTGTATATTCATACGTGTCCTGCTGTAGGGTGGTAATTTACAGAGAGCCGGGACTGTGGAAGCTTTCAGTTTGAACATCTGTTGCAATTGGGGATGATCAGTGCTTCCCAAACTAAACTCCCCCAAAAGAGAACTTTCCTAAGGGCCATCACTGCAGACGAGGACAGTCTGTTGGTGCAACAGCAAACAGGGGAACTGCTACTGTCCAGCCAGCCTGGGCTCACCCCGGAAAGTGAAGGCAGAGGACAGAAGTGATCTCTGAAGAGAGCCAGAAGGCAGAACTGGGCTTCACACTCTCCAAGATGGTGATGGTTTGCGAAATAAGTTTTGTCAGGGCTGCTTCAAATGAGACGACAGGGTCTGGGGAGGGCATTGCTGGGCAGACCTCCCAGGGAGCTGCCCTTCCCTGCTGGTGCACAGCAGAGCTACAGGAACCTCTAAAGCTCCAGCAAAGCAGCTAGTTTTACTCAAGGACTATCTAGAAAGTGCAAAATAATCTGTCTCCCTGTAGTCAGTCCTCCACCCCCTCCTCGCCTGCAGCCATCTCCTGCCTGGGACTAGTGGGAACATGGCTGCCCACATGTGATTTTCCCAAGTAAATCGTGGAAAACAACRGCCCCTGGAGTTATGATACGGATTTGGATCATTGCCAGGGAGATTTTTAATAGGGGAGCTTCAAAATCCCCTGTGCCAGTACTCATTAAAGGAGACTCCACCAAGCCTCCCAGCGCAGCCGGCTTGGGGGGAGGCAAGGGGCGACCAGCCTCCCCCAGGCACATGCAAGGTTTTCAGTACAGGCAGGGCGGCATCATGAAGCCATGGCAGCGGAGGGAGGGCAGAAGCAGGAAAGTCCCCAGAGAGGGAGACACAGGGGGTTATGAAGGAGAAGCGATGAGGGCAGAGATGAAGGCAGGGCTGGGGAGGGGGATCCTGGCAGGAACAGAGTGGGTGCAGGGGGGGAAAGACTGGAMGGAGGGAGAAAGGTGTGGGGAGGGACTGGGAGCAGGGTAGATTCRGGAAGCGATGTGCTCCAAGGATGTCCTGGCTTTGTTTTGGCACTCCTGGCTCCCAGGGGAGAGTGGAGATAGCATCCCCACAGTTAAGCAGCAAATGGGCTCATTTGCTTGCTCTGATGTGTCTTTATGTAACGAAGCCCGGGACGCACAGTGTGTGCTGGGGATCTGGAGGTGGGAGCCCCTTGGAAATGAACCGTGCTTCCCTCTGATTGCCACCTTGAGCAAGAAAATTGTCCTTTCAGTTCCAATTTAAAAAAAAAAAAAAGGAAAAGATCCTTATGCGTATGTGCATAGATATAGAAGGCAATTGCAGCCCCCGCCGAGCGAAAGGAATAAATAAAGGAGTGGGAGAATGATTCAATAGCAAAGGCTGGTTAGATGCCTGCCCATTAGCAAAACGTAGAGAGGAACGGGACTAATGACACTGGAATAATAAAGTCATTAGAGTGAACAGCCAGAGCTGGTATTTACACCTGTAAGTGCTGCTGAGTCTCTGAGTAGATTAAGTTCATCTTAGTGACCACGGCTCCCTCTTCTTAAGTAATTATTGACAGATCCAAGAGCTGTTTGCTTTACATTTAGTAATCAATTAGAATGCAAACACTCTCGCCTTTCTTGCCAGGCCTGTGGGAGAGATGGGATGTCTCCATAGTTAATTATTTAAATGTTTAGGTGACAGGATAACAGATTTCAGGAATTCTGTGGTRTTTAAAGCCTGGCTGTGCCCTGTGATGTAGAAACAATCTGACTCTCATTTTAAAATTTCCATCCCAGCAAGAATTTGCTCAGTTAGAGAGGGGAAGTGTCTGCAGATGCATCATTAAAAGCATGCAATAAAATGCAGCATTATCGCAGCTGAGCTGGGAACAYGTTGAATAGGGAAGGCAGGTTTGGGGAGGAGGGGGATGCCAGGAAAGCCTGTAACCTTTTGACTCAATGCAGCAGTTAAAAGGATGCTGGGAAAGCACCCACATGAAAGGACCTGGATATGGTCAATATATAGAAGAGGACCCTGAGCAGAGTCAAGCACAAATACTAAGGCTAAATTCACTAAATTTGAGCTCTGTCCTTTTCCCCCTGCTGTCCCCAGGTGATGTTCCCGGTGGCTCCAAGCATGGCCAGCATCTGTCCCTGGGAGTGTGGCAGGCAGCCTGAGGACAGGAGGAGCTGCAACCTCCCATTACCACCCCAGCACCAARTATTGCAGGGATGAAGGCAGCCAGAAGCATCTTCAGGCCAACAAGGGGTGAAGCAGACCTGAGCAGCTTGCCCATGCCCTGCAGCCAGGCCCCAGAAACACCCTCTTCGAGGTGCTGTTTTGTTCAGCAGAATCTCATCTTTAAATCAAAAAAATCTGCCTCTTGCATTTATAGTTGCAAAGGAAGCATCACAAATACAGCCTGGCAGCACCCAGGACAAAGACGAGGGTGCATTGGGAGCCCTGCACTATGGCTCAGGCTTGGCCAGGCCCTAGCTCCTATGAAATCACTTGTGCCGGAATGATTGACTAGAGGTATCTGTTTGTTCCTTGGGGATAGAAGGTGCTGCAGTCCTGGGGAATGATGTTTCATGATATGATGCTGGGAGAAGCTTCTATTGTTGAAGGAGAAACCTAACCAAAAATGCCTATCATGGAGAGAGCTCAGGGAGGAGGTGAAATGAGCCAGGTGATGCTGAGTCCAACATTTGGTGCTTGCCATCTGCAACACCAGGAACAACTGTCCTTGGGCACAGCTTATTCTGGGGTCAGGCCTTGGGAGAAAACAGCCTCCTTTTCTCCYCCCCTTGCCCTGTGCAGTTGCCTTATTTCACTCTCAGGGATCCCCTGGGGCTAGCGAGGACAGGTCTTAGCACTGGTCAGTCCAGGGGCAGCAGGGCAGCCCCAGATCCAGCATCTGCAGCACCACGCACCTGACCCTTCCCCAGAGCAGAGGAGGTGAGAAATGCCCTTGCTAGCATTGTGCTGCCCTGACCTAGCCCTGCACACGCATTTGCAAACACCTGCATTTGGATGGTGCTCTGGCTTGCAGGATCCCCCGTGCCAAATGATGCAGTGTCACCGGCTGGCTTTGGCCCATTGTTCACCAACCCTGGTGTCAGCTGTCACGTCAGACTGGTCCCTTCGCCCCTCTAAGCCTCAGGTCAGCTAGCTCCTCTTGCAAGCAGCGCCATGCCCATAGCTGGAAGGTACGAGACCTCACCGAGGAAGGACCCTCTGACCCGCCACAGCCACAGCAGGATTGTGCCCTCACCAGCCACGTCCCTGACACCTGACAGCCTCAGTGCTCCTCTCTCTGACATTCGGAATGGATTAACACGGCAAACCACATTCAAGTGAAAGCCTCTGTATCCCATTATCCATCTCCTAAACCATCCTGTCCTCCAGAATGGCATTCTCCACTGAGCAAAACACCATTGATTTCAGCACCAGTTTTCCAGTCCTGCTATTTATTTAGCATGAAAAGGCTAGTTTGTACACCGCTTCCCGCTCTGCTTATCAGTCAAGGGATGTTTACGCTGTGAAAGGCATCTGTTAAGACAACAGCATCTTTCTCCATAGCAATTTATTGTCCTTAAAAAAAGACTGGGGCAGTTTAATATCTTGTTAACGAGTCTGTCAAACAGACTGTGATGACTGGGGAAAAAATACAAAATAAAAAATGGAGCTGATATCAAAATCATGGGAGTTAAACTACTTTATAAAACGGCATTTTTCTCATTGGGTGTCAATTAAGCTGTCAGACTTAATAAGCTGAAAAAAATATATATATCTTCAATAAATAAATGGCCTAGATAAATATATTAATAGCTGGTGTGTACTGAAGGCTCCTCTGCTGATATTTTTTTATCTTTTTTTCCTCCTCTCTCAAGTTTACATAACTGTCTGAGAGCTAAAAAGCATTTAATTCTCTCCTAGCATATGGCTATTAAGCAGGATTTACTGTAGAAAGTGCTTTCTGACATGTGGCTAATAAAGTCTGTTTATGTCTTGGCTATTTAATAGGCTCTTGAACTGCAGCCACATTTCCATAGTGCTGAGGACACAGCGACACAATCTGCTCTCTCCTGCCTCCACTATGTACCAGCTCCACTGYAATGTAGCAAATTTGGATAGTTCCTAATTACCTTTTTCTGCGTGGACACAGCTACATGTACCTATCTGAAAGGGGACCATGAGAGCCATGTTCCCAGCGCAGCGCAGAAGGACCATGCAGGGCTTGCATGCTGCCTGCCAGGACAGGGGGTCAGATGGGGTGATCTCGGGCATCTTTTGCACGCCTGGGTCTGGGCAGCGCTTCCCAGCTCTTGCAAACATGCTTTACTGTCAGCACCAGAGCTCTGTCCAGGCTCCAAATGCCAGCAGTCATTGCAAAGCCGGGACTTAGGGAAGAAAGTCATCAGGATGCTTAAAATAAATGGTTCAAAAGCTCCATTTTGAYTTTTTAGCCCATGACTTGGCCAACTCCCATTTGCTTGCCCAACAAGGCAGGGCAGCAGCAGAGATCCCTGCAATGTCTGGAAATCACCTTGGGGAGGCAACCATGGGTGAACCCTGAGTCTTCCAGGCTCTGTGACCATACCAGCACGTGGCGGCCAGTGCACCAGTCACAGGGCACATGTTCAGGGCTCCTCGGGGCCCTGCCTCCTGCCGTGAGCGCCCTTGTGCACTGCTGGGACTGGGCTGTCCCCCCTGAAAGAAGGTGCTGTGTTACACAAACCACTGATGATGGACAAGCCACTAACTGAGCAATCACCTGGTAGAGTTACATGCTGCCAAAAGCACTGTAGCTGCTAAGCCCCCTCTCCCGGGACCCCAGGTTTTCCTACTGGGACATGGGTGGACTCTTCCTACAAAAGGCAGGTAGTTTTACCTGCTGGTCTTTGCTCTGATTGCAGCAGTTTTCTCAGCAAATAACCTTCTCCCCTCCTGGATGAAGTGAACGTCTCTGTTAATTTTCCTGTCCGAGCAGCACGCAAGGTCCTGCTTAGGTGCATCAGCAGCCTCTCAGGGTACAAGGCTGGCTGGGGCTTGTGCATCATGCTGTCAAGCATAGCGTGCCAAGATGTCCCGTCCGGGGATGCTCATTAAGACCAGGCTGTTCCAATTAGAACAGAGATGACTGTAAGTCGCTGCAAAAATAGAAACTCCCTTAGAGCAGCGAGTCTCTGTCTGCAGCAGTGCTGATTAGTTCCTTGGGAGGAATCACTCGCTGGGGTGCCTATGGGGGTCCCATGTCATGGGGCTCTGAGCTGTGCCAGCCCCCATCCAGGGCTGAGCTGCCATTGATACAACTGAGTAGAATTTCTTAAATATTCACAGTCTCCTTCCTCCATGGTATTTATCAGGAATTTACATTTCTGCAAATACTTTGATTTCACCACATTTCCTTTCATTTTTTCCTCCAGGGAAGGGCCATGAGGGGAGGTTTCTTTTCCTTTACTTTCCAGCAAAGCTACAAGCCCTCATGTTTTAATTTGGAATGTTTGTTGTTTTTTTTTTCCTTTCCTCTCTCCATTTCCTTCAAATGAAGAAAGCAGAGAAATGAGAGGAAGGATGAAGGAGAGCCTCTAAAAATACCAAAGTCCTCCCCCACCTCCAAAAATGCCACATAAAAACTTTCCAGCATTTCCAAACATTCCAGGCGGATGAAGAAGCAGGTCTCTGCAAAACTTCCAGAGCTAAACCATTGCTCAAAAACACTCATGAAAACCCTTTCCTATTTTGTGAGCAGCCTTGCCCTACACCCCATGTGGATGCTCTCCTCAAAATGGACTGCTCCCTTTCCCACCCTCTCTCCCCACCTTTGGCAAGGAGCAGCCCATCGCGTTTGCAGGGTGCTGGGGCTCCCCACGTGCTGTGGGGCTGGCTGGTACCTGTGTGCTCGCTGCGAGCCAGCTGGCGACAACTCGGGTAGGCTCACGGTGCTCAGACAGCTTCTGCTTCTTGGCTACCAACCTGGCCAGACACCAGGACCTGCCTCTCAGCGCCTGACGGACCAAGTGGCTTCTGGCTCTGCAGGCAGCCTGTCGGCCAGATGCTGCCTAGATCTGTGCTACAGTAATAATCATAATTAATAACAATAACATGCCTGCAAACCATGATGACAGCAGGCACTAATCTTCCATAATACTTTTAAGACAGGAAGAGGAGAATCCTGCTGTAAAAGTCCTGCTCTATATCAGTTTGGAGCCAGTACTTAGAGGAGGCAGAAAACCTCTTCAGCACCATRCAAATTTATATTTCATTAAGCCAAGTTCTACCAAAACCTTCTCTCCTTACGTTGTCTCCGAATTGTACTTTTTCTCAGCTGCATCTATAGCATTAGGCAACAGACCTGGTCCTTGCAGGCAGAAAATATGCAGGAAAATGGTAATGCAATATGATTACAGCTGTTCCAGTCAAGGTGGGAACCAGAGAGGACCTAATGCCATGCTGAGCATGTGGCCATTTCATTCATTCATTCTTCTTCTTCTCCTTCAGGTGAGGTATTTGATTTGGTTTGCTGGAATTCAGCTGGGAGGGGAAGGACAATGGTTCTACTTGAATCTTTCTTAGTAAAGCACAACACAGCAGACCGATTTCCAGGCGCACAGTGTCTCTCAGGGACTCTAAGCTGAGTTTCCCCAGCACTGCAATGCGCCAGGGTGCAGGGAAGGAGCCTGCATACCTGCTCCCTTCTCACATCACTGCTTGGTCTTACATTTCCCCATGCTGCTGACTCCTTCCTTCCAGGTTYTTATGTAAATTGTCATTCAGGATAATTTCTGTATCAGTGTCTTTAACCCCCAACACACGATGGGCCATCTCCTAGAGACAAGGGCAGAATACAGGCTTAAAGGGAAGCCCTGCAAGCAAGATGTGCTGATGGTAGTGCAATCACATTTAACTGAGTGTATGGGAAGCTGCTGCCTTTCCTGCCAGGATGGCGAATGTCTCACTCGTGCCAGGGTCAGTGACCTGCCCAGCTGCTTTCTGACTCCAGCATCTGCTCAGGACGAAACCCCAGACTTCATTTTTCAAGAAAAAAGCTTTACAGGATACTGCAAAGCACTCCAACATGGCTTTTAGGTTTTGTGGGCTGGAGGGCCAATGTTTATTTAGAGATTATAAGAACAAAGCTGTATAGGCAAAAGCGTGCCTTGGAGGCAAAGGAGAAAGCAGGTTTTGGGTTAGCAGAGTGGGCTGAGAGCTGACTTCTCTTGCCTCGCGCAACGGCTAATGTAGCACACGCTCTTGTATGAGGTGACATGGTTGTGGCCAGGCATATCCAGAGTGTCCTGGAGGAAAGGACATCCAGGCCATGAAACCTGTGCTCCCTGCCTCTGGAGATCTGGAAATAGCTTTGGAAGGGCTTTTTTTTTTTTTTTTTTTTTTTGAGAGAGGGCTCCTCACATCTGCTTTCACCAATCCACTTCCCTCCCAGGGCAGAAGAAACAGCTCTGTTCATCCTCTATTTCACAGCCCTCTGCCTCAGTTTACCCACCTGTGACACTGGGTGAGTAGATAATTATGCAGCTAAATAATTATGAGGCTAAATCAGGAGGTTTTCAAAGGTGTAGGCAGGCAGCAGGTACCCAGACACGGTGGCAAACATTTGTGAAGGGAGTGGAGCTCCAGGGGCAGATCTGTTTCAACACAAGYGTCACAGACACAGCATATGCTATTAAAACAGTGCTATTGCATTGTTTGCTGAACCCTATGAGGAGGGACTACAGCAGGTCCCCCAGCAAGACGTTGGAGCTGATGGACCCTTCACCTTTCTATGTCTCAAGAGCTGAGTTACAGAACCGTCTCCCACAGCAGTCACGATAGTTCAGTGGTCCAGTGGGCTCTGCCACAGCAAAGACAACTACTAATTACACTAATGAGGTGTGCAAGTCCTCCAAAGGGGTCTGGAGACGTGATGTGTCATCTGAAGAGGCTTTAATTGGCCCAGGAGGCTGAGGGTCAGATCAGAAGGGACCATAAGGCAGCGGAGGCTGTCTGGGGTCCCGCTCCAATGGGCTCCCATGTCGATGCTGAGGAGTGGTGGGAAGCGTTGAGTTTCAGCCCGTCATGGCTGGTTGCAGAGCGCAAACCAGAGCTGCTTGGTGACTGGCAAACCAAGATATGCTGAAACTGGGAGAACTGGAGCAAGAAAGCTGCAGCACAGATGAGGCTGCCCAACTGCAGGAGAAGGGGAGCATCGGGGGCCGACAGGGTTGGGAGATGCTGGAGTGCTCGGCTCCCTTTGGGGTTTGGATGCCAGAAGTTTGTTGGAAGCACAGGGCAAACCTGACCTCTCCAGGGTAGCGCTGGCAGCTCCACACCCCGGCACCTGCATGCACACACATGTGGACATCCGCATGCACACACACAAGGTTACCTCGTGGAGGGCACTGAGAGCTGTTTGCAGCCCAGCATGTCCAACAACACTGCTGAGGACTAAGGACTGGGCTCTCCCTTGCTCTGAGGACTGGGGCTCTCTGTTCCCCAGCATGGCCGCAGCAAACCCCTGTGCAGTGTGAGTGTGTATTGCACATGTGGCAAAGCACCAAAGCTGAGACTCACAGAAAATCAAAGTTTGCTCTTCAGAGGGTCACTGCAACCCGCTCGCTCCCAGGGAAGCTGTCAGGAGAACCTGGGCAGTTTGAGTTGCTGCTATTGGCAGAAGGGAAAATCTGGTGTTTAAGATTAAGAGCCCTCCCAGCTTTTCTTACTGGTAATGGCTCTCTGTTATTTGCCTATTAGCAAGGCCAAAACTGAGGGCCCAGGTGCAGATACTGGAGCTGGGCCTTGAGGCTTTGATTACACAAGGCTGGGGCTACCCTGAGAGCTTCTTAAACCCTTAAGCAAGGGAGAGGGGTGGCTCACAGGAATGATGCTGTGGCAGTGACAGATAAGAGAGGGCTCAGCTACAGGCGATTGCAAAAGCCTTGGATGGCACTTTCTGCAGGGGCAGGATGCTCAGTCAGCACATCTGGGCTATCTTCCTGGGGCAGGTGCCTCCAAATGGTGCAGTTATTCCTGTCCCTCCTCCTTGGCTGAGAGCCGTGAGTCAGCTGTCCCAGCATCTTGCTCCTCTCTTGCATGCTGTCACTTTCTCCCACTCCCCGAGCTCCCAGCCTGCTCCTTCCTCTTGCATATGGACCAGTGGGGATGGGGACAGCATCTTTTGGAGCAGTGAGATGGGGTGGGAGCAGAGCTGGCAAGGAGCTTGGAAGTGGAGGAGCTGCTGGCTCTGCCCTGCCCAGGGCTCCTGTCCTCCCAAAAGCCTTGTGCTCTGGCAGGGGTGTGGGATGGACTAGCTCATAACTGTGTGCCTCAACATGCCAGAGCATCACCCGAGCGTGGAAATCCCAGGGCGCTTCTTTCATTCACAGTATGATAATTCCTCCCATGCTGGGGAGTGCGATAGCCTATTCAGAGGCTGTTTGATATAATCCAAGGTGCTTTTGTGCTTGCTTTATCAGAAAGGCGACCTTGGGAGGAGCACTGTAAAATTTGCTGAAGAAAAGATGTCTTTTCTTGACAAGCACCATGAGGCCCTGCTGTGGGAGCTCACATTGCATTAGYAACCCGACTCTCCCACGCTCTGGGCTCTGGAGCCTGAGGGACTCTCATTCCCCTGCAAGGACGGCCCAGGCACGGCGCAGTCCCCTGAGGGGCCATACCCACGTGTAGCTGCAGGGTTGGACAAACCCAGCCTCCTGCCTGGGTTTCTGCTAGTGAGGACCTTGCAGGAGGACCAAGCCCTATGCACATTTCCTTGGGTCCCTTCAGCAAACACTGAGCCTGAGTCGCAGAACCCAGAGTGCTGCAAGGAGAAGTGATATCAAATCCCAGGGAAAAAATAGACCTTAAAAAGGCTTCTGATTAATGGGTGTTTAATGAGAACTTCAATGCAGTCTGAGCTGTGTACCAGCTCGGGAGGGGGGAGGAATAGCACAAGTCTACTGCTTTGGCCAAAGGACCAGCTCCAATCACCGCACAGCAGTGGCTCACTCAGCACCTGGTGACATGATTCAGGCTTGGGATGGGACAAAGAGGTACACTCTTTCTGTGGGGGCTACAGGAGAGAGCACGTCTGAGCACTGATGTTTGTGTGCACCAAATTTACCCAGTGCAACTCTAGATGGCTAGAGAGAGTTATGAGAGTGGACAGGTAGACAAAAACATGGTGTTTGTACATCAGCACATAGATAACTACAGGGGTCAATGACAGTGGATGGATGAGGGGGTTGGGAATGGATGAATTCAACAAATGGGAAAAGATACCAGATCCTCAGAAACAGGGTTTTTGAAAACTCTTGATAAGGTCTGGTCTGAACTTGCTGTGATGGCTTTGACAGTCTCAGGATCACAGAAATGGGAAGAGCTTTTACAAATGTCYTTCATGATGCCAAAGGGGTAAACAAACAGGATTGCCTGCTCCTCTAACTTGGGGTGAACTTGTCCATCAGGCAATTGGAAATCTGGAAGTAATGGCAGCTTTAGAAAGCACTACCATTAGCTATCAGCTTTGCATTTATATTCTGTGCTAATCCTTTTTGTTTCAGCCCAGAGAAAAGCAGCCCTTCATTTTTTGAGGATTTGGGGGGTTTTTTTGATGTGTGACTGATAATTTTTTAATGCTGCAGAAAGTGACCAATCTGGGGGGAGGATGAATATTATTCTTCTTGCTGGGAAAATTATTAATAGAAGAGTGGGAGTTGCTCCCCTTATCTTTGTTTAGGCTGCAGAACTACTGCATCATGCACTAAGCTTAGTCTTGTAATCCCCTTCCACATCTGCAAGACTAATGCAAGCTTTCTCCCAAAGGATGGTAGGCAGGATCAGGAAAGTTAATAGCATAAATATATATATATGTATATAATATATGATGCATAAATGTATAAAATTGTTCTTACTTTAAGTGTAGGTAGAATTTACCCTTTCCCTCCAAGTATAAGCACTAAAAGAAACACAGAGCACAACAACAAGCTCCTTAGAATAATTAATGTTTTCTACAACAGTTTAAAGAAAATAAATTCAATTTGATTTCATTGGGTTTTTGTTCTTATTTTCAAAAGTAACTACTTGTGGCCTTAAAAAGAACCTACAGATGAAGCAGAGACAGAATGCTGCTTCAAATTTCTCCTCATTATGGAAACATTTGCCCTGAGTTTGACTGCCCTTTTGGACTTTTTTCAGAGGAAGGGAAGAAAAGCATCTTCAAGCCACATCCCCTGCATTGCAGGCCCAGGGCAGCCACATGAGGCAGAAGAGACCCCAGAGCATCTTGCGTGTACAACACCCCAACGTCTCCTCTGATGTTAGAGCTGCGTCAGAAAACAAAACTACAGCTATCATATGGCACATAGAGAAGGGAGAAGAGGCAGCCAGTGTGTTCCCAAATGTCCAAGTCCCTGAAATCGCAGTGGATTTGTTCAGGGAAATTCACAGATGTCTAACTTGGGGAATGTGACACCCAGAATGGACCCTTAGAGCTCCATTGCCTCTGCAGATCACAGACCATAGGATATCACTCAGCTGCTCCTGTGCTGAATCCACATATATTTGAGAGGGCTTGTGCTCTAGCAAGACCTGCAGCCTGGGTCAGAAAAAATTCAGAGATGGAGAAGCCACCATGCTCCTTGGCTCCATGTTCCAGGTAGGAGCCACTGGCTCTGTTAAAAAATGCATGACTCATTTGATCAGGCTTCAACTTCCAGCTTCTTGCTCCTCTGTTGCTTTTCTCTGCCTGTCCACAGAGCTTTCCAGCACTTAGTGTTTCTCCCCTTTGCCCTGCAATCAGCTCCCCCTCAGGCTGCTAGCCAATGAGATGTGCAGAGGTCTTGCTGAAATGTGGCTTTTGCCATCTGTGTCATCCCTGCAACAGATGGACACACTAAATAGGGGTACTAAGCAAAGACCCATTTGAGCCCTGGATTTTGATGAGCTGTCTATCAAACCCATTAGCCAGGCCAGCTCTACGCACAAACAAATTAGGTTGTTGCCAGGCCAACAGACCGATGAGAATGGCATAAGAGACATGGACCCACTGCTCCCGTTGGCAAGGCCAGCACCTTACAAAGCTGGATCAGCTGTGACTGCTGCCCTGAGATGGGTCAGAGAACTGCCCAGGGTGGTTCCATCTATAGGCAGGGGGAGAAGTGGCTTCACCCAGCAGCGGCAGGAACAGCAAGCCCCAGCCTCCCAGCTCTCTGTCTCCTGGCTCTTTTGCTCATCCAACTCTTCTTCATCCCATAGCGAGAGCAGCACAGCTCCAGGCTCTCATCAAGAGCCATGGTTTGGTCTCATTCCACAAAAGTGAGGTCTGAAAGTCCAAGGAGAACTCAGTTAGCAAAGACCAGAGCTTCAAAGTTGAAGGTCCAAGGCGTAGATTACAGGGGTTGCCTGAATGTCAATTAATCCAAGTATGGCCTCAGCCTTGAATTGTGTCACAGGCCTAGAAATATGACTATGCTGGTCCAGGGTCAAGATGGGTGACCTGAACTCCTGGGAGTGGAAAGAACAAGCCAGCAAAGACTCCAGGAGCCTGCTGTAAAACTCCAGTTCATGGGGTGGCAGGCTTTCAATCAGCTGCCCAGGGGACGTGGCCCTTCCCTCACTTTTAGTGTAGCGAGCCTGACTCACCCATGATTTCATCCACTACAACGTTTCTGAATTTCACATTTTCTGCTGTGCCTGCAACCTGGAACGCCCCTCTTGTGTTGTTCCCCCTGCATTTTGTTCATGCAGTCATACACCAGCTGAAAGCATGTTTTGCTACTCTTGACTCACAGAGCCAGTGCCAGGGTGGAGGGGCAAATGAGCTTCCATTCTGTCTTGCACATCAGCAACAAAACATGACTGACTACGTCCTGATTGAAACACTTTATTCTTGGTGACAGCATGGTAGAGGCACAAAGGATACAGCTGGATTTGCAGAGCCCAAGATGAGCTCTGCAGAACTGATAATTAGAAGAAATCATCTTTTTGACTTGTGCACTGAGCACATTTGAACTGAGATCAGCAAGGGGGAATAAATATGAAAACCAATTATATCATCTGAACCAAGTCACTTCCCTGATTATAATCACCTCCCCATATGAGCATAAAAAAAGGTGAAGAAATGCCCATGTCAAATTATTAAGTGAATTAGGGTGACCAGACTGTGCTTAATGATTCTGTCACTAGTAGAATTTAAGTAAAGTTGTCTGATGGGATTCTGAAGTCAGACACRCACAGAGAGGGATAATTGGAGCATCGAAATGAGGATTTATGGTACCATTGTGGTAGGGGACTCAGCACAGCATATGTAGTACTGCATCGCTACAGTAGGAATTGTAACCACTAGCAGGGAATGGAATAACAGCAAAGCCTCAGTAAACTCTGCAGGGCAACACCCCACTGGAAGGTTTTGCTATTGTAAAATCCAGTGTTACACAGCCTGATGGTGCAGCACCGCTCTTCATGTTATCTGAATGATTTGGGACAACATTGGTATCCCAGTGATGACTCCTTGATTGCAGCAAACAGAAGAATTGGGGACTTCACCTCAAAAAGTAGTGAAAAGTCAGGCAAATACTGCATCAAAACAAGCAGCTGTCATCTTCACCTGAATGTGGCTGAGAACAAACAGGGTCAAAGACCCCAGGAGCAGCTGCTCCTCTGAGAGTAGGGATCACAAGGCTACATCCCAAAGCTACTTGTTACCAGGTAAAGGCTGGATCCTGCAAGATGCTGAGCATCTCCTAAGAGATAACTAGTGTCCTTCCTAAAACATATTCTGATTTCTTCTTTAACTGGTCTAACTTCACTAAGACTAAGTCAAGAATGTCTATACTGTCATTGTGCTCCAGGCAAAGGACTAACCCTAGCAGGAGCCTGAGATCCTCACACCAAGCTCCAGTGCCCATCTCATCATCACAACCCTCTGGAAAGCTTTGAGATGAGACAAAAAGCTCAAGAGCTGTTTGCTGGCTTCTGCTGCGCATGTGCATGGAGCAAGGCTGTGTTTAAGGGCTTTCTGAGCAGTGTTTGTACACTTATATCCACTAAGCTTCATCAAATTTGTTACTTCTCAGTGGAGATGTTTTAGAAAATACATATTTGATCCTTTGTTAGCTATCCACTAGAGATCTCATGGAATCTAAATTAAATACCATTAGGAAACCTTTAATCTGTAGTGTTTCCAGTAAAACCAGATGGTCTCTCCTGAGCACACAGACTCATTCACTGAAGAATTTCCCAGCACACTTATCCCTAACATTAAAGATCATACAGCAAGCCAGACACTCAGCGGGCTTAAATTGGCAGGGTTSCCCCAGAGTCAGAGGGGAAAAGCCAGTCTGCGCCAGCCAAGGACCTGAACGAATGTTTGTTCACAGGAAGGAAATCAAGGAATTTGGATGGCTCTACTCAGTGGATTTCCAAGAGTATCTAAGAAGCTTCAAAAAGCTATTGCTATCTTCTGACCACAAAACAACTTCGAAAGGCACAAAAAACAATTTTGAAAGGCATAAATACTTACATCTGTCAAACTGTAATGATTTAATCTCCTTGGCTTAAGCTGCCTGTCCAAATTTGAAGCCGAACTAGATTTTCCCCAGACTGCTTGTAACTTTGTCTTATCCTTTTATTAAGATGAGGAGGATTATTTGAAGCTTTTGTTCTTTAGAAATTCCCTTGTACAAAGGCAAGGTGGAGCTTTAGATGAAATCTCCATCCTGTGCTTCTCAAATAAGAGATGCAGTCCTTTTTCACAAAGGATTATAGCATTAGATGTTGAAAACTCCTACCAAATTGTTTGGATGAGCCTGTTCCAGGCTCCATGACTGCTGCTTTCCTTCGAGCCTAAAAAAAATGTAGTTCCTCAACCCCAAAGAAGGAGACATAAATCCTCATTTTTGGTGCTGGAAACATGAAAATAAGCAAATTTTAACCTGAAATGGGGGACAGGAAGAAATTCCCCTCCAACTGCCTGCAAACATTAGTTCTTCTAGGAGCCTTTGCTTAGATGCATCCCTTGCTCATATTTTAACTTGCTTTAATTGATTGGCAATTAGCACCACTTAGCTAAAACATATGTAGCTCTTAGTCTCCAATCTCTGCAACCTAAAACAAGCCAGGAGAAGGTGTGTGTAAAGTGCTCTGTCTCCCCTAGGGAAGGTTGTCCCCTAGAATGAATGTTTGAGGTGGCTCTAGCTGGTATTTGCTAATTGTGGTACAGGGCTGGTTGAAAACAGATGACATCTTTGTTTCAGGGCAGCGCCATCCTCAGTGAGCTGGGGGCTTCCTCCTAGACCTCGGGCTTTAGCAAGCACATGGCCCTGCTCGCGCACGCTGTCAAAGGAGCATGGTACAGCGACAATACATTTCCACAGCTCTCCACAGGTTCACGTGTGTTTCATGTATCCTGTTTGAATCCTAGATCCAGGGATGGAGTGTGCAGTTTTGGGATGGAGGGATAGGAAGGGTGTTGTAGCTGAGCAAGTGTTGATTACTAGCAGTCCCTGAGTAGGGGTCAGGAGACTACAACCTCCCCAGGGGAACACACAGACCCAGGATCAAGGTATAAAATCCTGTTCCCACAGACCAGAAACTCACAAGTCACTTTCTTGTTCAATTTTTTCCGAGTATTGCTCAGAAGAGGGAAAAAAAAAATTAGCCTTTTGTTTATAAGATACCTGACCAGAAGCTGCRACAGTTTTGCTGTAGCCTTGGGGGAGTCTCTTAACATTGGTTAGTGTTTAGGCATTTAAATACCATTTTGAAGTTGGATCTTCACTTCCCTGGGTCTCCAGCCTTTGTCTTTTGTATTCTCTATTTAGACATTAAATTATTTAGAGCAAAAAGTCTCTTTTATTATGTACAGCACCTAGCACTGCAGGGCTCACTTGATAACGTTATTAAAAGCCCTGCTACGTACCATCAAGGGCAAAGGTGCAAGCTGAATCAAAGTTCTCATTAGCAGGCCAACCAGGGATGCTGGAGGAACTGTCACATTTTGTGACATGGTACATATGCACCCAAGAAGTCACGAGCTCCTTTCAAAGCCATCTGACATTCCCCTGTAATCTCTTTGCAGGATGCTAACAGGGCCAGCGGGGAAGCAATGTCTGACAGGCGCAGCCTTTGACWGCTATTGTAATGCAAAGAATATTATCAGAATCAGGCACTGGATCCATCCCTCAGCACTCGTCTGTGTCTGTATTACTTGGTATTTTTGTGTTGTTGTGGCAGAGCCTTCCCTCCTAGGTAATTTTGTTGGCAAGTTGCAGTGACTTTGGCTTAGTCTTTGGGAAGTTGTTCTGGGGAGTGGAAAGTGGAACATCCCGTAACCAATTAGCAGGAGGAACACGTGCATTGCAGATGGTTAATCTGCCTGCTTTCATGTGAACAAAAGAGAAGTCCCTTGAATGAAAGGAAACGGGTAACTTTAATGCAAGCTACAGTAAATGCAAATTAACTCCACAAATAAAGAAGCTTTTCTTCTTGGAGCCAAGAAAACATTTCTCAAAGTCTGTATTTTAGATATACAATAATCTCTTTTATACCTCAGAAAGCTGTCCCTGCCGTGAGCAGTCTGATATCTTCCTTGCAGACAATAATCAGCGCATCACCAGCCCTCAAGGATGAATGTTAATGTTTGATTGTTCTCTCTGTACTCAGACACATCCAGTTTGGGGGCTGGAACCAGACTGAATTCCCTCGCAGCCTGCAGCTTGCCTAGACTCAGGTCTGGGCTGCAACCAGGGATGGTGCCTCAAACCAAACACTGGGGGAACAGGGCTGTGTGCTCCTTCAAGGACACCTGTCCTTCCCCAGCTGCTCCAGGAGAGCCTGAGGGCCAAGTAGCAGGAATAGCTTTAATTTGACTGGTAGATACAGCTGGAACTAACAGAAAGTTTGGGGTACACAAGCATTTCTTCAGGAACTGCAAGAGAGCCTGTGCTAGTTAGGAGAACCACTGCTGCTCTCACTCCCACCACAGCACAGTCGAGATAGAGGGAAGGTGCCCCACCTGATGCTGTTGAGCTGAGATTAAATTTTCATGAGCAGGGCAAAGGGGTGAGGGGGCTCAGTAGCCAAGCAGTTGTTGGGTGAACAGACGGGGTAAACCCTCTGGAGGGTCTTTACCTCTGGAGCAGCTGGAGTCCGCACTAATGGCCTAGCCAGTGCAGATGTAGAGGAGAAGAGTGGAGCCAGATGGAGATGACAGGCTGCATTGGGCAGTCAAAGAGTCTGGTGAAGTCTTGCCTTGAGATAAATGTGACTGCGCATCCAGGGCAATGCCCTAACCTCGAAACTACCAAGCAGAGACTCCCAAAGGAATAACCCCAGTTTCCCTTGGCACCCACCAGGACAGATATGGTGAACAGGTCTCCTGAGTATCTCCAGCCTTAGCACTGCTGGTCCCACCTCCAGCCCACKGCTCAGCTAGCTCAGAACAAGCAACAGTATTCAGGTAATGCAGAGGAGGATATGCAATATCGGTTTCCAACAAAGTCTCGGATGGTCCCAATGCTGGCTCTTTCCCCCTGAAGCTCACAAAAGGGACATGAAATCCAAAGCAACGGCGGGCTTCTCAACCCATTCCAGCATAACAGATTTGTAAGTCAGGGAAGCTGATGGCACTTGGGAATATTTGGTTGCAGATGAATCAAAGAAAACCCATCCCAGGAGAGAGCATTTGCAATGAGAAGCAAAGTCTGTGTGTGAGACAGGGAAGGAGGGAGCACAGCGGGGGTGGAGGAAAGGACACAAAGCAGAAGATGATTTTAATTTCCTTCTCCTTGAGGCCCTTTATTAACACCCTGTCAAATCTCCCTTCTTGACTGCTGCTGCATTGTTAGGGGCCTGGATAAATGTGATGGCAGGTGGGTGCAAATCAGGGGCAAGAGAGACTAAGGCACCTACAGATCTTGCATCTCTCACAGCAGCCCTGAGAGCAGAGCTGTGGCTGGAGAGGGAGTGTCGGAGATGGAGAGGGAACAAAAGACTGATGACAGCTCCTGCTTCATGTGACTATTTCAGATGACCTGCCACAAACACAACTCTGAGAGGTGCTAATAGGAGAAGCTGCAAGATCCTGGTCAATCCACATCCGCATCGGGTCTGTGCATCACCTACTGCCAACACATCCTTGACAGTCAAGCAGCCGCTTGCCTTCAGGAGCAAAACCGCCTGGAAGGTGGCACTCCTGGCCTGATCATGAGCAGAGCAAGCAAGGAGGAAGRAAGAGAAAGCATACAGCAGCTGTGGCAAGTCCTGGTGTTTTTACCTATACTGGGATTTACTCCCTAAAGGAGAAAAGGAACCTCATGGTACTGATAGGAGCGCTGAGGGCTGGGGAAGAGGCTGGAGGTTCAGCCCTCAAGCATAGTGCTTCACACAGAAGTTGTTTCATCTAAGCAAGAACAGTGTAAATTCTGCCCTTAAAGTCCTCCTTCAATGAGGCTTTGGCAAGGAAACTTCACTCACTCCTAATGATGGGCAAGGAAATTAGTACCCATCTTTCTACCTGTCTGTGCTCAGCTCAGCAGCCCTAGGAGGCAGGACTTCTTCTTATCTGTGTGATGGTGGAGGACTCACTCACCTTCTTGCTCCTCCATGTCAGGACCTTGCATTGCCCCGGTACAATCAGCATGGTAGCTGAATATGTTTCAGCTGATACACGACTGAGCGAACATGTGGAAACCTCAGCTCCGTCAGGGGCACGGGAAGTTACAGCAACACCAGTGAGACAGGCCCTGGAGTATTAGCACTAATAGCCATCTCAACCAAATTAATTCAAATTGCGTTCAGTYGACCATTAAAGCGTTGTTGGTGGCAGCACTTCCCCATCCGCTCACATTTTCATGAAGTAATTAAACCCATTAGAATGTAAACCAGCTTTTTTGGCTTGGGAAGGAAAGAAAGCAGGAAGGAAAAAGGGAAGTTGAATAACAGCTTAGCTAATTCAGCTAATATTCCCATTATTTCTATATATACTAATTAGTTCCCATTCTCCAGCCATTTCCATACTGATGCATGGGCTCAGATCTAGCTCTGCTGTAACTCTGTAGTGGTCTCTACACCTCCATGAGGCTACACCCCTTTACACCAGTTTAACAACTGGCCCACCGTATCACGGAGGATGCATTCAGCTGGGTTTTCAGGTTGTCAATGCTCGCTCCCTGGGGTTTGCATCCGTGGAGGTGAGTCTGTTCTCTCCCCCACCGTGAATGTGTGGGACAGGGGAAAAAGGCAAATAGGAGTTGCGCTCAAAGGAAAGAAAACCCCCCACGAACCCCAGAACAACTAGAGAGAAGTCGGAGATTTGAGATAACCAGGCAGTCCTGAGAAGTCGTTCCATGACTGAGAAATTATCGCCAAGATGTTCAGTAGCAATGTGGGTCCACTCAAGTGACAGAGTTACAGGCTAATGACACGGAGTCCTTATTTATTGGCCAACCAAGTGGAAAGGGAGTAACTGCTAACAGATGGCCAAAACAGGTATTTGGGGCTTAATTCTCCATTTGGCATGGGCCCCATGCGCCGGAGGGCAGGCATGGCTTGGAGCCACCCRTCCTCTGCCCAGCAGGGCCTGCGCGGATAATGGCTTTGTGAAGAGTCAAGTGTTTAGAGAGAAATGGGCTGGAAACTGGAGAGGCAAGAGAGAAAGAGATGCACAGCAAGGTGCAGAGGGTTGCTGCAGGAAGGCAAAAACAGCTTGACAATGTCAGGAGGCAGGAAATCCTGCCAGACCCTGAGGCTGGACAACACCCGCATCTAAGCCCGTCTCTCCTCAAGGCTGTCCCCCGGCAGGCCAGGGGCCATGGCCAGCTCCAGATGTCTCGACCTGGCTTCACAGTTCTCCCAGGACAACATCTGGGAACTGCTACCTGTCCGCACATCCAAGGCAGATGCTGCCTGCAGGGTTGGCTCTGGTCTACAAACACTTGGCCAGGCTATATCGGTTAGACAAGGATGGCAAAGCTCTCCTGACTGGTCGCAGCAGCAAATAAACTGCTGTTTGTTTTGCTTCTTCACCTCTTCCCTCCCTCCTCCTCACCTCACCTGCTGAACCACCTCTGTGAGATGGCAGATTTCTCCAGTTGCACTGGGGCCCTTGCCAGCACGAGCCATACCTCCTCCCACACTGAGCCAGGCACCGCTACAGCAAAGCCGGGAGTGCAGAGCTGGCCACATGTGCACTTTGCACAGGCCTGATCCATGCAGAAAACCCTGCGATGGAGGAAGACAGCAGGATACATCAATGCAAACATCTGGGGAGAAGTCAACTGTGGAGGCACTCTCCCTGTCTCCAGCTCCCCCCCAGCCTGCCCTCATCTCCCCTGCTTCAGCCCACAGCTCTGTTCTGTGTAAGTGATCTGGGGATGTGGGTTATCTGGCATTTATTTTCAAGGCAGAGAACAGCAGAGGAGTTAAGGGGCATCTAAGGGGCAAGTTGCATCTGTAAAAAGAGAGCAATAATTCCCTACCTGCAAGCACCTTGAAGGAGACCAAAGGGCAAGCAATTCCTGATGTGCCAACTCTCTGGAGGCTCTCCTGAGCTCTGTCCGTGCTTTATTGGGCCATCCCTCATTCTGGATGACTTATCTCAACACTTCAGAGCTAAAAGGCTGGCAGCATCATGCAGCCTACAGGAGATGGTATGGCATAAGTGGTTGGGCTTGGTGCTCTCTTACATCAGCAGGTTTGAGTATCAGGCCAGAGCAGGCTGAGAACCTGACTTTTCCAAGGGATCAATCCATCTGAAGGATGATGTGCCCACAGTCACGTTGGGATAACAGACCATGTGAGCTTTCCTGGCTTAAGCTAGGCCACTCACTTTGCAGAGGAGTGGTCCAGGAGTGCTCTGACAATCTGTTCCCTGTGCCCAGCTCTAGGGCATAGCAATGGGCCATCCTGGGCAGCTGTGGAGGGTGACCATGCCCTGACATGCAGTCTGCCTGTCGCAGAGCCCTGATTCACAGCCCAAGAAAGAGATGGCACACAGGACTTCTCCTGCAGCAAGCCAGCTTTGAGAAACCCATGTCCCAGGCATTCGTTCATGGCGTCACCCCATCGTTGTGCCAACGCAGCCATGGATGGGGCTATTCTGCACCCTGATCAGTGACAGGATCCGGGCTAAAAAATATATCCTTTTTCTGGAGGGCTCTTGATCTATATCATTTCCCGGGGCTGGTTTAGAGGTGAGCTCCCTAGGCATCTGCACTGGTGTGACAGGGGACCAGCAATAAGTGGCAGGAGGTGTCAGCAAGTCCTCGGCTGGGTTTGCTGCTGCATGAATGACAAGGTGGAACTGCAGCCCACACCACTGCTTTCACGGCTTTCCCAGTAAGGCTCAGCCCAGACCCCAACTGGAAGGTAGGGTGGTTGTCATGTCTAGAGCACCCTTCATGCAGCCCTGGAATGCCACCTTATCAGCATACTTGGGTAGCAAAGAAAAGATCCATTCAGGAAGCTAGGGGGCAAATTTAGGATACGGATCCCTGGCACAAATCAGAGGATTTGTCCCAAGAAGTGCCTTGCTATTGATTCCAGGGGGAATGAGAGGTGCCCATAATTCCATCTGCAAACTGGGCTTTCTGCTAGCAGCTGGGTTTTGCATGCACACGCAGCAGAGATCTGGGAATACGAAGCATTGGGAAGCAGCAGGAGGAAGAAGGAGCTGCATTTAATTGGCAGATCTTTGTAGCGGGGCTCCATTCACAGCTACCCAAATCCCCCAGTGCAATCTTGCTGCTGCTCTCACAAAGTGCTCCTTTGAGAGCGAGGACAGCACAATGCATCAATCACCCCAGGCATTCATCCCACCTGGGCCTCTCATTGCTATGTGGGGAGCGGCACTTTCAATCAGACAACATTAAAAATAAGAGAGATTCACTTTTCCGTTGGCATCAGCAAAAAAAGAAGAAGAAGAAGATGCCAATTGAGCCTAAAGGGCTAAATAGCTTCTTTCACTCTGTTTTCTATGGGCTCCCAAAACTATGGGAGAAAATTGAAATCTGTCTTTTTTTTTCTGTCTCCTTTTCTTTCTTTTTTTAATAATTCCTGGTATGCAAGGCCTTGTGCCTGGTCTGGTATTGTGGGTGATGAATCCTGAGTCAGGCAGTGGGGAGGTTTGTGTCCTATCAGCGTGTGCTTGCCACGGTTTGGGATAATGCGCCTGCCGGCTTGTCAGGTGCTGATGGGGAGCAGGAGGGGTTGGGGGGGGAGGGGGCTGAATGCATTTTTGATTGCTATAATTGCCACAGATTGGATGCTTGAGAGGAGCTAATTAACAAGGAGGCTATGGGCGGATTATACTTGCAGAACAGAATCCCATGCAGATCCTTTCCCTTTGTGCCACATGTATGAGATCATTGGTAGGTGATTATGGCTGTGAATATGGTGCTAATTTACTTTTCACGTCTGACGAAAATCCTGTACATAATAGACCACGGAGGCAACTCAAAGTGGCCCAGTTCAGAGGGGAAGGACAGCCTCTTGCTAAAGCTGTGAACCCAGAGCTAAGCTCCTGAGGTCTCTTTCTTTCCCTGTGTAACCGTGGCTGAGTCACGTCCCTTCCTGCTGCCTCAGTTTCCTTCTCTACCAAATGGGGAAGGCAAGCCTGTAGCCACAGACACTTGCAAGGTGCTGTGAGCCCCTTTGCGGAGGATGCTGTAAAAGAAAGAATGGGAATATCATCATGCCACTGGAGCAGATCAGACAGCACAGTAAAAGTAGCAGCCAGAAAGCTGCGCACATGGAAAAAATAGCAGCCTTAGTGAACGTATCTGCTCTCAGAAGAAAGGGCTGTAAGCAGCAGCCCCAGCTGTTCCTGCAGCCTCAGGTTTAGGGAGAATGACAGGCAGGATTAACTCCGCCATCCTGGTCCTGCCACGCTGACTCTGTCTCACCAGCATATCTCCTACACCCTTACAGATTCACCAGCAGGGCTGAGGGGAAGAGGAAAACTGGTTTCTCTTTAAAGTAGCCCTTATCCTGCTGGAAATGCTTGGGCTGCGCTTTAACTCAGGCTCTGAACTCAGGGTGAGGCTATGCTTGGTCTTTTCTCTGGCTGCTAGACCTGCCTGGAGTCTGAAAGCAGGCAGCTGCCCTGTAGCCACTGTGGCGGCAGCCATGCAGCAGCCCCATGGGGACAGCCACAGCACGCCATGGGGCCGGTTTGCCAGGAAAGGCCAGTGTCCTCGAGGCACTGCTCCTCTGCAGCCCCGGGAAACCTAATGAGCACTGGGGAACCACGAGGGCTCATTCCCCAACACATGGCTGGACCATAACCAGCCAGGCAGGAAGCAGAGCTGCTTTTAAGGGGACTCAGTATCCACTCATCCATCCATCAGTCCATCCACCCACCCACCCACGCACCCATCTATCCATCTCTCCACCCATCCATCCCTCTACCCATCCATCCATCTACCAACCTGTCCATCTACCCGTGCATCCATCCATCTATCCCTCTATCCACCCACCCATCCAACACTGACAGTTTCAGGAATAGGTTAGATTCTGCCTCAATACTGTCTTGAGGTGGGGAGCTGCAGGGGGGTTTCTCCAGGGCCTGTCTTCTGCTGTCTCTGCCGGTGGGAGCTAGCAAGGGCAAGCCTGAAGGGCTTTGGCTTTTCTGAGCGAGTCAGAAGTTTTCCAGCAAAAGCACTTTGCTAGGAGTTGGGCAATACGATTAAGCACATATAGGTTCTTTTTAGAAAGTTGCAGTTTTCCTCATGAATAAATCACAACTTTCCATTCAAAAATAAAAGTGACACTTGCAGATTTGGTCATACCTTCTTCTGTATTGGGTAATTTTCAGTTGAAATGTTTTCTGCCCTTTTCAATGGAATTTTTCTTTGTGTGGTTTTTTTTTTTTCATTAAAGTCAGCATATTCAGAGGAAAAGAAACAAAATCATCTTCCACATTTTTCTTAACTAAAGTCAGCATTTTGAGCTCCAAATTATATACAAGGAATTGATCTGTGGAAGGAAAAGATCTATTTTACCACACTCATTKTTTGTTTAAAGCTACTATTTCAATAATAATTGCTTCTTGTTGATACCAAAATAAAAATAACACTGGAGGATCTCCTAATAAGAATACACTGTTTCATAATATTTCCTCAGCTTTATTTAATTTTGTGCTTATTTGTTATTCTCTGTATGATGGTTCCTAGAAAACAGAACTCCAAAGCCAGTTTTGTCCTGGGATCAAGAACTGCTCACCTGAATTTTAATTTTAAATTAACCAGGCCCAGAGACAGAGAGGCGGGTCTGCAGGTTTGAAAACAGGACTCATTTCAACGACAGGAAAGGATTTTCTTCTAGAAAAAGCAAAAGGTGCTAAAATGGATTTCCACTTCTGTCACGAATGAATTTAAAGGGAGCAATCAAGAACAAAAAGGCTTGTTTTACTAAGGGAAAAAGATTGCTACCAATTAGCTACCTGAGTTACTGGAGTCCAGGGAGATAAACTGGAGAGGAAATAGTTCATTTATTTAGAGGCAAGACTGACTGACTGCAAATGCTTTTAGACAAGATAACAACTGAACTTGACCTTGTGCATCCCTCCACTCTTCCTTGAGGGATGAGGACAGAGTGCCCATGGACCAGACTCTGTTTCTATAGAAAGAGTTGCCTAAGACATTGTCCCCAAGGAAGGGAGGATGCAACGATGTCTTCGGGTAGCACTCCAAATCCTGTGTCCCATTGGCAGCCCTGAGTCACGGCTCCCAGCCGGTTCCTGCAGGGCCCCGGTGCTGTGATAATGCAAATAACTTCAACAGCAACTGGATATGTTAAACAGTTTCCCATCACGCTGAAATTTCTCTTTTGACCAAGCCCTCCATTCATTTTTCCTCTTCTTTGCGAAATGTTTTCAGTCCCTCCAGGTCAAACACTGGAAATTTCCCTTTGCAAAAATGGAGACTGGACAGGAGAGGAGGGAGGAATTAAACCCCAAAATGTAGAGTCATCTCCAAAGACAAGCTGATGCACGTTCAGCAGGAGGGTGGTGGTGGGAAGACACAGGGAGAGAACACTTAAGGGGGGGTCATAGTGGGGCTGATGTTTTTTAATCATTCACATTGAAACATTGACATGATTTGCCTTAATTTCTAAACAAAATATGTATCTCTGGTGCTGAGGAGAGACAGGTTGTCACAGATGTGAAACAAGCAGGAAAAAGATACTGGTGGTGCACATTGCTAAAGGAGCCATATTAGCATATTGGCATTTGGGCTGCCGCCTTATCTCGGGCTGACTTCTGAATTAAAAGTAATTTCAGGTATTCTCCTTCTCCCAGGCACTCCCATGGTTTGTCACTTTATTATTAGGATTGATTTCATTCTGCGGAGCTCTGCCTTCCCCCGCCGAGCGGCCGGAGAGGCTGCGTCCTGGCCTGGGCAGAGGAGGGGGTGGCCGCGGCCRCGCAGCCTTGTCTCCGAGAGCACCCGCGGGAAGGAGGCACGGGGACGGCTGATAAGGGACGGGAGGCGACCAGAAGAAAGGACCGACGACAAACCCGGCGCAGACAATGGCCCGTATCCCAGCCGGCAGGCTGCAAAATCAGTCGCGTGCGCCGCTCAGATAACGAAGCCCCGCTTCGGCCCCCCGCTCGCCACACGGCTGCAGAATTATCCGGGCGAGGAGAAAATTTCCCTTTTCCTCCGGCCCAGCCCGCGTTGCCCATGATGCGCAGATCCCAATTGTGCAAGCCGGGGGCGGCGAGCCTGCATAACCCGGTTCTGCCTTGCCGACCGCGGCTCCCTCCCCACGTTCACACTTCCCAAACCGGCTCTCATTCCTCTCGTCTTTAAAAAAGGAAGAGTCACATTAAGTGCTATGAAGAGTTTATTGGCCAATGGGTTAAAATAATGGGTTTCTTTATGACTGCGATGATCATTAATGAAAATTCAGGGTCTCTGTTGGGACTGTGAAGCAGAATAAATGACCTGTTGCTAATCATTCTTTCCTTGCTTTCTAGGACTCTATACTAGAAATTATGAAACTTCATTTAAAGAAAAACAGCTACTATGAAACAGACTAATGTGAAAGCACCTCATGCCCCTGCTCTGATTTAACCGTGGTGAATAACAGACCTAGAAGTAACTTTACAATGGGAGGAAGCTCATTTAAATATTCCCCATCCCAAAAGAAAGAGCTGCCCTGATTTAGGAATTAAATGAATGAGGAGATTTTCCCTTTAATGAGATTAGCCTTTTTTAATTGCTCATTATGGACCACTCAAGAGATCTGGAAGAAAAAAGTTATACAACATATCTGGAAAACACTGCATTAGAAACCGGCAAAACCTGCCCCATCACCATCAGTTCTAAAAAGTGAAATTCAAGCCAGTTTCCAGTTACAAATCACTCATTTAAAGTGGCTGCAAATCCTCCAAATCCTTTTTTTTAATGGAAATTCTCCCCTCGTCCCAGATTTCAGTGAAAACATATGTTTTACTTCTGAGTGGCAGCTTCCCAGTAAGGCTGTGTGATTTGATTTGATCTCATGAAATTTCAGTTCTATCAAAATGAAGACTGGACAGAGCAGCCCCCTCTGRGTTTGAAATGCGAGTTTGAATCAGAAGCATTTCAGTGAGGTTGGACTGGAAGATTCATACCTGAACTTGGAGCATTTGACTCCAAAGTCACAGCTTTGGGCCATATAATAACACGACAGTAAGTACACATAAAAACACACTGTTTCTATTGTCTTTGTGATTTATATTTAAAGTCAGGCTCTTGTGGACAATCTGAAACTAATATTCAGAGCAAGATTTTGTTACAAAGTGGGATTGAGCAGCTGGTTTCTTCCTTCCAGCTGATGGGAGCTGGCAGAAAATGAGATCAATAACACTGTTAGTAAGCATTTCTCCACATTCTGCTCATTCGCAACGATCGTCTTGCTCCTTTATTTACCTCTCCTCCTGCAGTGGTTGCTCTGGACGGGCATTAGGCAGCAGGCGATACCTGTACATAGGCATCGCTGAGGCGTGCTGCAGGATGAATCTTTCACATTTCACACTGGGATTTCTAAATCCCTTTTCCAGCCATTCTCTCAGGACATATAGAAGCTACCAAATACGGGGAGAGACTCAGATCCCCGAAATCTGGCTGCCTTGGAATTAAGCATGTAGTCTATGCCGGCTGCCCAGTCTTCCTCACAGTTAGTGGCATTTTTGAAGGATGCTCAAGCCCTGCTCCAGGACAGGGTTTTAATGCAGGTGGGACGAACGGTGCACTGTGAGGCCGCTTTCTGCGGCGCTGGTTCAGGACACACTCCTACCTGGCAGTGCTGAAGTCAAGAGAGCTGGATCCCAGCCAGAATCAGCTGGATTTTGGTAGGACACAGCCTGATTCAACAACATGGCAGAGGCTGCTTACCTGGCTGTGAGAGCTGCTCAGCCCTTTTCTACCAGACAGCTTGGGTTTGAAGAAAATTGAGCAATTTCTGARAAAAATATTTTTTTCCCTCCATTTCAGTTTATCAGAAGTTTTGCCCATTTCTAGAGCTGTTGGGATTTGTTTATTTTGACTGATTCTTTCCACATTTGTGAAGGAAAACAGACACTATTTTTTGAGCATCTCTGCTGCCCACTGACTGCATTCACTTGTAAAGCTGTGCTGGTACCAGAAGCAGGGCGGAAAATTAAAAGTCCCATTAGTCGACCCACCACTTAATCCCTTTTCACCCACCATGTGATGCTGCATGCTCCCCCTGGGGCTTGCCAGGGCTTGGGAGATGCTTCCAGTCGTGCATCAGATAAGAGGAACTCACCATAACTGCTCCTGGGTGCATACAAATAGGCTTTATGTTAATATTTGCAAATAGCCTCTCAGAGGAGAAAGATATCTCCTGAGCCTCTCGTCTTCTGGGGTTCCTCGGGTGATGGAGGGGAACAGACACAGCCGTCAGCAACAGGCACAACCCAGAGACAGGGGAAGAGGCAGAATAACAAGTAAGGATGCTGGTGCCAGTGTTAGCCCCACGCATGTCCCCAGCTGGATGCACCAGGCTGCAGGGGAAGGTGGCAGCCCAGGGAGGTCCTGGCACCCCAAGCACCCAGGGAGCGCTTGGCTTTTCCGCTTTGCATCGCCCCTGTGTTTCCCCGCGCCGTGGACCCCTACCCAGCCTGTGAGGTTAGGGATATCTGAGCCACCCTTGGGCCCAAAGGCCATGCTGGGGGGGACAGTCCCCAGGTAAACCAGCAAGGCAGCAAACACCTCGCGGAGCTGCAAGTGCCTCCTGGCCACAGACACGTGGCTGAGGTGGCAGATGCCCTTTTAGGGACTAGGCTGGGGATGGGAGCCCCAGGGCACAAGAATTTTTGCTATAGGTGATGCACAGAGTCAGGTCCCCTGAGCGGAGCTGGGTAACATTTTTTCAATGAATCAAGGGGRGGGGGTGTTTTTTTCAGAAAACCAGACTTTCCAGAGTACTGGAGCTATTTGTGAACTCAAGTCAAATGCAGTAAAGAATTTTGGTGGAAAAGAAACAAGGGAATTTTTAGAGAGAATGTCAAAACATTTTCTCTCCTCCTCCCCCCCCCCCAAACTTAGAAAGTAATTTTTCTTTTCTTCAAAAATTGTTCTAATCTTCTGGAGACATTAAAACAAAACCCAAACAAACCAACCCAGCTGCACAGGATCAAGGGGAATATATAAGCTGAGTTCAGAGGATCTGGTTCATCAATTTCTCAGGAAAAGATAAAGAATTGCCAAATTCCTTGCTGGGAATGGCAGTACCCTGCTCCCCACAATCCCCACTGTGTCGAACAGCCAAGCGTGCAGGCTGCCTGGGCAAGCGTTGCCTCRGCCGGTCCTCGTCCCCACAGCACGGCGAGGGAGAGGGCTTCATTCCTCACATACTGTCACCTTGGCACTGTCTACCCCTGCTAGACACTTGGAAATTAAAATAATAAACAAAAGCAACCAACCCTGCGTGTGGAGGCTAATGTGCCATCATGCTCCGAAACACAGGCAGCCATGCCTCACGCTGAGCAGAGAGGACGCATCTGAAAAATGTATCCTGCTCTGACAGCAATTATTTCAACATTATCTTCCCTTTTTTGCTTCAAATAAGGCACTTGCTTTCTCCCAGCTCATAGTCTCCTTACGGAGAAAAGAGGAGGGCTGTGGGAAGAGGCAGAGCAATTACACTTTTTAACACAGTCAAGGTTGGGGGAATTTAAATCACGGGAAAACAAACACATTTTAACTGCCTCACTAAAGTGATATTTGTATCGTGAGTATTTATGGCAATCGTCACTAACAACAGGAAGAGATTAAATGTTGTTGGGAGCCGGAATGCCGGTCAGGGAGCAAGTGCTGTCTCTGATAGTCGCTTTGTGATATTAAAAGCGGGGATCTGTGTGTATGCATGTGCCCCTGCGTGTGCCCAGGCACATGTGGTTAAATGTATGTGCCTGAGTGTATACATACAGCCTGGAGCATGTAGGTGCTTGAAAGCTTGGATTCATGTTTGGGGTTGAAGAACATATTTCTGGTGGGAGAATTTCTGAATGCATTTCTGCTGGCAGACACGGGCTTGACGCTGTGACATGTTCCTCTGAGCTGCTTTGCTTTTGCATTTCACAAGGTTTGCACTCCATGAAGCCTGCTTTAAGTGGCTTCCTTTCACTTTTTATGAATGAACCTGGCCCCTGCACAACATCAGTGGCCACAGTGCTGCACCAGGGGGTCCGAGGGGCCGCTTTAGCACCTGCCCCATTAGCCACGGGAGCACACAGCACCCTTCAAACCGTGACAAGCATCTTTCCAGGCACTGGAAAAATCTCCATGACTTAGGTCTAGCCCAAACAACCGGCTCTGCACTCTCAGTTTGGCATAGATCAACACCTGGTTTACCCCATCCTTGCAGTGTAAAAATTAGCAGCCATCTCTGGAAGGAGGCAGCCTGAACGTCTCTCAAGACCCAGTGCCAGTGGCCTGGATGGAGTGGGTATAGCAGGGACCAGGGACACAGCAGCCTCTAAACACCGAGTGCTTGTGTTTTACTGCTCTGAGCATCTCCCCTCCACCAGCAGAACAGTCTTAATGGGTCAGTTCCCCAGCAAAGCCATCTTATCTCCACCCTGGGAAATTAAACCCCAAAGCATACAGTCAGAACCAACGAATCATTTGAAAGCATAAAATCCACTTAGAAATCCCCTTTTTCCAATTCCCAGAACAAACATGTCCAGGTTAATAAAGCTACATGCTCTCACCCAGAACAGCTCTGGCAAGAGGAGACTTTTAATACACTGAGCAGCAGGATGGGATGGAAAATTGACTTGCAAGAAGAAGAGCCCTGGCTGGGTCCTCCCTGGACCTGGGAATGAACAGACATGATTTAATGAAATTGCTCTTAAAAAGCAGAAAGGAAAAAACCCTCTGAGAAGTCTGACTCTCAGGTACCTCAGAGTTGAGGGCCCAGACTATGCGATATAAGGTCTTAGAGGAAAGGAAAGGGGTGTGTGGATACAGACTGAGTCTCATTTAGGGGTGCAAAGTAAAGGAAGGTAGAGGATGGACAGGGGAACATTTGGCTGGTGGAGTTGAATTTTGGAGACTTTTGAATGTCCCAATCCCAGTCACAAGAGYTTGGAATATTCCAAGTCTTTTTTTGTCCCCAGTGTTAATGAGACAAAATCTGGCCATGACTCAGAAGAGAGATCTGTCTGCATGACCTTGGGTGCTTACTTCCTCTGTTGTCCTTCCTAGTTTCCTTCCCACTCTTTCTGTACCCAGAGGCTTTTACCACACCGTCAGGTGGGCTCACATCACCAAGCCCCATGACTGTGTGTGTCCATCCAGTAGCAGCCAGCTGGCCGCATCCACCCTGTGCCTAAAACAACCCAGGTCAGGACACCCATTGCTGGACTGAGTTGCGTTGTGTGGCCCTCTGACCTACCCAGACTTCTTCAACAAGATGACGAGCCTGCATTAAGGCACCAGTTGGGTGAGATCTAAAGATCTCCAGGATTTTGACAGGGGTGGCCTCTAAGCATGAGATTGAGGGGTCTGAACATGATGGAGGTGACATGGGTCCCAAGAGCAGGCCCAAACTGCAATGTTCTTTAGAAACATGACTCTAGGCACAGTGGCTCCAAATGGAACCAATAAGTCAACCTCAGTGGGACCAGCTTTCAGAGTCCCTCTAGCCTATTGCCTGTTTGCATCATATTCGGTGCTTGAGTTTATTTCTGCTAGAGGCCCTTCAGGGAAGGAAGAACATGAAAACTCGCCACACCTGAGGAACCAGACAAAATGATCAGCAACAACATCAATGAAAATAAATTAAATGGACAGCTGTGCACCAGAAGAATGGGATATCACCTTTCCCCACCTATGTTGTCTGGGCAGCACTCTGCAGTGGAGATCTTGGACACAGAGCATGTAAAACTACCTGTTGCAGTGTGAGTATTGAAATTCCAGAGGCACCAGGCACATCTGCACAGATGGGAAAATTACAGTTACTGCACTTGGGTGGTATGACAAGTAATTTTTTTGCACCCCGAAAAACAGCTCAGTTGTGGGAGGAATGTGTCAGTTGCAATTTTGTGACTTAATGAAATAAATCAACCAGATGGAAAGAAGAGAGGAAGATGAGCCCACACAGTCTCATGGAAACACAAAGGCCAATGAAGCCAGCTGCTGGGAAGCAGAGATCTTGTCTGGGAGACTCTGGAGTCACCAGTGGGGTAATGACAACAAATTCCCCAGGCAAGGATGCTTCTTTGAACTTTCTCCAGCCTTTGGGGATGAAAAGTTTCAGGAATGCAAGGCCGCTGCTTTACAAAAAGGCAGCTTCTTGCTCAGCTCAGCATTGATCTTGGGGGACTCCGGGTGGAGTCCTCCCTCTCTAGAACTGCCAGGACACTGGTGTATCTCACAGGGGAACACAACAACACAAAGGCTGAAAACTCATTATCACTCACAGAGGTCAAGAGAAGCAGAGACCCTACTTTTCCTGCAGAGTGGTAACCTCCCTGCGGTGTGCTCAGGTGGCCAGGTGGCTGGCAGTGACTGAGCCACCAGACCTCGGTGGCTGATACCTGCAGGAAGAACTCCTCTGAAGGCTCTACCAAGGCACAAAAGCCCAGGTTTCTGACCCAGCAATGTTCACATGCTCATTATAAGCTCACTGGGAAAACAGTGCTGTGAGACAGCCAGCTTTGAACTTGTGCTTTTATTAGTAGGGCAGAAAAGATCAGGAGGCTGCAGAGGCTGGTGAATTAAGTAAGAATCAACTATAAGAAGCTATTGCAAAAAAAAGAAGCTGATCTGAAGAAAAGTTTATTGAAGGGACTGCTGTTCATAAGGCAGGGAATGGCTCAGGTCCCAGTGCTTGGTGCTGCAGGAGCAGTGTTTGGCACCTGCACAGCAATTCGAGCTAAGGTGCCAAGAGCAGCAGTGGAAAGGGTCAGAGAGGAGCAGAAAGGCTGGGAGAAACTATATGCTTAACACAGAGATGAGGAGACACATGCTAGTGCTCATCTACAGTCAGGGTAGGTGAGGAGACATAGTCAGGCAAGAGCAGTCAGCATAAGGCTGACACCACGCTGCTCCATTTTCATGTAAAAGAGGCAGAAAATGTCCAGCAGGTAAACAAGGAGCATTTTTTCATAGCAGCAGCCCACTAAAACACACCCTTTGGCCAAGGATATATAATCCTGCCTGCCTAAAATAACCACTGAAGGCCCATGGTACATGGCTCTCCCGAGAGGAGTTTTTGCAGCAGGAAATTGATTTCCATAGGCTCACTCATTAATTTTCATGGCACCCACAGTGTGTTTTTAGAACAAGCAGAATTATTAATGTTCAGAGTTCCAAGCACTGTCGGGAACACAAGGCCCTCTGGGAGTCAAACTGGGGCTGAACAAATTGGGGAAGAAAAGGTCAGAATGGACCGGGTCCACATTTCAGGCCTCAGCCAGAGGCAGGGCAGAGGTGGAAAAGCAAAACCCTTGGAGAGAAGGCCCTGTATCCTCCCAATGCCTCTTCAGTTTAGAAGGGAAAAAGCATAGACATTTAGCTTTTAAAAAGCAAATGAATTGTCTATTTGCACTGTTTTGGGTCTGCCCTGCTTCTGAACCACCTTAGGCTTCCAGGGAGCAGGACGACAAGCAATTAGGAATGGTGAAATACTCACAAGGGTTAGATCTAGCCGCTGGCTAGCAACTCTGATCTTGCGCTTGAAATCACATCTGAGCTTTGGTAACATCTAAGCTAATTAATGCAATAACCAGCCCAAGTCTCCCATATCTAGGTACGAGCTATGGCCAGATACAAGCTAGTATCTCCCCAAACATCCTGAATTATGTCCTGGCTAATACGGGAGGGAGGATAGAAGCCTGATGGCCACAAAGGCATCTCTGTTCAGATCTCCTCTTCCCATCCTGTCTTTGTACAGCTCCTAGCACAACAGGGCTGAGTCTGTGCCTGGAGCTCCCAGGAGCAGACAACCTCACTCCTGAGCACCTCAGTGTTTTTGGGCTGCCCCAAGGATGCAGCCTGGTCCTTCCCGCACYGCTGTAGCCCTCCAGCGTGCCCAGTGCTGCTCACTTCTCTGCTTGTCCAAATACAAGATCCAGGCACGGATAGCTGGAGAATTTTGCTGTGCCAGGGGATACTTGTTGGTTGGCATCACACAGCCTGTGATCTCGCCCCATTAGAGCAAGAGAAAATAAGTACCATTTGTTAACATGCCAATCGCTCTTTACACTGGCTGATTAAAAAATAATTACCCACAGCCATTATTGAGCACTCTTGCAAATGAGCTGTGGGAAGCTGTGACCGTGCGCTTAGCACACAGTGTGTCTTACTTGTTTCAATATTATTTTAATTAAGTATCTGGGTAAAAGGCTTTTTTAATGTAACTCTCTTTTCAGAAGTGCAGAGCACGGCTCTGTGCTCAGCTAAGCCTGCGCCAGACCGGCGTAACCTGACCGCGGTTGGCAGCGTTACTTCGGGCTGGTGTCAGCGTGGCTGCAGGATTGGACCCACTTCCTAGACATACCCACAGAAGGGAAGAGAGCTCGTCTGCACCCGAGGAACAAGGCGGCAGTAGATCAGCCCCAGAGGGTGACCTGGCCCACGCTGGCCGGGGAGCAGGCGCCACCTCCCTGCATCACTCTTCTCAGCACCTGCATGGCTCCTGCCCGGTGAAAGTGCTGGGCTCTCTGCCCACTTCCTCTCCCAGGGCRTCCCCGAGGGGCTGGGGCACACCTGGGCCACGTCAGGAGAGGCCGCAGGTCCTCCACCCCCCGGCACGTGCTTGGCTCTGCGCCCGCTGAGCAGGTCCGTGGATCTCCCTGCCTCCAAGCGCAGAGCAGTGCTGCAGTTACTTTGGTGCACAACTCAAAGCAGCCACATCGAGTGCTTCCACCACTTTCTTATTTGCACAATTTTTCTCCTTCCTGCATCCCAGCTGTGGCTGCAATTAGCAGAGGACACAGTCACTGTCCTTTATTTTGTGCGGTGCTTGGCCTTTTGCATCTGCTTGGATTCTCCCAGGTAGGTTTTAAGCCACAGCACTTGTGCAGCATTGGTTTCAATTATCTCTTGTTTGCAAGAGAATTAACTCAGCAAACACATTTCAGATCCTCAGCTGGTATAAAACTAACATTGCACTAGAGAAATCGAATTACCACACAGATTATACTATTGCAAAGCAGCTTCAGAGATTCCTCTTCATCTCTCGGCTCTCTCTTATCAATAGAAAATCCTTCTCCAGTTATTTCCATCAGGTAAAAAGACGCCCCTGAGACGATGGACTCTGAAGTCCTTATCAGATGGAACTGCCTCTCCGTTACAGCCCAGTGGGGTCTCCTGGCCGAGGCTGGGTGCCAGGGCTAGGTTGCAGCCTGGATGGTGTGGCTGGACTCCCCACTGTGGGCTGTGCTTCCTTTAACCGAGGCACAGAGCTGCACAGCACAGGCATGGAGCAGCCAGGGTTTGTGCTGTGCTATCCCCACTGGGCCAGCACCCAGGCTCCGTTTCAGATGATGCAAAATTGGGGCAAGAATGAGCATGTCGGGGGCATGGACAGAAAAGGTGCAGCTGAGGGACCTGGTAACTGGCCATCATCGTATGAAGAGCTTGCAACAGGGCAGATGAATGAGTTCTGACTGTTTCTTGGGCAGAGTCAGGTGGGAGGGTTTGTAAAGCAAAGGCTCTGATCATGGTCTGCTCCTGGAGCAAGACAGAAATTACACAGCTTTTTAGTCAAATGGACATTTGCTTTTCCCCAGATAATTCCTCTTTGTGAGCTGAGGGATGTACTAATTTCCATAGACACTCTAGAAACCTGAAACTCTGTGCTTCAGACTTTGAAAAGACAAAAATAAATACAAATCAGAGGGCTTTTCCTTCATTTCAACAAAAACATATGTTATCGCCAGACTTCTTTTTACCAGAAAAAGTAATACATTTCCCAAGCAGCTCTAGTTACTGCAGACAACTTCATTTCCCATCTCAGATATTGCCATGGCAAGAACATAGAAAGCAGAATTGACTAGATTAGATCAGATAAGAGGCCTGCTGATGAAAAGCTTCTGCCTTTCGCTCTGTGCCTATTCAGGACCATTAGCAACCTCCTTCTCCGTCACCCAGGGATGTTGCTCCATTGTTGAACTCACCCCTACGTAGCTGTGCTGCTTCTCCCTGAATGTCTTCCTGCAGTCTCAGTTTACAAGCGCATTTTTGCCCTCTGAGTGCACTCCCCTCCAGAGGTGGAACTCCGACAAAAAAAGAAGGAATTGCTGTATATATAGTTTGGCAACACACTTTGGGATCCYTCGGGATAAAGCTTGCTGGATCGGTGCACTTCACTATTATGAGGATGTTGATGACTGTTTTATCCTCCCCTGAAAGCCAAGCGAGTAATTTCCAAAGTCTCTCTCTTTTTTTTTTTTTTTAATGCAATAACCCTTCCTTGTAGCTTCCCTCCATGTAATAGCTGTTTCCAGTGTAGCTTCATGGTGGGTCACCCTGATAACCTGGAAAGACGCATTTGCCTGTCCTTCCTGCCTTTGACATAAGACCTACTATATCTTATTTGCCACCACATTAAGCTGGCTGAGACCGTAGCRGGGTTGTGGATGCAGTGCAGTTTGCTAAAACATTCTCTTTCTCTCTCTTTTTTTTTTTCCTTCTTTTCCTTCCTTGGGTAATTTCACGGTCCATTAGATTCCTGTAGCTACTCCCTGCAAACACACACACACATCTCCACAGTGCACAGACTTCCCTCTCGCCAGCCCAGGCGCTGAGCAGGCTACATGTGTAGCGGTCACGCTTCCTCTGGGGCTCTGGGCAAGCGGCCTCGCCGGCGCCATGGGCAGGACCCCTCCACGGGGCAGCACGGGAGCACGATCCCTGCGGATGCCGAGGTCCCCCTCAGCCGACTCACAGCAAACGTGGAAGTGCTGAGCTGAGCCGCTGGGCGAGCACAGGCCCAGGTTGCCCATGTCCCAGCGTGGAGCAGTTTGCATGGCGCCCATCCAGCAGTGGCACCACAAAAACAACACAGCAGGAGAGTGGGGCGGAGGGAGCGGCGGGGTTTATTCCCCAGCCTGCTGCCAGCTGGGGTTACTGCGGGAAGCAAAGYATCCCCCGCGCTCGTCACCCAAAGCTGCCTCTGGGCTGCTCCAGCTCCCTGCGGCGCCTGCAGCATCCTGCCCTTGCAAGGGAAGCAGCTGAAGCCTGGTGCAAGATTGCTGCACRGGAGTGGAAGACACAATCTGTTCCTTATTTTTAAACCACTTGGGGAAAAAATATCTGTGTGAGAGGATTTTGCAGCTGTGTTACACTGAAGTTGGTTCCCAAACTCAGGGAATTGAGGAGCAGTTTCCCCGTGGCTAAGTCAGCGCAGGGAAGATGTGGTCCTGAATTTGCTTGAAGACACTGCCCCTTCCCTCGGGAGCGCCAGGACTGGATGCCCCTCTTCTGTGGCCTCTTTGGACAGGCACAGTGTGGATGGTGGGGACTGATAAGACTAATGTCTCTCCAAAATGACAGCTTCTGCTTGGAGTTCGCTTTCTCTCCCAGACAATTGAACTTTGAAAAAAGCCGGGAGCAGATTGCGAATCCTGTCTGGAAAAAAAAAAAAATCAAAACAAAAGGAATGAAAAAAAAGATTTGGTGGAGCTAAAGCACAAAGAATTGTTATTCATGGGCATTATTGATTAAGTTTTGCTCACCAACACATACGTAAACACTTATCTCTCGAATGAATAAGAGGCTTTCTAATGCCAGAGGGAAGGAGGGGAAAGATTATTGAAAACGTGAGGGTCAGAGAAGCATCCGGCTGCAACGAATGCATTGAAAAGATAAACAAAGACGTCTCTGTCAACAAATCTGTCTGCCAAAGACCAAGTGCGATAGAAGGCAGCAATTTTCAGGCCCTAGAAGCAATGCTTGGGCTTTGATAACAATGAAATAAAGATTGTGGAGCAGATCCTCAGCCTGGGCTAAGTCAGTGTCACAGCCACGATCACAGAGGAGCTACACCGATTTACACCTCCTGAGGATCCTGCTCACTCTGGACAAAACAGCCCGTTAGCAGAAGGGCAGGAAGCCTGAGATTTATGACAGTGCCTGTAAGGCAGAGAGAAAAGGGAAAAGAAAATCTCTCTCAGGGGAGAGCAGCAATAAGAGYGGGATCAAAGGGGGAGAAATGGGGGCTCTGACCCATGAGCACTAGCAGATCCTGCCGGAGTCCCTGCATCCCACCCCAGTGTTGCCTTTCCTGCAGGCTCTGCTGAAGAAGTGGTAGGACATGTGTGTGCCTGCAGACGTCTGCGGCCAGAGGCTTTGGCTGGTGTTAAAACAGCCAGGTGCAAATTGCGAGAGTCCCAGGGATCCTGCTGGGGCCAGCTGGGACACCTGAGGAAGACACAAGAACCGATGAAGCTAAATCTGTCCGGGCCTGCAAGCCAAAGCCCACAGTCTCACGTGTATAGATGTGGCACAGTGCAAAACAGCTTTGGTAACCAGAGCTGGGGCTCCCATGTACCCCCAAAATAAAGGGTGCAGACAGGAAGGATGTGGTGCTGAGCGTTTGGTGATGTCTGCCCAGAAGTCCTTGAATCATCTGAAGGCTGTGAGGGACCATCAGAATAATCTATTCTGACATCCAGGATCCCCAGGGACCACGGAATCGGCTTATGCATCCTGCTCTCAATTTACGGCTCCACAGCCATAACTTTATGTTAGGGCAGCAGCACTGTCTCAGGGACATATTCTTCCCTGTTCATGACAGCACAGCCCTTACCTTCCTTGCCATCTGCCACTGCGTAACCTTCCCAGGGCAGCTACAAGCTACCGCCTCTGCCTGTGAGGAGAGTGAACACTGGGCACTGCACAGGCTCGATTTCCACTGAATGGGAGGTAGCAGCTGGCAACAAGGAGGACAACCCCAAAGTCAGCCATGGCCAGCTGGCCTCAGGCCCAAAGGGCCGTTTAATGCAGGATCCTGGGGGCTGTAATAGCATATGCCAGTAGCAAATGCCCAGCAAGGAGTTAATAAGGGGTTAAGCATATGGAGCTATTTCTCTTATACGGTCTCCAACCCTACAGGGATTCACAGTACGGGAACTCACTGAGAAGAAATCTTTGCATTAATAACCTCAATAGATAGTTGTTCTTCCATGAATTTTCTCCAGTTGATTTTTGAATCCCTCAGAAATGCCAGCATCTACTACAGCCCATGGCAAGAAGCTCCACAGCTCAACTCCAGCTCATGGACCTCCTTTCCCTTGCTTTGAAGCTGCCAGCTGCTAACGTAGTTGGGTGTCTCTGCTGTGCTGCATTTATAGACCTGTCTCAGCCCCCTCAGTGTGCTGTTTTCCAGGCAGAAGAACCTTTCACCATGCTCTTTCCCTTGGGGCGGGGGAGCAGCCCATGCCTCTGAGCTCTGCTGCTCGCCCTGAAGCACACCATGAGTGTCTGCCCAGCAGCGACAGCAGGACAGGACTCAGGCAGCCTGAGCACAGGGCACTCAGCAAGCATGTGCCAGATGGGGGCATGCACTGGGTTTGTAGGGGCGTGCAAGTGCAGGATTGAGCTTGTCCATGAGCTGCCGGGAGGCACTGGGGATCGGTCTGTGGTACGCCTGCTCCGCTTGGGCAACCTGCACTACTGCAGGTGCTGGGACAGGGTCTCTGAACTGGACAAACAACTCCAGGGCTGAACCCTGTCAGGACTGGAAATCTGCTTTAATTGTATGGCTGGTGCAATGAGCTCACAACCAAGTAAAATCCTCTGCTCTTTCAGCAGCATGCTCTGGCCCTGGGATGAAGAAGTTAGTCTCAATACAGCAAAACAAATGGCCTTAAACTTTGGCCTCTTGTGAAAAATAAAATGAATATTTTTGAATCCCAAAATCATGGCTTGCAGTGAGGCCTGGGGAAAGCTGGTCTGTGGTGGCATGTGATGGGAGAGTCAGGTTTCCTTCCAGCACAGGGATCAGGAGACACCATGGTTCTCCCAAAAGCAGCTCTGCAGCTGCAGAGCAGCCACCAGCCCCTAGGTCTGCCCAGCTGTATCCAAGGTCAGGTACCTCCAAGCCCTCTCCTGGGCATGTGGATTTTGCAGCTAGACCTGGTTCCCCAAACACCCAGGATTTGCTCCTGCACCTCTGCTCAGGCAGGAGGGCAYGTCTCCATGAATGGGAGCAGCCAAGGCCAGGCACTGGGGCCTCTGCCCGTGTAGCCCAGGGCTACGGAGCAGACCTGCCATCAGCTATGCCAGCCATTCCCCCGCCTGTGCCTTGTGCCTCAGTTTCTCCATCTGTGGAAAGGGACACAAGCTTCTTCCCCAAGGGCCCAAATTTACTGGGACACCTGCTCAATCCCCTTGCACAGAAAGGAAAAGAAAGACTGTTTTTCCTACCTTCTCCTTACTGTCTAAAGCACAGGCAATAAAGTTAATACTAGCCTTAATGAACCAAGGCTCAGGAGCTGGAGCAGGGCAGCCTCTAGTGGCTGCAAGCCAGGAAATATCATTCCCCAAAACCCACATTCAGGAGATGTTTTTTCTCCAAAGCAGTTGCTTGAATGAGACACAGCCTCCACTGCTGCTGCATTGTCCCAGAGCCCGTAAATATAAACCCTTTGACTCCCCCTCTCTGTTTTACATCTTTATCTGCATGCTGCCTGAGCAGTCTCTCAGCCACTGCTTTCGTTCACTCCTCTGAAAGCCTCTAAACCCAGGGGGCTCCTGTCCTGCCCCACACAGTTATGAGTGCTGAGTGAGCCAGGACCCAGACCTCACTAACGTGCCACACAACATGTTAGGGGGGCTCATTAGCATTGCTGGAAATAGCTCCAGCACCAGCACAGATTCTTTCCTGCATCTGATGGCTGTTACCCTTTGGATTTGTTGTGCAGTCCATAATTGCTGATGCTATTGACAGCAGATGCATCAAAATTGTTGATGACCCCCCTGGAGAGTTGCTGCCCTCTTGGCTATAGGGTGGTCTGGCCTTTGGGGGGAGCACGCACAGGTCTCCCTTGCATGGGCATGGGGAGGAAGGCCGCCCTGGCCTGCCCTGGGAAGGGACCTGCAGCTAACCCTGCCTTTACTTCAGGACGAGCTATTTGCAACGCCCATGGGCGTGAGCCAGCAGGAATCACCAGGCTTGGGAGAAGTGCTAGGGATCCTCTTGGAGGACACATCCCCAAGGTGCTCCCGGAGCTGATGGTCACTGTGCAGAGCAAAGCAGTCAGACAGTAAGGTTGACCATGAGGACAATTCCCAACAGGCCTAATCTGCTGGGTGATGATAGGCCTCCTTGCAAGCTTGTGTCCTCCCTGTGGAAGGAAAAATATTGTTCTCTATGAAGGGGAGTCCCACAGACCCATTGCAGACCTTCAGCTTCCCCTCCCACAGGCAGTGCGGACATAAAAATGAGCGAGTAGAACAAGCCAACTGAGACAAAAATCTTCCCAGCTGCCTCCAAGAGCCATTTGGCTTCAGCTCAGCCCAGCCCCACTCCCTGCCACATCCCATTTTTATCTGTGTAAGTCAGAGCTCTCCAGCTAATGGGTGAGCATCGGGGTGGGGAAGAGATAAGACAGACAAGGTGCAGTAGCTACAGCTCCACAAGGGACCAGGCTGTTTATGGGATGTGTCAAAGGACAGATTCCTGGACAGACAGACAGATAYATAAATTGATTGGACAGAAGATAAAGGGTGAGAGGAATTCTTTATACTCCATTGTGGGACTGTCATCTGCCAGATGTTGGTCAGAATATGCTTTCCTTCCCCATGTTGCAGAGGGATGGCCAGTAACACAGCGCAGTCTTGACACAGCAGACTGGCTAACCACTGACTGCTGATTCATCATTTATGTAGGCAAGTTAAACAACATGGTGTATGTCAATAACGCAGGTGGCAACTTTGTTTCAGGATATCCTAAAATAAAAAGAGGGTAGGGGAGAAGTCGAACAGAGCTCCCTCTTCAGTGAGGAAACTGTGACTCACCGCTGCATGTGCCCGTGACTCGGGGCATCTCCTCCAGCTGCGCTCCCCCTGTGACTGGTGGTGAAACAAAGTCTGCTGTGAACCTGCTCCACTGCATTTTCAGAGACCTCAAGCTGTGACATAAGATCCAGAGATGGGGCAAGGTTAAAACCAGCATTAGAAACAAGGGAATGCCTTGAAGCCTTGGAACCATAGCAGATAAATCTCATTCATGTCAATGACCACAAGGAGGTTTTCCTCCACACCTTTGCTTTGGCATCCTCCAATTTTGGGGGGCAGATGTGGTCTCCTAGCTAGGCAGCATCGGATCACATGAGGCCATGCAGCTCATCAGGGACATTTCAGCTGTTCTGGACATCACATAGAAAAGCCTTAGCTCCAGTGAGGCCAGGCTGTGTAATTCTCAGACACTCAATATTTAGGTTGTGGGATGAATGGTTCTCAGCCTGTACATCTCTATGTAAGATGCCATTTTCTAACAACAGAGGCAGCCCTGTTCTTGCAGAGGGAGAAAACACTGGGTATCCTAGTTAGAAGCAGAAGTTAATCAAGTTCAAGTTTCAAATACCTAGAAGTGTTTTGAGGTGAAGGTGATTAACCTTGAGACTGGACTTCCATGGGGCTGGGAGCATCCTCTGTTAGTTGGATGCTTAATATAATGATAGGCTGGGCTGCATCTCTGTAGCATGAATCACTTGTCTGAAGCCAGCCAGGGAACATGGACATATAATGGAGAAATTCATGCTTCTCTACTGAAGATCACCTTGTTCCTTTTGGCTATTTCTCTTTTTTGTCTAGACGAAAAAAAAGCTGGAAATGTCCGAAAAGCCCTATGGGATTCTTTCCCTTATCCTTCTCTTTGCCACTCTATAACTATTCTTTTCAGAAATTGCTTATGATTTCAAAGGTAGGACAATTTAAAATAACAGATTACAGCTGCCTCCTCAGAAAATGTATCATAGGCAATATAAGCCAGGATAACAGCCAAACAAGCTCCTGAACAAGCTGCAGGGGTTATAGGCGAGGAGATGAGGAAAGGGGCTGAGACATTTGTCCCTTCTTCATTTCCAAGACTATTGAACCAGAGTTCCTCTGACCAGCACCACCTGCACCAGAAGAAACCCAGACCTGAACCAACCTCAACCTGGATTGTGTTGATCAGAAACCCGGCTAAACAGAAGAGGAGGCCGTTTTCAGTCAGACTGCCGTGTTCTTCTGCCGATAGGAACTCTGGCTGTGCTGGCTCTTCAAAACTGAGGCAACTGCGAAATTAATAGCTGTATTTCTGAAAGGGATTTAAATGTTAAAAATGAAGAGGGGATACAGCTCCGCAAGGTACATTAGCGGTCATTCTGGGTTTCATTCACTTTGTGGCTCTGTCATTAAGCATTGATGATGACCTCTGTAACTTAAGGGTCCTTTTATGATGGGGACCCCATCTACTAGGAATGGGACAAAAATGTTTGAAAGCATAGGTTAATTTTACCTCAGCTGTACTGATTTAATCCCTTCTCCCCTTCATTCCCTTTCCCCAAAGCCACAGTGGATCCAGATATTTAGTTTCTCCCAGGAACATGGAAAGATTGTGTTGGACCCACACCTTCCCTGATGGAGAAGTCACGCACAGATTACCTGGCCTATCACCATGATTAGCTCTCCTGCAGAGTTTGTGCATTTTGCTGTTTGAGCGTACAGCAGAGATCCTCTTGATCAAAACAGGAAGGGGGCCAACACAGATTCATTTTCATCAGATTGTTAAAACCATTCAAAGGAGGAGCAGGAGCCACATCCAGCCCACCCCCTTAATCCGACACCAGCGCTGGAGCAGACTCAGAAAGCTGGCAGTCACAACATCTGTCAGTTCTCACAAAATATTCCCCTGCCATCAGCACCAATTCTTTCCCCCATTCAGTGAGACGAGTCACTCATGCACCTCATTCCTCACTTCCCAGTAGGCTCCAACTGCAGAGATGTTGCAGACAAGTGAGCTTCACAGAAGGCTGTTTCTGTTATAATCAGCTCACGCACTGAGTGCTGAAGTGTCTTCAGATATCAAGACAGTATATATTTGGCTCCACTTCATCTGCACTGCACTGTGGGCGGAAGCATTTAAAAATAAGGAGCCAGCCAAAAATAAGGCCCTAACATCCCAAGTCTGATAAAATATGCCCACTGAGTTCTCCATACTCACTTCCCAGTTTCTAAATTTCTGCAATCTCAGGCCATGACTTTCAAGCTGTTTTTCATGATTATGAAGCATAAGTGTCCTTTTCTTTACTAAAAGCTTAGACTCACAAGAATTCATCTGAATCCAGAATCTAAAGCTTTAGAACAAACGCTTATTCTTGCAAACATCACAATAAAATTATGTGARCCAGCAATACTTGAAATAACACCCAATTTGTCTTCCAATTTCCCCGTATGATTGTCTTTCATTTCTGTGGGTAGAAAACCTTGAAAACAAATGAGTCAATCTGATTTAAAAGTTCATTTTCTGGTTCCTTTACTTGCTTGCAATGTTGGGCTACAGTCTGGGCTAGAGAATGTTTTCTGAAAAACAGAAAGGCTTTTGAATCTTTGGGCTTTCTGATCGCAGAGGGGAAGTTCCTAACATCCTCCTGCCTCCTGCTGGTGTCAGGATTTCCAGCAGCATCTTGGTCTCAGCAGTACCCAGAGAATGGGAATACTTTTCCGGCCTCCCATCAGGCTCACCACTTTCCTTTTTACAACTTTCTCATCTCTGAACACAACACTCTAGACAACYGATGGCCTTAAAGTTTGTCCATATCATAGGCCAGATTTGACCTGATAGCATCACTTTAATAGGTAAACAGCAAATAACATCCCCATCTTAGACTGCATCTATCTACGCATCAAACTCACAAGCAAACTGCATTCATCCATGGCTGAGTTAGCAAAGGAAAGTCATCTCCCCCAGCCATCCTCAGTGTCACCTGAGCCTGCGCTACAGCGGTGGGAGCAGCTGCTTGTGATCCCTGCTCCCCCTGTGTAACCCCAACCACAGCCACGGAGGGTCACAGCCAAGATACAASACCTGAGCACCACTTTCACCAGAAATGAAGGGGGAGACACTCCTGGGGAGATAAAGTCCTGCCTGGGGTCCAGGGTCACCTACTGAAAGAAAAAAAAAAAAATCTCTTCCATTTTTCTTAGGTGAACCTCTGTTTTCCCTCCCCCCTCCCCATATGTATGCCATTCCAGGTCTTTTCAGCAACAGTAAATCCACAAGCACATTTCTACTCCATTTGTTTTACCGCATCCTGTTGCACTGCAAGAGTTTGGTCCAGAGAACACAAAGCTGGAGTGTCTGTGCAGAGCAATCCCCAAACTGGCAGAGCTGCAACAATACTGCATCGTCTGCTGACAACGGCTGAGAGAAAGTGAAAATCATCTGAACCTCAGATTTATGCGATGAGCAGGATCAGTCAGGCCTGAACTCTTCCTTTCTTGCTCCAGGGCACCAATAAAGACTGTGCAAGGGTACCTGGAAAAAAGGAGGAAGGGGCTATCTTAGGAAGAGTATCAGGATATCAGCCCATCTCAAAAGGAGAGCTAAATGAAGCCCTTTGGTAAAACTATCATTGAATTTTCAAAAGTGTTTTGGTTCCGTTTCTACTAAACCCACTTCATTCTTGCTCCTGGTGCACCCTGGGTTAAAATGACTTTTAAAGGATGTTTTATACAGCAGGTTGGCTGCAGGGTCGGGTTTGCTCTTAGGCCCCAGGATTACCCCTGAAGGTTGAAATGAGGTTCCTTGCAAGAGGGCAGCAGGGATGCTGAGCTCTCCCACAGCCATCGGATGGTGCTCAGATTGGGGCAGGCACAACACCCTGCAATTGCATGCAGCACTCTCCTCTTTCTGTCTATCTCTAGTCTAGACCTGCTTCTTTGAGCTGGATTCCCAAACACAGGAGGCCTCACAAGCAATTCAAGTTTCCTTTCACTGTATCCTGAGGAATAACCTTGCATTTTTGATGATGCCACCAGGTTATGGGATGGTCCAGGAATTATTGAGCCTTTCCCTCCCTAGACCCTTGGGCAGCTCCCTCTATTCCCTAGGTCTGGTCTGAAGAGGGAAGCCCATCAGCCTAGGCCAGAGGTTAATCATATCTAAGAGCAGCCCTGAAGCCTGCGCTCAGCATTGTTCTCCATATCCACTGGATCAGCACTAAATCAGGATGCACCTGAAAATCTCAGTCATCTCTCCAGCCTCTCCCAAACCTTTTCTTCAGCTCAGCATTTCATCTCATTCATGCAACAGCCATCTTGAACTACCACACTCTCACAAAGAGTTCTCCAGCCTTGCAAGGAGATATGGCCAATTTAGCAACATAATGAATGTACATACATAAAAGTTCTGATTCAAACACTTCCATTAGATTTAGTCACTGGCTCCCAATACAAAGTGATGGTGACACCAATTCCTCCTCAGCCTGAGTGACTAATTGTGACACAAAGGCAATTAAGCTTGGTTAAATGATCCATGTCCCTTCAAAATAATGGTCTGTCAAATTGCATTCGCCCAAAATAATCTGGGATTGACTTGACAATCAAAATATCTGTTTCTTCAAAATTAATAGAAAACCCAGAGCTCCTTGTTTTTCTGTAGTGCAGCTGGGTAATGAAAAGACTGCCTCTCTGCTCATGAGGAAGGATGGGCCTCCCCCAAGGGAGATGAGAACAGGAATTAAAAGGCTATATGCTGCTGGAGGCAACAGCTAACACAGACCACTTGCTACAGGCTGAATACAGCCGGCAGGGGTTGGACAGACTGCTATGGCCTTCTGCAAACCTCTCTCATATCTCAGAACCACAAATCTGGCAGTTCAAAACACTCAGCTGGAGCAGAGAAAGACAGGACAGGCAGGATCTCCATATCATCTGCCCAGACCCTTGAGCAGGCCAGCTCATCAGAGGCATCAAAYGACCTCCATGATCTGTGTTGGTTACACACAGAGGATGATGCTCTGGCAGCTTTCCTCCAAAGCAGCCCTGCAAACAGGCATTTGTGGCCCATGAGCTGATCCCACAAAACCCACAGCCCTTGGGTCCTGGGAGGTGGGCTGGCCACCTCGTAAAAACACCCTGCAGAGAGCACACTGCTCCCAGGGACGGAGGCAGCAGTCCCAGCTGAGGGAGGTCAGCTGCCAAGGGACGGGGGATAACATCTCAGGAGATGGGAACCAAGTTTCTCCAGGGCTCAGACAGCAGAGCCTTGAACCCAGAGTGCTCTGCGCTTCCCCATCCAATATTCCAATCCAGAGTTAATGAGGACCAACCCTTGAGGTCCTTACCTAGTTATCTGCCTCTGCAGGGAGCTTCTGCTAATTAAGCACAGTGGGTTAATTGGAAGAACCCACACAGACTTCCCTTAGGGGCAAGCCATCAGGAACGCATTCCCCCACCCCTGTTCATGCCAGCACCCCTCGCACTCTGCAGTCGCTGTTAATCTGCTGAGGATTCAACTGCTCCTGCAGCACACCCACTGCAGCAGAGGGGAACCAGCTCTGCAACCCCTGTGAAAGATGGCCTCGCAGCTTAGGCAATTTCTACACTGCCCCCAAATTGGGCCGGTGCAATTTCCAGTCACTGCACAGCTCACTGCACCCGGCTCTGAAAAGAGAATTACAAAAGCAATTACCAACTTTAATGAAAATAGATACTCCAGCCTGCCTCACTTCTGTGTCTCCGCTCCCTGCGAGGGGCCAGTGGCATGAAGGGGCCACGGTGCCACCCAGGCACAGCTCGTTTCTGCTGGCACCCGTGTCCCACTTGTTCACACTTGTTCTTCCACGGGCAGCAGAGCAGACGAAGGCAGCTTTTCTGGCACTTTGAGTGGACTCCCACGTGTCTAGTTCTGGTATGTTCTCCCCTTAGAGATGCTATCTGGACGTCTTTCTCCTCCCCCCTTTCACTGAGCTTAAGAGAAACTTGATATCTTCGAGACTCTGCCCCATGACAGCTTTGGCTGAAATGGGTCAGTAGGCTCAAAGGTACCCAGGGCTGGGGTGAGAGACAGGGAGAGTGGCTGTGTGGCTCCAATTCGTGGGGCAAAGCTGCCAAATGAGAGATTTCAAACCCAGAGGAGGATTTCTCCTCTCCTTCCTGCTCCTCTTCTCCTCCAAGCAGCAGGGTCCAGTGTGTCAGGCTCCTTTCTCTGCACCACGTCCCTTCCCACATCTGTCATCCTAATAAATCTGCCATCACCACCTGTAGTCAGAAAGTGTTCTGGCCTGGCCGAAAGTAATGAGAAATGACTCAGAGGAGGAGACAAACTGAAGCATCTGAAGCCCAGACATATGGTGCATCCCTCAGGGGGCATCGCTGGGGTTTGGGACCTGCAAAGAGAAAGCACGAAGAGCTATCATCCTTCAGGGCTTCCCTTTCCCCACCTTCACTTTCATAGTGGCCTCTTGGGACCACTTGCACTAACAGGAGCCAAAGAGCATCATCTGCTTAGAAGTAGATTACCACCTGGCTAGGAAGAAGTTACACCGCTTCCTTCCAAAACACAGTCCATCCCATACAATCTCCTCTTCCATGTGACTGCTTAAAGCAGCATGGACTGAGGCAGAGGGTCCAGAGAGACTGAGCCTTGTATTTATATACCAGTAGCTTTAGTTCTTGGGCTAAATGGATTAACATACCCTGTTAAACTGAGCATGGTCATTTCCAATTTATGTTTAACTTCAAGCCTCCTCACTTGTGTTTCATATCTGAAGAAGGGATTCTGTGCCCAAAACCTTGCTGATTTTCTCTAGCTGATCCACTAAGAGAGGATACCTCTCCTCACCCACCTTGCCTTGCTGGTGTGACCAGCATGCAATGGTGACACAGGATCAAAGCAGACAGCAGCTGATCAGGTACCAGAGYAGTGATGCTCCAGAAAGGCCTCCCAGCATCAGGGACAAGCTACACATACAGTGACCCAGCCAGCTCCTGCAGCCCCAGGTCCCCAGCTTCTGTCACCCTGGGACTCTCACCACATCCAGGGCATCTGACTGCTCCCAGAAATCCAGCAATGAGCAGAGCCACACAAGCACATGCAGCTGGAGGAGGCAGGAAGGCATTAAGTCTCTGTAGCTGCGCTAGCTCTCCTTCTCCTGCAGCAGAGATTTCATCCTTTATTTATGGGCTGGCCTCCTCTCAATAGGAGAGATTTAAATTTTTCAGCMAGGTCTATGTCCCATCACCCAGGGCAGTTTAAATTTTCACTCATTTCATCACACACAGACATCAGCACAGGCATCAGCAGGAAGACAGTAATTAAACCAGGAAAAAGATGAAGGGGGGGGGGAAATAAGTCAGGTCTGCAATGATTATCTTCTATGTAAAATAGGATGATGTATATTTTACTAGATGAAAATGATCAGCCTGTTGCTCCACTCAGCCCTGACTGAACACGACACTTAGAACAGCAACATTAAAAGAGTTTTTCATTAAAATCTCTCCCCCACTGCTGAAGATGACTACTAAATGTGAGAAAGCCCSATGTAACACTCAGCTCTTTTGAGCAGGATGCACCCAGTGATGACTGATTGCTTCTCAAAAGCAAGTTCAAGAACAGAAAATTGTTTGGGACAGGAGTCTCAGAACACAGTTGTAATATGGGATGTTTCCATGTGGGGTCCTGACTTGCCCAACTTAAGGGCTTTGATTTTCAAAAACTTCTGAAAACCCAGCTCTGAGACAACAGGGCAGAGTCAGAGTCCACATCCACACGCAAGCTCCCAGGCTCACTGCCTCCTGTAGCTGACCCCACCACATGCAGAAATCACTGCTGACAAAAAAGCCATGGACAGCAYGTGGCTCAGAGTCTCAGGCCTGAAGGCTGGGGTGCAATCCCTGGTGGTGCTCAGAGAGGACAGGTTTGTGTGTTAGAGATGGTTCGAGCTCCCAGCAGAAGCTGCTGGGCGATTTTCAGAGAATGAGCTCAATATAGTAGCTCGTTCAAAAATTAATTTTGGAAAGGGARTGCTGCTTAAGGGAGGAGAGATGGTCATCATTTTGCCATCCGAAGCACCACTCCATGCTCACTATGTCAGATCTCATTTAGATGGCTAATTACAGTTGCAGGAGAACAGAGACTCAATGAGCCATAAAGCAAGCAGAGGAGGAATGTGCTCAGTCAAAAGGGAGGGCAGGCGCTGGAAGCTGTCTGATTCCCATTTATAGCTGGGGAAACAGAGGCATGGAGAGACAGTGACTTGTTCACAGTCACGCATGGAGGCTGCTGCAAAGGTAGAAACGGAAACCACATTTCACAGTTCCCCACCAGGGAACCCTCCCCAGCCTTTCCAAGCCACTCGCTTCCATCTGCTGAGACAGCCTGTTTGCCACCTTTCCACCCCTCCCAGGTCATTGCCCCATATGCAAAACCAGGACACGGCTCTCATGGACTCTAAGGCCTGCAAGGGATCACAGAGCTTCGCAGACTCAACTTTCCCTACCAGTGTGGTAGAAGGGACACAACACAGACTTATCCTGCATAGAAGTCCTCACTTCATGCCACCACAGCACAGGAGAAAGAGGTGCATGCAGGAACCCCGCTTGTCACTTGTGGAATGGGAGGAGAGAAGTTTGTTTTTCTTCCACATGCTGGAGGCTCTCTAATTGCACTAGACTGTTTACCAGAGAAGGGTGTAATTAAAAGTGAATGGCTGCAAGTCCTTTATGATCATGAATATTAATTAAAGATAAACACTGCATCAATATTCATTTAAGCAAAAACAGAAAGTGAAAGGCAAGACTTGATCCTGGCTGGAACTTAAGCATTTTATAAGTGAGATTGCACAGCTAAGGAAAAACCCCAAAACAATAATAACCTCGGAACAAAACAGCTAGGATCAGCAACTGTCCCACAGTGTCCTTCTCTGGTGCCCTGTTCCCCCCAACCAGCTCTTTCAGAGGAAAGTACAGAATACTCCAGAGATGACAGTTGCAACACAAAGCAGCCCTTCTCCGTCCTTGTTTTCACCTTTTGTTTCTCTTTTCCAGCCCTGTCTGGCAGTGAGGAGACAAAAAGCATAGCAACTGCCACAAGCAGCAGGGCTGGATGGTCCTTCAGTCTCTCATTAGGGCTGCCCAAGCCACACCAGTGACCTGTTTGTGTGGGTTTGGTACTTTTACCACTGTTTGTATCACAGTAGCGCACAGCATCCTCACCACCTACACAGTTTATGAATACAGCTCTACTACCAGCTGGGATTCAGAGTAGAGCACAGATGTTACACAGCCAGGCAGTGCCAGGCCCCTGGGGAACCCACTGCACACGATACCCACCAGCCTTCAGTCATTGCAGACTGGTTTTCCCCAGGGAACCCAAGCTGGGAAGAAAGCAAAGGTTTCTGTGTCCCAGCTCAGCCCCCAAAAGCTTTATAAAGATATCATTGAGGAAGAAATGGATATAGATGCCTTGCAAGAAGATCCTCTGCAGAGACACAGGTATATATCCTTCATTTGCTAGAGGATCCAGGTGTCTCCCACCCACACCACCACAGCAGGTAGACTTTTGTCCTAAGGACCAGACACACCACAGCTCATTCAGGCAACACCCAGAGGCTTTTTAGGCAGCTACTCACACTCCTGCACACCCCAAGTGAGCCTGGAGCAGAAAGAAACAGGAAAGGAGGTAAAAGACAGCAGCAGTATCAGGAGCAAAGAAAATCTTCCCAAGACTTGATGCAGCAACACAACTCAACCCCTAGCTCCTCTGTAGCTTCTTATGCAGACTTCTGGGTTCTGCCTAACTGGTCTCCAGGCAAACCCAGTGCACCTGAGTCAGGTCTGCAAGGATGGTTAACCCACGGTTGCCACCAACCCTCCACACTCTGCTCTGCAATGAGCCYGCAGTCCTGAGCTTTATCCTGAGGCTGCGGGACCAAGTGCTATGATGAACCTTTCTCTGCTGAGAGATCATCACCCCCAGTAAAAGCTACGCTCTGCAATGAACAGGATGGTCTTGGCCACAGTGCTAGGAGTGAGGCTCCAGCTTTGCCAAAGAAATAAAACTGTTATTTGAACTTCTTCTATCTTTAGGCAAGGGCAAATGTGTGTCTAGGTCTGTGCCTGATGGTATCTCAGATGCTGGCTTCAAATTTCTCCCTTCATCAGCCTGCACTCTGCTTCACCTCTGCTCTTATAACGGACTCTTGGTAACTGCACTCAGCCCCAGAAGTGGCCGCATCCTGACAGTGGGTGAAATCACCTGTGTGCAAATTGTTTTGCAATGCTATAAATATTTGGTATCGATTTTTGTGCTCAAATACACCTCCAAGGATTCACTCACGAATGAATAATGCGGACGTTRCTCTCCATAAATACAGCCCAGGGCACCATCACTTTCTGCCTGCTGCTGCCCTCAGGACTAAGTCTTCTCCTCCTCCCAGATGTACTGCTCATCTTCAGCTGAGTTTTTGTGTTGTGGGGCAGTTGGTTTGGGGCATGAGTAAGAACCAGAACRTGACTTGAATGGCATTATAAATGTGGTTCTGTGTAAAAGTACAAGTCACAGCAGGTTTTGCAGATAAATAATGGCCCATTGCTGGGTCTCATAAATGCAGGTGGGCTGTTAAAATCCASCAAGCACTCCTGTCTCCTTCTATGTGATCTATAACCTACGTTCCCCCTCCAGCCTACAGAACATGTTGTGCATTGCCTGCCATTCRTAGAGTCTCTGCACACCTTCTAACGACAGGTGGCGGGTGATTAACAGGTTGTTAATGAGAATAGAGCTGGTGTTTGTCAATAATATTCCACAGTGAGACCCACACAGCCGACATGAAGAACGACCGTTCATCAGCTGGCTTGGTGTGATGCACAGAACCTCCTTAGAGGAATGCAAACAGCTTGCAGTCCTCTCACCACATCCCTCCTTCACCAAGTCCTTCTCTACTTGCCTGTCAGTTCATTGCCAGGAGTTTTCAGTCCTTGCATTGCTGCTCCAAGGTATGGTCAGTGAAAGGGCTAAATGGGCCAAACCTTCTCCAGATGGTCCCGCTCTGAGGGCCAGGAGAACACACCAGCCAAGATGGATTATTTCTAGCTGTTCCCTTCAGCTGGCCACATTTGTGAGGGTCAGCTCTGGGAAACATATTTTTGTGTTAGCTGAGTAAAGGCTTCAAATGTTTGTATTGCTATTTTAATGGCTCACCCCTTCAAAAAACAGAGCTCACATGCTCATCCTCAGCTTGAGAAAGTAACACTTAGGGAAACTGAGGTATGGGATGTCAGGGACCCTGCCATGCTGTGCCACACTGCGTTTGAGGTGCAACTTCTCAGGCAAGACACAAATCCATCTGTGGCTATGGGTGAGCTGCTGGTCCCTTGGGCCATAACAGAGAGTACACTAGCATCAGTGGCCAAAGGATTTGTCTGAGACACATTCCTCTTGCAAAATCCCCTCTATACAGCTCTATTATCTTCCAGCCTTAGCAGCTTTACAGCAGCACTCATCAGCCATGTTTAACCCCAGAGGCGGCTGCACGTCAACACCAGAGGAACAATTCCCTRAATGACCAAAAGGCTCTGCAGACATGTGGGTTTCTACATTGGCTACCGCAGGGGACATTCCTACTCCTGGCTGAGTGCAGATGAGTCACTTGGCACTGGCACATCTACAGGAAGAACTGTCTGGTTGCTGAACCAGCCCAGCACCAGAATTTTGCTGTTAGTTTTTGCCTCACCAGGTCCAGAAGCCCTGGATGTCACCGTGGCATTTCTCCGTATACCAGGACTTCTCTGTGTACTTTTCTATCCAGGCCATTTTGTCTGAGGTAACTGGCATCATGAGGGCCTTTGAAAACGCTTCCTACCAAAGACATGGGCAGAGGACTGCAGCATAAATTTGCGTTGGCCACAGCACACTTGGGCAGTGCCCACAGCCCAAGTGACAGCAGCAAATCACCACCCATCCCAGCTCCTCCAGGAACCAAAGGGCACCACTGGGAGCCACCGCTCACGGTGAATTGCTCCCTGGCACCACCCTGCTACACCAGACATTCACAGGCCAGGATCCGCAGGGGCAGGATCCTTCACCTCTGCAGCTGACAAAGGCTCCCCGGTCCATCTCAGCCTCGCCACGACCAAGAGTTAAAGAGTCTACCCAACCCGAGAGAAAATGAACATCCATCTCCTCTGGTAAGAGGTAGTCTTGGATTCTCCAGGCCTTTGGTTTTCAGGCTTCCCCAGAGGTGAAAGAGGCTGCAATTCAGGCAGAGAGTTRCGAGCCCAGAACAGGGGCTGCAGACACAAATGCTGGGAGCAGCTGGCAGATACAGGAATTGCTGTGAGCCCTCTGTGTAAGCAGGGACTGATGCTTTCAGGACCATCCCTGGCAATGACTCACGTCATAGTTAGACACAGAGCCAACTTCAGACAGGCCAAGCCTTTGGAAATGAAAAAGGGGGAGGAAACAATGCTCTGAGTTTTTCTGGGTTTTTTTGGTTTGTTTTGTTTTTTTCTTTCCAGGGAAGCAAGGTCCTGCAAACAAACTGTTAACTGAGCTTGGACGGCTTGCATGTTATCTCTGCTTGGGCGCATGGCACAGCATGCAGTCCCCTCCAACGCTGCGGATTTGCTATCATCCCCTGCCACCCGTGTAATCATTTCAGTCACGCCATGCTCTGCCCCCGCTGCAATTTCACAGCCGCTCGGTCAGGGGGAAACCACAGTGATTTGGGCTTGTCTGAAAGTATTACGGTGGCGCAGTTCCTTTTAAAGGGACGCTGGTGTACATGGAGATGGAGCAGCCTTGGCTGGACCCTCGTGGGAGTCCGGAGGTCTCTCAAAGGTATGTAAGGGTTGCTTTGTTCCCTGCTTTGGTGGATGTTGAATGCCTAAATCCTTTACAAATCTTGTACCTGTCTTTCAATAGTGATGCAGACACAGCCAAGCCCGCATCTCATCACCTTGGATCATGCTTCAGCGCCCAAATCTCACAATCTCAAAAACATTTAGGTGCCTCCCTTCCAGTGAAATAAAAATGAGAGCAATACCAAATTACCCTTCATAGTTGGGGCCATCACCCAAGGTTAAATACCAGCACAAAGACAGAGTTTTGGGAGCTGTCAGGAACAGGTGATGTAGTGCCTGGGACCCAGCAGTGGGAAAAGATATATTTGCCTGGGCCAATAGATGACACAATTTCTTGATTCCTCTGGTTTTGTTTCAGTGTTAAATGCAATTTTTCCTCTGTGCACTCTTCTGAGCTCACCCGAGCATCTCCCAGTCTCAGCAGAGCAGGGAACACCAGGTGGATGAAACAACATCCAGACCATCTTGTACCAATCACGAACACGCTCTGCCAGTCAGGGGTGCATGTGTGTCTCGCCGCATGCAGGTAGAGGCAGARGAAGGAGGCAGAAAATAGGAGAAAGAGGGCTGGATATCTTCATTGACGGCATTATGGATCTGGTTTCCTTTCATAGCCAAATGAAGCATCGATTTATTGTGAATAGCCACTGAGCTGCGTTGATAATGTGCTAGCTTTTTTTTTGAGTACCTTCTGATCAATGCTGTGTGCTGTCTCAATGAGTTACTTCTTTAAATGGCTGTGGCATGAACCCTACCACAGGGCAAACACTAGAGGAGGCCCAACATAGCCCAGGGGCAGGAGGGGGCACAACTCACTTCTCCCAAACAACCACTCGGTCCTTAAAATTTCTCCCTGCCCAGTCCATAGGGCAGAATTATCCACAGGAACATCATGCACAGAGCAGGTCTCCACCTGGCCCCCCAAAAGGGCATTTGGTCCAGACACCAGAGCTCAAGGAGCTGCTCTCTCCACTCCCATTAAGGCAAGCCCCGCCGTAGGGATGTTGCCAGGCACCTGGGCAAAAACAGCGGTCGGGGAGGACATCTCCTCCAGGCAGYGCTACAGGGTTTGAGGCCACGGCAGGAGGCCACCCGGACAGGGTTCCCCCAGTGGGACRTCTGCCTGAGCCTGCAGCCAGCCCCAGGTGGGCAGAGAGGGTGCCTCCCCATCGGCAGTGCACAGGCTGGGGGGGGGCTGGATGGATAAGCCTAAGCCACAGCCTCACACAGACCCCCGGAGGTGTCCCTCTGCTTGGGGACCCAGCACCAGTCTTCCCCGAGCTGGCCACAGTGTCCTGGGGATGCCCAGCTGGCAGACACCCTTGCAGACACCCTTGCGAGGCCAAGTGCGCAGGAGGACTTTCCCTGCAAACCTCGCCAAACAGCGGTTCAAGTGCCATCTAGCGGCACGCGGGGCCGGCATGGGATGCAGGGAGGTCCTGATCCTGCCGGCTCTGCTGCGCAGCACCAGACATGGCCAGGCCCTGGCACSGAGGACTGCTGTGGGAAGGCCTGGCCCCCATGGCAGTGGGGCCTTGGATGAACCACTGCRTCCCCACGGTGCTGTCATCTCAGGGAGCAGCTTGCCACAAGGCGACAAAATGCACCTTTTTAGCAGTGAGGACACTGGGTAAATGTCCCAGCAACCCGGAAAGCCTGGTGGCTTCAAACTGCATCACAAATAGCTTTCCCCATGCTCTAACCACTGAGCAAGCTTTCCTCTGCTCACCATTTCTGTGCACACTCCCTCTGAGTGTGCTCTCCCCTCATCTCCATATAGCCACCTTTCCCCATCTCCGTGTATCTGCTTTCTCCCATCACTGTATACCCACTTTTCCTATCTCCGTAGATATACCTTTTCCCATTGATGCATGATGCTTCATCCTTTTCTCATCACCATATACCCTCCTTTTCCCACCTTTTTAAGTCCTTCTCGCATATCCTCCTTTCCCCACTACTGTACATCCCCTCTTTCCTCCCTCCCAGCCTCACAACAGCAGCTGCGTCCCAGCCATGTCCACCCCAGGCTGCTGTTACAGCACACCACGGAGGAGACCCCAAGGGCAGAAGACAGCAAAGCCCCCAAAGGACCTGTCTCATCCAGGCTCATGAAGCAGCGATATGGTTGTGCAAAAGGACCGTGTGCCCTGTTTGGGTTCCTGGGTATCTCCATTGCCACCTCTGCACCCTGTCCCCCAGCGACACCCCTGAGGGGGGCATTGCTGCCTCCTCAGCACTGAGACACAGCAAAACCTCGCGGGGGGGGGGGGGTGCGGGCCCTGCCCGTGGCTCCCCACAGCTGGCTTCATGGGCCTCATGAGCAGCAAGAGCCACGAGGGGGCTCCAGGAGTCCATCGGAGCCAGAGGAGAGCTGCTGGGAGCAGAGCTCAGTGTCCTGGGAGATGCAGGAGAGATGCTGAGAGCAGAGCTCGGGTGCCATGAAGCCAGGCTTTCCTCCAGCACCCAAGGTGGAAGGGAGCTAGGGAGTTGTTGCAGCTCTGTCAGGGAGCAGGATCTGCCAAGACTTTCATCCCTGATGCACGTATCAGGCCAAGAAGAAGTGCATGTGTGGCAATAGACCCAATACAGGTTCTGAGGGCAGCTGTGGCACTGGGCCGTGCTGGCCTGACCCAGGGGACAGAGGATCTCAGGCTCTGGAAGGATGCCGATGGTCAATGTATGATCATTTACTCCAGCTGTGGATTCATGATGCTGTTTCATTCCTGCAGGGCCAGATTTATCTCTCACAGCTGTTTTATCCCTGTCTGACTCCACTGAGTTTAGGGGTGTTATTTCTAAGAGGCAAATCTGGTCCCTGCATTAAAGAAAAGCCTTGGACAACACTGCTGGGTTCACTCTTTGGCCCACATCACAGGGATGAAGAAGCAGTTCAGCTCCAGGGATGATCTCTTCAAGGATGGGATCAATCTGTAAGAAAGCAGGTCCAAATCCGCCTGCTGGTTTGTCACAGTTTAACCCAACTGTTCCATCAACACATGGGAAGAAAACACTGCTCCTTAAAGATTCAGCATGCCCACTTTTGTTATTGGTGGTGAGGCCTCAGATAATGTGTATGCAAGGCAGGGACAAGACTCAACATCCCTGACATTACTCACATAGCTGTTTATAACCTGTATGTTTTAGGTAAAGAACAAATAAAAGTGTTCCAGGTCAGAGTCAAGGTGAATCTTGTCTGGTGTCCTAGCTGGTCAGCACCAGATCCTCCTCTCAATGATGTTTTTTTCCTTTACTGTGAGCAGACAATTCAAATGGCAATGTGAGTGGCCAGGCCTGGCTCAGCTCTGCCACATATTTGGCACCAGTGGCTTCTGGCAGCCCTGTGTCCTCAGATTTCTTGGGCACAGTGTGACAAACCATCCCAGCACTTTGCCATTTCCTATCATTCAAGTACCCACTAACACCAAGGCAGGGAACAGTGAGCCCAACATCCCTGTTCCAACATGAGTTTTGCCCTCCAAATCACTTTTACCTGCAGCATTTTCTGATAATGTATATCTTTTCTTGTATGTAGTGAGGATAAAACAAACTGTCCTCCCCCAAACCTTTCACTATACCCTATTCTTTGAGCACGAGCCAACATAAAGCTGTTTGCAAGTCTCTTTTCACTYTAATTTTGCTTTAAATTGTAAAGTCCTTGTAGTTTGGGGTCCTTTCCCTCACAGACCATCTCTTAGACCAAGCGCCTTCAGTCTGCAAAGGACTTCATTTGATTTAATAGCAAGGCAGGGTGTGATGGGGAGGGCTCTCCTTTTGAGGGCTCCTGGACCACAGTAATGCTCCCCTGCAGAGCACAGTGCAAGCTCATCGCTGTGTGCCAAGAATTGACGGAGGTATGGTTCAACGCAGTGTTGGGGTGAAGACCTGCTCTCTGGGTTGTCTCAGAGGTGGAGTCTGCTTTTGAGAGGGGCTTGCAGATAGGGGCATTTCTGACAGTATTTCTGGGGTGCACCATAGCAGTTCCTCCCCTCAGACGGGTGGGAATAGCTCTGGAGAAGGCACTGCAACCTGAACAGATTCTCCTTCTTCCCTTTGCAGGTCCCTTTCCTTCTCCCCCACAAGCAGATGCTGCAGCACAGGGTCTCCATTGCTACAGCAGCCAGGGAAGAGCTGGAGCGAAAAGCCCACATGGCTGTCGGACGGCTGGGGATCACCCTGCGCAGCACCCCAGACCCACAGCAGCCCTGGGGCGCAGAGTCCCTTGGGGCTATGCTGCCATAACCAAGGGAGGCACTGCAATTGCCCAGACGGACGGAGTCCTCCGTCAGGGCTGTTTTGGGGAGGTGAACCACACAGTAGTGGTGTGGGACACTGCATGCACTGGGGTTGGGGTTTGCATACATGTGAATGCATGAAGAAATGGGGATGTATGTGGTTGCGGAGAGTTTTAGGCACTTGGGGACAGCAAAAGTGAGGTTGCAACCACTCAGCCACTGCCTCTAAACCTTCTTTAGGAGCCCACAGTGACTCAGGCTAGATGTGGTCAGAGAAGACCTTGGTGTCCAGGCTGGCCAGCGTAAGCTTGCAGGGAGCTGCACTTCAGCGAAGCAAAGTGTTCAGGAGGCTGGCGCGTGGGGACGTGGGCTGGGGCAAGGAAACCCCTCAGGATATGGGTGTGCAGCTCAGTCACAGGCATGAGTCATCCCTGCTTTCTGCACGCCCCATTTCAGAGGCTCCTTGGAGCAGGCAGGCCTTTTTGACTCCACCAGCTCAAGCCATTTCATGTACCAGGCAGTGCATTAGGGCATCCCTCTGCTTTAATGCAGCAACTGCGATAAGGCAGCAGTTGCACCTGCAGAGCCAGAGGGCACCAATTCACTCTGCGTGAGGTGGACTCAGACCCAGGAACCAAGCAGGCCCACAGAGAACTATCCTCTCTCCAGCATGTAGAGCCCAACCAGGGTTAATCCAGCCCAGGAGCAAGGGCAGCTCTGTGGCAGACGGACGGCCGTTGCTGCAAAACGTTGGCTTTCCAAGCCTGCCAGGAGTCAATGATTTGGAAGAGGTTTCTGGGAGCTGTGCAGGAAGTGCTCGTCAGAGTGGCGGCTGCAGCACAGACCTCAGGCCCCCGGGTCCCCACAGAGCCCCTCCACCCCACTAGCAGAGGGGGACAAGAGGGGAGAGYGCAGGCCTAGGCATCTATCCCTGGTTTTGCCCCTGACAGATATGTGCCTCAACCTGCAGGGCCATGTAAACCCTCTCCTGAAGGGGATGTCTAAGCAGTCTGGACACCAGGGGGGTCAGAGGGAGAGAAGGGCTGCAGTAAGGGTTTTCCATCCCTAAAGCCCTTCTGCATGACGGGCATGGTCCCAAAGCAACCCCAAAGCAACTGTACAGTCCAGCAGGAAATCAGCCCCAAGGGCTGCCGGTACAGTGTTCACCCTCTCTTACACTCCAGGGCCCGTAGGGTCAGTGTGGATGCTTTAAGCCCATGCTACATCCAGCGAGATGGGCAGAAAGCACATGGAGCTTGTGTTGCCACTGCATGTGTCCCAGACAAACCTCGCAGTGTAAACACAGGCTTTGACCCTCGGAGATTTGGCTTGAAAGAGGCATCGGCAACTTCCAGTGTCCTCAGCGGCAAAGAGGATGTCACTTTAGAATTAAAATTGTTCCTTAGTGAGAGAACCAATTCCAAAAAGCTATAGAAGGTTGTCGTGATGGAAAAATGAGGGTATGAAGGACCCACCCTGCAGAATAGACAGGGAAAAAATAGTTCACAGTGTATTCAGGGCTCAGACAAGAGCACACTTGCTTGCAAAAATAAAGTCTTGCATTTGACACATTGCTTAGATATTAATTAGTTTGATCAGCTTGCCTGGGTGTGTTAACATGAGTGAGAGCTGGTGCTTGTACAGTGATGAGCTGTTAAAACTTTCCAAACAGAGATACGAATAATGGCAGACCCAGATCTTCCCTTTACACAGAGCCTTTCTGCTATTTTTTTTTTAGTGCTTTTCCACTCTTATTTTTCTATTTTACTCGACTTAGTCTCCTAGGTACTATTTCTTCGCCAGTGCAGAACCAGAGACCCACAAGAGCAAGCGAAGCAGCTAAAGCGCCCGTGCAGAAATCCAAGGAGCTGTCAGCCCCCAAAGCACAAAGGCAAGAAATGGAGAAAGGAGAAAACTCTCTCCTCTTTCCTCCAGTCCCCTTCACTCCTAGCTTTTGTAGGGGCCACACATTGCTAGAGGGGTCGAAGACGTCGCAGACGCAAGTGGGAGGCCTGACTTAACGTTGCCCCTTTAACGGCGGAGCCGCAGCCTGACATCAGAGGGCTGGTGAGTCCTGGGAGACTTTGGAAGCGGTGCCAACACATCCTTGTTTCCCTGCTTCTTTGCTGCTCTTGTTCGTGTGTGCATTTTAACACGCTGCATATGTATCTGTGCCTGCCAGCGGATGTCTGCAGGGTTTACATTAACCAGCTCAAGACGAAGTTGGTAAACAGCTATTAAAGTTCTGCTCTTAACGTCTCAAAGGGTGTCACTTCTGGACGAGGGAGTCACTTGCATCCTTTGGTTCCCTACGGGCTGTTCCCTGCTTTGCAACCCAAATAGATTTTGTTCCTAACAGTTATGCAGACAAGTGGGGTTTTGGTTTGTTTGTTCCTGGCATAGGGAGGGGAAATGAATCTCCTGTGGCTTGGGGAGGGGAATGTTCATGTTTTTACTGTTTCTTTGATAGGAGGGAGTCAGGATCAAAACCTGTAGCTCTAGTGTTTAAAGTCCTCAGTCGTGAACAGAGCCGGCACCTAAAGCTGCTCTTTTGCCCGGGAACAAAATGCTGAATCCAGCAATTCCTGAGCTTTGCAGGAGGTTGAAAACTGGCTCCGTTTTTTTCGGACTGTCACAATTAGAAAGTTTCTTGGAAGCCAGACTAAAGTCCCAAACCCTGGGCAGCCTCAGCGCTGAGCAGAGAAGTCAAAATCAAGTCCCGAGCGTAGATCCCAGCTGCAGCACCACATCTAAAGCTATTTATTCTTGCACAGGTTTTTTTCACACGTTCTTGCCTTCTGTTTTTACTGGAGCCTCTGTCCCTATTGAGAGGCAAATTTTAGCCATCTGGCAAAGCAGCCTGTAGAAAAAAGAGAAAACACAATGTGCATGGGCATGCACACACACGCACACGCACACACACACACACACACACACAACCAAACTCTGGAGATTAAGAAAAACAAAAACTTAGCTGAGTCCCGTGGCTTTTGCTGAAGCGCATCGGGCAGCCCGACGGAGCGAGAGGAGGGACTGCGGGAGCGGGCTGGCGGAGGGGAGGACAGTTTCAATGCCGTCAGGTCTGTGTGTGTGCGTGYGTGCGTGTGGGGATGTGGGGAACCGTTGCAGGCAGGGGAAGGCGTGACCTGCATGGAAAATGCCAGACAACTCCAGACACACATACATACACRCTCACACGCTCACAAATCTCGGCACAAAGATAAGGCGGACAGTGGAGCGCTTGGAACGAGGCAAAGCCRTCCCCCAAAAACAAACAAACAGCCCCGTGCTCCAAACCGACCGGGAAACTCTCCGAGCTGCAAAATGAGGTGAGTACCTACCGACGAACTGACCCCGGGGACCCGTGCGCTGCTGTCTCCGGGCCAGGCCGGGGAGAGGGGCGATCCCTCTGGAGAGCGCTTCCCTTTGATGACCGCGGCTTCGGCTTCCCCGTCCGCGCGCGAGCAGAGCATTGCTCACGTCTCGGCTTCGCGCTGCAGCTCGGCTTGTGTGCCAGAGCGGCGGAGGAATGCGAGCAGGCTGAGAGGCGCTCGCGGCCGGCGCGGGCTGCTTGGTTCGCACTGAGGGAGCGTGAGATTATTGCTGTGCCGTGCTTTACGCGCGCGGCGCGCACCGAGAAGTGCGGGTTAGGTGCCACACGGGATTCGTGTTTCTGTGCACACCATGGTCAGTTTTCACTTTTGCGTGAGGATAAGACTTTCCTGGCATGGGAAACTTTGATGTTATTTTACCTCCTCTGTTTAAAGAGAAAGCAAAGAGTTGCACCAGCGAAAGGCCCGTTCGAGTCAAGGGGGTGATACCCATTTACGCCAGATGAGCATCTAGCCCTTGTGCATGTACTCTGACCAGAAGAGAAACAGATTTTCCCTTCACACATTTTTGTGGTTTGAGACAAGCTGTCAGAAAAAGGCATGTTCAACCTCACTCTGCTTGAAAGAAAAATCGATCCAAATTTTTCAGTTCCCATTAACTTTGCTTTGTAACCAAGAGCTGAGGAAAGTGATGGCACTACAGAAATGATCCCCAGTAATATACTGCCCTGGTTTCAAAAGAACGCAGACAGGTTAAAAATAATCCACTTACATAGCTTCAATTTCCTCACCAGCACAGCTAACTTAAGCCCTAATTTTGAAACCGTATATACATATATATGTGAGTAGTTCCAGCAACTGCAGTACACACCTACAAGTCTTTGCCAGGCCTTAGCACCTATTTTTAAAAGTTTAAATATTCCTCTCTAAAGGCTCTAATTTCCTGTATGCTTCTTTTCCTATATGCGCTCCAGTGGACGTAAAGGGTGTAGGGTATGCTCCTCATTCTAGCTCCCATGCAATAGAATGAACTTTCGTGTTCAGACCTCCAGCACAGGCAGAGTTGTGTGCACCTCCCGTTGCACTGAGAAATGCTCCATTTATGCTCACTTTCATGCTGCAAATGGAGCTCAAGGCTGGTGGGAGGTCAACTGGACTGCTGCTGATTTACCTAGATTCTCTGCCCACCTCTGACACGAAAAAGTTGATGCCTGTGGCAAACTCTTTAGGTTCAGATTTTTAAAAGTTGAGTTTGATGCCAAAAAACTCCAAGGACTTTAACCTCTGTGTGCTTCTCTACTTGGGGGAGTGCTACCCTGAGAAAGAGAAGAGAAGAGAAGAGAAGAGAAGAGAAGAGAAGAGAAGAGAAGAGAAGAGAAGG